>NC_028642.1:3636053-3718224 GCF_001406875.1 Solanum pennellii
AATTCTGTATGTTGGGCCCAAGCCTGTTAGGGCATAGCTTAGCACTATATATAGACGCTATGGCAAACCCTATTCTGTAATTCTGTTCTTGCCTCTCCATAATAAAACTGCTCTCCCTCTTCCCCGTGGACGTAGCCAATTTATTGGTGAACCACGTAAATCTGTTGTCTTGTTTTTCGCATTTATATTTTCTCGTATTATCTCAAATTCCGCATAACAGTCTTAATAGACGTTCACAAAAATATCTGGCATCAAAGATCTCGAAATTCCGGGTCAACAAAAAAGAAAATGGAATATAGCAAACTAAAATCGGCAAATGATGGGTTTACCTGCACTGGGGCTCGTTTGACCTTCAAAATGGTCGTTTTGACCATCAGGGTCAATTGACTCCATTGATAACGTCTTAATGGATGTCCACAAAAAATTAGTCAAAAAATACGAAGGAATTCTTGATCACCAAAAATTCATGGACTATAGTACATGAAAACTATCAAAATGGGGTTTACCAACTTTCGAGGCTCATTTGACCTTGAAAATGGACCGTTTTGGACGTCAGGGACAACTGACCCAATAGCTAACATGTTAGCAGACATCCATTAAAAATTTAGCAAAAAATATGTCCACCAAAAATTTATGGACTATAGCACACTAAAATCGATAAAATGAGGGGTTTTCCTATTCTGGGTTTGTTTGCCCTTCAAAATGGGAAATTTTGGCCGTCAGGAACAACTTGCCTCATATATAACGTCTTAAGGGACGTCCAAAAAAGATTGTCAAAAAAGACGTCAAATTTCCAAATCACCAAAAATTCATGAACTACTGTACACAAAAATTGGCAAAATGGGGTTTACCTGCTTTGATACTTGTTTGACGTTGAAAATAGGTTGTTTTGGCGGTAAGGGCCAACTAGATCCATAGCTAACGTCCTAACGGGTGTCCAAGTAAATATTTGAGCAAAAAAGACGTCAAAATATTGGATCACCAAAAATTCAAGGACTATAGCACACAAAATTCAGCAAAATGAGGGGTTTACCTTCTCCGGTGCTCGTTTGACCTTCAAAATGGACCGTTTTGGCCGTCAAGCCAACTGGATCCATAACTGATGTCTTAACGGACGTCCACAAAAAAATAAAGCAAAAAAGACGTCGAAATTATGGATTACCAAAACAGTTCATGAACTATAGCATTATTTATAATCTACTTTGTTAATATATTTTATGTTAGTTCATAATTTTCAATATTAATCTATTTTATTTCAAATTTAGACTTGTAAAAATTGTAAATATTTTATTTCGTGTAAAGATCCGAAGTTATAATTATATTGTTATAGTTTTTCAAATTCGAAGTTAATAATTTACTTTGTAAATATTTTTTGTAATCAGTTTGTATCTAGCCTTTAATCTTATTAGTTTAGCATAACGAACGTTGATATTTCAAAAAAAATATTTTGTACTCATGTGAACGAATATTTCTATTCACTTAACATTTTTTAAGTTTAGTTTATCACATAGCTAAGTGAAAAAATGTTTATAGCTTTATCAAATACGGTATAGTTGTAAAAAATTGAAAAAACCCGAAAGAACCGAAATCGACAAAACCGACTATATATGGTTTGATTTGGTTTTTAGATTTGATAAACCGACATAATTAGTTTAGATTTTTTAAAATAAAAAACAAACCGAACCGACCTATGTATGCCCCTAGCTAACGTCTTAGTAGACGTTCACGAAAAATTTGAGCAAAAAAGACGTCGAATTTTGGATTACAAAAAATCCATGGACTACAGCACATCAAAATTGGCAAACTGGGATTTACCTGCTCCAGGGCTCGTTTGACCTTAAAAATGGTTCGTTTTGTTCGTCAGGGCCAAAAAAAGTCCATAGCTAACATCTTAACGACGTTGACAAAAAACTTTTAAAAAAAGACGTCGGATTTTGGATCATCAAAAAAGATCGTGGACTATAGCAAACAAAAATCGACAAAATGATGGGTTTACCTACATTGAGACTCGTTTGACCTTTAAAATGGGCCATTTTTGCCTTCATGGCAAATTGGCTCCATAGATAACGTCTTAATGGATGTCCACAAAAAAATTGGACAAAAAAGACATCAGAATTCTAGATCACCAAAAATTTATGGACTATAGTACACAACTAGTCCAACTAGTTCCATAGCTAACATCTTAGCAGACATTCACGAAAAATTTGAGCAAAAAAAAAAACATCGGAATTCTGGATTACCAAATATACATGGACTATAGCACACGAAAATTAATAAAATGAGGGATTTACCTTCTTTGGGGCTCAATTTATCTTTTAAAATGGACCGTTTTGGCCGTCAAGGCCGAGTGGGTCCATAGATAAAATCTTAAGGTATGTCGACAAAAAGATTTGAAAAAAAAGACGTCGAAATTCTGGATCACCAAAAAAATTGTGGACTATAATAGATTAAAATCGGTAAAATGAGAGATTTACCTGCTTTGAGGCTCGTTTGTCCTTTAAAATTGCTCGTTTTTGCTGTCAGGCCAATTGGATCCATAGATAACGTCTTAATGGACGTCGAAAAAAAATTTGGACAAAAAAGACGTTGGAATTCTGAATCAATAAAAATCCATGGTTTATAGTACACGAAAATCAGCAAAATGGGGTCTACTTACAACGGGGATTGTTTGACCATGAAAATGATTCGTTGTGGTCATCAGGGCAAATTAGGTCCCTAGTTAAAGTCTTAACTGACGTCCACAAAAAATAAGCAAAAAAGACATTATAATTCTGGATCACCATAAATCCATGGACTATAGGACACGAAAATCAGCAAAATAGGGGTTTACCTGCTCTGGGCTCGTTTGACCTTCAAAATGGGCCGTTTTAGCCATCAGGGCACACTGGTTGTCACGACCCGAGAGCAACTCTTAACACGGAGTATTCGACCTCGAAGAGTTCTTATACAAGCCCATAACATATCATGAACATTAAAACATATGAAAATAGCAGAAAATTTAAAACTTTTCTTTAACAATCTAAGTCTCTTATAAATGAAAGAGTATCTATGACACTATGTCTCAAACCATCCATAACATAGAATTTCATTAGACTTAAATCTCTTTAATACAACTAAGGGAACGACCCATACGAAAGTCTAAAGACATAAAATGAAGACATAACCAGACAAGGTAGGTTAATCCTCGAACTATGAGGACTCCCTAAGTCTTCATCTACGAGCGCTTTAGAAACCTATCTTCCAAGTATAAGACACCACATCTCCAAACCCCACACTTTGTAGAAAATGTAGAAAGAAAGGGTTAGCACGAAAACATACTAAATATGGAAGCCATGCATAAAACATGCTTAAAAGGGACATTTAGTTGAAACCATGATTTATGCACATTTGAAAATCATCTTGAAAGAGTTGGAGAATCACAAGTCATAAGAAACTCACATATAGTTCATCAAAGCACATATGATAATAACATCACCATAATCATAGTCTCTAAACATAGTCTGAATACAATATCACTCATTCAAGATATAATACTCATGCATAGTCAATTATTAAGATCATTACATCATAATAGAATCCACATAAGTAACCCTTGGTTGAACTTGTTCGATGTGTAGATAAAGTCCCATAACCCTATCTACACTAAGTACTACTTTAGGATCACCATACTCATACTTATCATACATTTGTCTAATCCATAGTTCATACACATAGAAAGGAGGCATTCATAAACATTAGCTCATATCAAGGAAATTCAATCATAAGGCAAATTCAATGGAAGCATGCATTACTCATAATCTTTATAATAAATGGAACTACACCATCGATACTTTAGAAGTCTACTTGTTCTATGTGTGAGTGGCATCCCATAATACCCCTCATACCAAGTACATCTCCTAGAGGAGTCATCAGTTACGGTTCATGCCACACATTCATGTCATATATCTTAGTCATATTTCATAGTTAGCTATCATAAGTAAACCACCCTCACAATCCCTTCACAAGTTCACTTGTGCAATGTAGTCTCATACCCCCACATATACTAAAAAAAACCATCATGAACTCATAAGCATAGTCACATACTTCATTAGTCATCATAATAAGTAAAACCAACCATAACATCATTCATGAGTAACCATGCATGAAGAACTCACACCAGAACCTCTCTTAAGACCCACTTGTGCAATGCATAGGAAACGTCCCATACCATCACCTACACTAGGTAGTATCCCTCAAGAAGCCTAGTTAGAATTCATGTTCTTATCTTCATTCATATTTTAAGCATTTGGGAAAATTTTCCATAACCGACATAGACCATGTGAGCTATATGAAATCCGGTGACTATCTCTCACACCGAAAAAAAGTGTCCTACTTGCCAAGGTAGGGCATACATTCATGATAGCGTTTAGGTGGATCCACTAGCTACAACCTATGTGGGCTCATAGTTATGGGATAGGGAGAGTTCTAGAAACCTTATACTTATTGAAGTGTGGGTTTCCATATCATGAGACCATTGGGGGGGACCTCCCTTCCTTTGTGAAGAAAACCTTCTCATTTTCATATCCATTAGGTGCTAAGCACAATCCCCCCCTTTTATGTAGTCATTAGTCTTTACTTTAGCAATGGTTCAATACCTTATGGACTTAATCCCTCATATATCATTTAGCTCAAGGGTTTCAAGATGAGAATGACCTTTCATCATAGAACCAACATCATGTGAGATTGTATCTTTCATCTCATAGTCATAAAGTGTTCATGAGAATTACCTTCAACTCAACATAACTACACATCTATAATAATCTCACAACATTCATGTTCGTATCATAGTCATATCTTCATGGTCATGTACATTTCATGCATAATAGTATGTAAAGATGTGTATGAGAACTATCCTTTCAATTGACACCATAGACACATCATATTCATGTGTATGCAAGTGTATGTGTGTGCATAATTGTCCTCAATCATCATAGAAACTTCCCTTCAAAAGGGATCACAACATGTACATCATATCCCAACTCATGCACAATTCACATATATTGCATTTAAGGATCTTAGACCATGTAGATCAACATATCTATATTGATTGCAATAGACATGAATACATTCATCATTCAAGTAGGTCATTCATGGTATGTATAGAATCACACACTCATATAGGGTTTATGCATCAAAAGTAAACACCTCTACCATAAGTGGATGAAACCATTCATATATAGAAAGTTCAACATATCATACCTTCATAGATTTTCCCTTCAAAGCCAAGAGTCAAGATAAAGTATATCATCTTAGACTAGGCACTTTAGATAGAAGAACATCATAAACCAACAACATAATTAATATGATCATAATCAAGTTAGTCTAGGTCCACAAGATTCATCATAATCAATTCATGTCTAGGTGATCTAATTCTAAGGTCATCCATCAAGACCTAACCCTAACCCTTAGTAATAGAGCATGAGATAGATTAACTTCATAGTAAAATCACCTAATCAATGTAGAGATTCTAGATTATCAATCTATACCCATCAATCAATCCAGACAAGGCTTACAATTGAGAAATAAGGGGAAGAACATGGGTATTTTGGAATATTATTCAAAAAAATATTAATACACCATGAATTCACCCATAATTGAACATATTTTATCATAAACAATCATAATTTATCAATTAAAACGTTTTTAGAAGCTGACCCATGCTTTGGATGTAAACCTAGAATTTGGGGAACTTTGAAGTCATAGTTGAAGGGACTTCTTGGTGATAGCTAACCACGAATAAAGAGTTCTCATACCTAAGAGTAGAATTCCATGAAAATCCTTTAAAAAAACTTCCATATTCAAGCGTTACTTGATCTTCTTCTAGGTCTTAAATGGAGGTTTTTTAGAAAGAGTTCCGGAGAACTTTGGGGTTTTTAGGTGGGTTAGTCAGAATGATTAGTTTAGGGTTTATTAAGCTTATAAAGGTGGTGAAATAACCTATTAAACGACCTACAATAACCCTCATTAATATCTAACCCAACCCGTAAGTTCTAACTTAAAACGAATAATCTGAAAACTGGCAGTACTTAAATTTGTCCATCTGTGTACCGAATTTTGAACTATTGTCGTAGTTTGGTCTCGTAGTTTGGGATTGACAGTGCTTCACTATTTCGGGCATAACTTTTTACTCCGAGATCGGAATTAGGTAAACACGGTGGCGTTGGAAAGAGAACTCAAAGGTCTCTAACTAGATTGGTAATGGACCACCTAATCCATTTTGATCTAAGAGATATGACGCTTTGAAGTTTACCACCTAATTTGTTAAGACTAAATCACTAATAACTGCTTTTAGGGGATTTGTTTTGGGGACTATTTTGAAGGCTTAGATTAGGGTCTTGATAGCATATAAAGGTGATTAATCAACTAAGTAACCAACCCCAGTGAGTCCTTAATTAATTGACCAACTTGATTCCCATCACCTACTTAGAACTAGAAGGCTGGAAATTGGCAGCACCTACGCCCTTCCACCTATGGACCATAATTGGAGTTACGGCCGTACTGCTGTTATTCTTACAATAACCTGTATTTATAAGGTTACAAAACAGAAACAGAACTAAGATGAAGCAGAAAAAATATAAAATACAAGAATTAATCCGAGTCCACAGAAACTACTGTGTGTCCTTAAGAAATTTAATCCCCTCACTGTACCCATGGTTATAGATTAATTTCTCCCAAGATAAAACAGATTAAACCTGTTAAAGAAATAGCGGTACCTCAAACTTCTTTAACTTCAACGAACTTAAGAACAACAACAAGTCACACAGACTCAGTCGATCGACACTTTGATTTTATTTGAGAGAAAAATAAATGCAGAGAAGGAAAAATTTTCAGTGTTTGAAAAAAAAATCAAAAATTGACTTCCTTTTAGAGCCATTTTCAGCAAGGAACGTGTTTGTTCAGTGAAATCTGTTCAGACCCATTTAATCCAGAAAGTTGTGTCTTTTGGAAAAAATAACAACTTTTCGAAAAATTGTGTCTGTTAGGAAAATAATGACTTTTTGGAAAGTAACGACTTTTCGGAAAGAGTAACAACTTTTCGGAATGTTACCGTTACCCGCAAATTTATAAGAGATAATTTTAACAGGATTTATTTGATTTAACAAAAACTGATTAAATAAATTTTGTCCAAAAAATTTATCAATCAATCACATCATTTGCCAAATCCAAATCCAAATCCAAATCCAAATCCGAAGACGAAGCCGAGCGAGCGACGACGAAGATGGCGCGAGGGGGCATCTTCTTCTTATCTCTTTAAGAAGTAATGGAAGTGTTTCTTTCTATAAGGACAACAATTTCCCTTTCTTTTGCCGATATGGGAGAAATGACTTTTCATTTGCACTTTGCAAATGACTTTTCATTTTCCCTCCAAAGTAGTTCCCTCACTTTTCATATTCTCTCTTTTCTTTTCCCATTCACACTTGCTAAAACCCAACAATCCCCCACATGAATGGGGAAGGCTATTGTTAAAACATATGCATGAAAAAACTTGTGTGTCTTGTAGGTAAAGGTTAATCGTATCTGGATAAGTAGGTTTCCCTTTAAACTTTCCATAGTGAACATATATCGGATATACTCGGTCAATCGGTAGATTTGATATCTTTGAACCGTCGAGCTTTGGTGTATACCTAGACAACATATGTCACACAATCAACCCTTGAACTGTTCTTAGTTCTCATTGTTTTGTTCGTTTCAGCCATGAACACATCTTGGATAGTAAGTGCTTAAAGAACTGGCCTTACCGGATTCTCCTTGAAGCGGCTTACACTTCACACTTACATAGGTGATTTCTAAATGTGTTATCCCATAGATACACCATTTGATATTCCCTGTATCAAACTTAGAAACCATTAAAAAGTCCTTATGTCTTTATCCTGGTTACTAAACATTGTCTCATCATGAGAATGGACCATAAAATAATAATAATATTTTTTTTTCTTTGACAATGTTGAACCGTCATCAATGACTTTGTTTTATCTCCTTGAACCTAGATCTTGGGATCTCCAGTCTTCTAGGTAGAGTTACCGCCACGATGACTTGTTCTCGGCCATAGTCCCATTCCCGTCGATGATTTCTCAACTCCCTCTCTATTTAGGCCTTTTGTAAGTGGATCCGACACATTATCTTTTGACTTCACATAGTCAATTGTGATAATTCCACTAGAGAGTAGTTGTCTCACAGAGTTATGTCTTCGTCTTATGTGACGAGACTTGCCGTTATACATAATGCTTCCAGCCCTTCCTATTGCAGCTTGACTATCACAATGTATGCATATAGGGGCCATTGGTTTGGGCCAAAATGGAATATCTTCTAAGAAATTCCGGAGCCATTCAGCTTCTTCACCTGCCTTGTCTAAAGCAATGAATTCAGACTCCATTGTAGAGCGAGCTATACATGTTTGTTTGGATGATTTCCAAGATATTGCTCCTCCACCAATAGTAAAAACGTATCCACTTGTGGATTTTGTTTCAGTTGACCCAGTAATCCAATTTGCATCACTATATCCTTCAAGAACGGCTGGATATCTGTTGTAATGTAAAGCATAGTTTTGAGTGTCATCTAAGTATCCCAAAACTCTCTTCATTGCCAACCAATGATTATGATTAGGATTACTTGTGTATCGACTCAGTTTACTGATAGCGCAAGCTATGTCTGGTCGTGTACAATTCATGACATACATTAAGCTTCCCAATACGCTAGCATAGTCCAATTGAGACTGACTTTCGCCTTTATTCTTTGCAAGATGAAGATTTACATCAATTGGAGTCTTTGCCCTTTTAAAATTCAAAAATTTGAATTTTTCAAGTATCTTTTGAATATAATGAGTTTGAGACAATGCTAGACCGTTAGGAGTTTTAAGAATTTTAATTCCTAATATCACATCAGCAACTCCTAAATCTTTCATATCAAACTTACTAGCAAGCATACGCTTTGTAGCTTTTATATTAGCAATGTCTTTGCTCATTATAAGCATATCATCTACATATAGGCATAAAATAACTTCCTGATTTGGAGTATCTTTAATGTAAACACATTTATCACATTCATTGATCTTAAATCCATTTGACAACATGGTTTGATCAAACTTTGCATGCCATTGTTTTGGTGCTTGTTTTAGCCCATAAAGTGACTTAATAAGTTTGCACACTTTCTTTTCTTTACCAGGAACTACAAAACCCTCAGGCTGTTCTATGTAAATTTCCTCTTCAAGCTCTCCATTTAAGAAGGCTGTTTTCACATCCATTTGATGAATTTCAAGACCGTATACTGCAGCTAGTGCAATTAACATCCGAATTGATGTAATCCTAGTCACTGGCGAGTATGTGTCAAAATAATCAAGACCTTCTTTTTGTCTAAAACCTTTGACAACAAGTCTTGCTTTATATTTGTCAATAGTTCCATCGTCTTTCATCTTCCTTTTAAAGATCCATTTTGAACCCAAGGGTTTGTTCCCTGGAGGAAGATCAACCAACTCCCAAGTATGATTGCTTAAGATTGATTCAATTTCACTATTAACAGCCTCCTTCCAAGAGGTTGAGTCACTAGACAACATTGCTTCCTTGAATGTTTGAGGCTCACTTTCAAGAAGAAATGTTACAAAATCTGATCCAAATGAAGTAGATGTCTTTTGACGTTTACTGCGTCTTGGACTTTCTTCATTTTGTTCATTCTCTTTTGGTTCTTCTCTGGGTTGTTTAGATCCCCCACTAGATGACTCAAGTCTAGTTTTATACGGATAGATATGTTCAAAAAATTCAGCACTATCTGATTCCATTACCGTATTATCATGAATATCCGGATGTTCGGACTTATGAACCAAAAATCGACATGCCTTACTGTTTGTGGCATATCCAATGAATACACAATCCACAGTCTTAGGTCCTATTTTTACCCTCTTAGGTATAGGAACTTGGACTTTGGCTAGACACCCCCACACTTTGAAATATTTCAAATTGGGTTTTCTACCTTTCCATTTCTCATATGGAATTACATTTGTCTTTGAGTGAGGCACTCTGTTAAGTATCTGATTTGCTGTAAGGATAGCTTCCCCCCACAAGTTCTGTGGTAAACCTGAACTTATAAGTAATGCATTCATCATTTCTTTTAAAGTTCGGTTTTTTCTTTCTGCAATTCCATTAGACTGAGGAGTGTAGGGAGCAGTAGTTTGATGGATTATTCCATTTTCTAAACATATTTCTGCAAATGGAGATTCATATTCTCCACCTCTATCACTTCTGATCATTTTGATCTTTTTATCTAACTGATTTTCAACTTCAGTTTTATATTGCCTAAATGCATCTATTGCTTCATCCTTACTATTTAGCAAATAGACATAACAATATCTAGTGCAATCGTCAATAAAAGTTATGAAATACTTTTTCCCACCACGTGATGGTGTTGACTTCATGTCACAAATATCAGTGTGAATCAATTCTAAAGGATTTGAATTCCTTTCAACAGATTTATAAGAATGCTTAGCATACTTAGATTCAACACAAATTTGACATTTTGATTTATTGCACTCAAATTTTGGCAAAATATTTAAGTTAATCAGTTTTCGCAAGGTTTTGTTATTAACGTGTCCCAAACGTTCATGCCATAAACATTTAGACTCAAGCAAGTAAGAAGAAGCAAAATCTTTATTCATATCAACTGCAATTACATTGAGTTTGAAAAGGCCATCACTAAGGTAGCCTTTTCCTACATACATATCATTTTTGCTTACTACTACTTTATCAGAAACAAATACACATTTAAATCCATTCTTGGTCAGAACTGGAATTGAAACTAAATTCTTTCTCAATTCTGGAACATATGAGACCCTATTCAAAGTCACCACCTTGCCTGATGTCATCTTTAATAGGACTTTGCCAGTTCCTTCCACCTTTGCAACAGCGGAGTTTGCCATAAACAATTTTTCATCTGTAAGTGCTGGAGTATATGATGAAAATAATTCTTTGTTGGCACAAACATGGCATGAGGCACCAGAATCTATCCACCATTCTCTTGGATTTCCAACCAAGTTACATTCTGAAAGCATTGCACAGAGATCGTCCATTTCTCCTTTGGATTCAGCCAAGTTTGCTTGATCCTTCTTTTTCTTGTCCTTCTTAGGACCCCGGCATTCATTAGCCCTATGACCATGTTTACCACAATTAAAGCAGTTTCCATTGAATTTCTTCTTAGGAGGATTGCTTTTTGGACCAGATGCTTTCTTTCTTTTCTTTAATTTTGTGGAATCTTCTTCAACAAAATTTACTCCAGATATTGCTGAATTACCACGTGACCTCTTTTCTGCAGCCTTATTATCCTCTTCGATTCTCAACCTTACTATGAGATCTTCAACAGTCATCTCCTTGCGTTTGTGTTTCAAGTAGTTTTTAAAGTCCTTCCACAATGGAGGTAACTTTTCAATAATTGCAGCCACTTGAAAAATATCATTCACAATCAATCATTCAGCAAAGAGATCATGGATTATGACCTGCAATTTTTGAACTTGGGTGACGACAGTCTTACTGTCTATCATCTTATAGTCCAGAAATTTTGCCACAATGAATTTCTTCATTCCGGCATATCTGTTTTGTACTTCTTTTCTAAAGCATCCCAGAGTTCTTTTGAGGTTTTGGAATTGATATACACATTGTACAGATCATCTTGCAGACCACTCAAAATATAATTTTTACACAAAAAATCTGAGTGTGTCCATGCTTCTGTTACCAAGAATCATTCATCACCCGGAGTTTCATCTGACATAACAGGAACATTCTCATTAATGAACTTCTGCAGACTCAATGTAGTGAGACAGAAGAACATCTTTTGCTGCCATCTCTTAAAGTCAACTCCAGAAAACTCTGCAGGTTTTTCAGCCGGCGCTAAGGCAGCATTTGAACGATTATGTGCAACCGATGTTATTGTAGCACTTACTGTTCCAGCATTTGTTTGACTTGAATTAGTCATTTTTTCTGTCACAAATGGCAGATAAGTTAAGTATTTGAAATACTAACAGTAAAGAACAAATCTTTACACAAACTGTTTCTGATTTAACGATAAAGTCTTTATGTTCTTTTAATCGTTAATCGAATTAATTTTAAAAATTCAAGCAGAGTAGAAAACCATAAAGGTTTTAATCTCAAGAAACCTCAAATACAGAAACTGATAAATTTCTTAAGATTGTTATTCTTACAATAACCTGTATTTATAAGGTTAATAAACAGAAACAGAAATAAGATGAAGCAGAAAAAATATAAAATACAAGAATTAATACGAGTCCACAGAAACTACTGTGTGTCCTTAAGAAATTTAATCCCCTCACTGTACCCATGGTTATGGATTAATTTCTCCCAAGATAAAACAGATTAAACCTGTTAAAGAAATAGCGGTACCTCAAACTTCTTTAACTTCAACGAACTTAAGAACAGCAACAAGTCACACAGACTTAGTCGATCGACACTTTGATTTTATTTGAGAGAAAAATAAATGCAGAGAAGGAAAAAAAATTTCAGTGTTTGAAAAAAAAATCGAAAATTGACTTCTTTTTATAGCCATTTTCAGCAAGGAACGTGTCTGTGCAGTGAAATCTTTTCAGGCCCATTTAATCCAGAAAGTTGTGTCTTTTGGAAAAAATAACAACTTTTCGAAAAATTGTGTCTGTTAGGAAAATAATGACTTTTTGGAAAGTAACGACTTTTCGGAAAGAGTAACAACTTTTCGGAATGTTACCGTTACCCGCAAATTTATAAGAGATAATTTTAACAGGATTTATTTGATTTAACAAAAACTGATTAAATAAATTTTGTCCAAAAAATTTATCAATCAATCACATCAAAATCCGAAGCCGAAGCCGAAGCCGAGCGAGCGACGACGACGGCGCGAGGGGGCATCTTCTTCTTAGCTCTTTAAGAAGTAATGGAAGTGTTTCCTTCTATAAGGACAACAATTTCCCTTTCTTTTGCCGATATGGGAGAAATGACTTTTCATTTGCACTTTGCAAATGACTTTTCATTTTCCCTCCAAAGTAGTTCCCTCACTTTTCATATTCTCTCTTTTCTTTTTCCATTCACACTTGCTAAAACCCAACAACTGCATGGTCGTAGTTTGGTTTAGAGGCTCACTTTTTGGGAGCTAAACTACTCAAACTAAGTCCCAACCTACGACCTAGACCTACTATCCATATAACAGTCTACTGGCCATAGTTTGGGTATCGTAAGTGAAGCTGTTTTTGACATCTTTTGGCTCCAAGGTTGGGTCCTCCTCAAGGACCCCTTTGGTCCTTGTCAAGGACGTTTGGACACTGAACATGTAGTTATATGTGCAGGAGTCACTTCTACAAGTTTTGACCCTCAAACAACAATCAAAACTTCGACGACAGGACCCTTACAACTCACTGGTTCAAATGACTAGTTTCTACACGTTTTAGTCGTTTCTTGACGTTTGACCTCTAAAATCACCAAACTAAATTCAATAACCATTTTTCATAATTTAAACAAGTTTCCAACTATAAACTAACATGTCAGGCTCTATTTCAACCTACTATTTTAGTCAAGCCTTAGCTAGGTATTACTAAAGAAATGAGTATATCTAAGTAGGTTATCTAACCTTTTTAATAAGATATCTAGCCCTTTAAATTTACTTAAAAGCTTTGACAATTGAAGTTATACTTATAAAAGCAAAAATGTTCAATTTTTTTACTATGTAAATAGATCATGTTCATCCTTCATTATATTATTAATTTAAAATTATTCTATCATTACCCAAATAATTCAAATATATTTCACCTCTGTTAATTTTTTTCTTTTTTGGCTAAAATGACATAAATATTTGTGTAAAGAGGTCATGCTTTGTATAGCAAGATAAGTTTGAAGTCTCAACCAGTTAATGACTTAATAAATAGCTATAACAAACAGGTAGTTTCCTATTGTACATAATTCCACACATATTGCTTTGGTTGTATATATTGGTGGAACTATCTAAATAGTAGTGGTTACTAAAGACTGGTAATTCACTCCTTCTTTGCTCACTCCTCCTTTGCTCAATAGATGAGTCATTCAATTCTGCTCTCTAATGACGTGGGTTGGTGCTGATGCTCCTAGTTGCATTTGAGTCTCAGGAGGAGCGGAGTTCCATTTGACTGTTGTCGCTTCTTTTGAAAATATTTTTTCTTTCATTACTACTATGTACAAGGAAGTATATTCAATTTTGTAGTCCGCACATGAATTTTCTCTTTCTTGTTATTCAAATTGAAATTTGTAAAACCTTGCATATTTAATAGATCAAAAACTTTTTATACGCTACTGAAAATGATATTGTCATGAAAATAATTTACTAATGATCCTACAAAGTACATTCAGGTTTTATTTTATACGAAAATATTGCTACACTTGTTTCAATAATATATTAGCTCAAGACTTTATCGCAAATATAAACTTAATGCACGTCACAATCTTAGCCAAGATAATTTACTGAGAGACATAGAAATATTCATCAAGACATTCGTGGACAGTAACTTCTACGCCTCCTTATCCTAGTCGTAATCACAACTGTCGGCGGCGAGAAAGTGTAGAGAATTATACAATAATCCTAGTGAGTGGAAGAAGGACCAATTTATAAAGATATAATTAATACATTACTATGTCTTTTAACTTGATCTCAACTCATATTTATACTCTCTAACTTTGGATGTGCACAAGTAGATATTTTAACTTGTATAAAGTTAAACAAGTAAACACATGAATTCTACATGACATAATACATGTAGGAAGAGTGTGTCTGTTTGTTCAGTTTTATTGAAGTGTAAGTATTTACTTGTACATAACCAAAATTTGAGGGCCTAAATTTGAGTTGAGGTCAAATTAAAGGGCATATTTATGTATTGATTATGCCTTTATACATTGATCCCCCTTCGGCTCACTGGGGTTATCATATAATTCTCTATATTTTTTTGCCACCGGCAATTGTGATAACATAAGACTAGGATAAAGAAGCGTAAAAATCATTCTTCACAATAATATCTTCAGGTATATTTCTATAGCGCTTTTCAATAAATTATTTAGTCTGAGATCCTAACGTACATTTTAAGTTTATGCTTAAGATAGAGTTTTAAGGTAACAATAAATGATTTTGTCTAAGATTGTGACATGCATCAAGTTTATGCTTATAATAAAGTCTTAAGATAACATATTATTTGAAACGAGTTTAGAAATTTTACTATAAAATAAAAACTCAATATGGAAATGTGTTTTGTAGGATCATTATTAACTTTTTCATGATAATATCATATTAAGTAGCATATATAAAGTCTTTAGAAAAAAAATATAAAGTAATAAATACTCGTCTGTTATAAATCTATTGTGTTATGTGGATGATCCATTAGAGTTATCCAACAATTAATTGGATTCATGTATTAATGTTTTCAATGTGATAAGATTTCAAGGTGATATGAACCTTGATGATAACTATGTATAATTCCAAGGTGACCTTTGACTATGATATCTCAACACTATAAATAGAGGTATCATTCACCATTGTACACATTTGAATAAGATGAAAATGACTCTTCTTTTATCTACTTCTCTTGTCTTCTTCTCTTTATGCTTATATTCTTATAGCTTGATTATATAATACGTTATCAGCACGAGTCTCTAGCCAATTGAGAATGAGTTTTTGTTTTTCTTTAACTCATGTTTTGGTTGATCTCGTTATGAGAATCAAGGTATTATTTGCATGAAATCATGTATGTATTTTCTAAAATATTTTATGATTTAGAATAAAATAATATTCAATCACTAACACTTATCAGGAACCAAAGACATATACAACTATTGATTGAATATGACATGCTATACAAAACATCTTAAATGAAGAAGATATCAAATTTAAATAGCATGAGTTTGAATGTTATTTTGATTGTTTTGAAAGACTCAAAGGGTAAGTCATGTTGTACTTCGATTTATTATACCGTTGGTTAAGGTTAAGACGATGGATTCAAGTTTCATCGCACCAAAAGGGTAAGACATCAGGTTAAAGTCCGGATGCACCATAATAAAAAAAATATTTGAGGGTAAGACGGTAGATTCAAGTTCTATCGCACCAAAAAGGGTAAGACATCAATTTATGTTTTGATGCACCATGATGATAAGGATTGGGTTCAAGTCCCATAGAATTTGGCCTAACACGCCTTATATGGATAAGACATTGAGTTTGAGTCAATGCACCATATTGATGATAAAATAATAACTAAGAAAAATAATATATTTTTGATGAAAAGTCTTGAAATTTGTCCCATTGAATTTTCTCCATTCCTTGTAAAGAATGTGGTAGCAAATATGATAACTTTGAAATCTGATGTTGACTTGCTCCATTCTATCGTATGAATGTGGTAGCAGTAAATAATTAGTCTGAAAGATGACAAATGATTAACGATATGAAAAAGGGCATAAAGGGACAGAATTATAATAGTCGTCATTGTGGTAATTATAAAAGGAAGAACACAGTGGGTTCTCCAAAGAGTCCTTCAAAATGTGAAGGTAATTTTTATTATCAAAATGGTATGAAAGGTCATTGGGCTTGGGATCTTGTCGACCCAATATTTGATAAGTTTTATAAATCCTCCATCAAAGTAAAAATATAAAGTGGTGATGCACTTTATTTTTCAAAGTGATGTTGAGGTATGTCATGGAAATATAATGAATTTTAAAGTCATGACAATGTGCTTATAATGCAAATATATGAAGTACATATAAATGACTAGTCCATTTTTTGAAGAGAATGTAATTTGTGATGAGTATCGTGCATGCTCGACCATTCTATAAGAGAACGAGTCTAGATAAGATAAAATCATTATGGATTGGATTTATGCCACAACTCACCTCTATGGAAAGTTTGAGAAAAAATGATATATGTCAAAACTCACCTCTGCGAGAGGTTTGAGAGGAAATAAATTTTATTTGGCAGAAATGGCTAATCGTATTGTACGTTTATACGTCACTATGGTATGTTTATTATGAACTACTGAAAGGGAAAAAGAAAGAAATAGTTCTTACCTATAAGGGTTGTGGTCATTATTATGTGGCAATACAAATTAATCATTGGTTGTGTACCTATGGTACAACAAAAGTAAAGCAAGAAAGACATCTTGCTCGTAATAATTTTGACCATGACAATAATAATATAATTTCCTCCTTGAAGGAGATGTTCACCATAGGGATGGTGTCATGCAATATGTGATAGTACACAAAATTAATTGCAAGCTCTAACGAGTTGTGCTATTGTCAGAGGAATAATATTGGGGTTGTAGTAAGTCTCAAAAGAAACTTTTTAAGTTTCGGATGAATTGAAATAAATATTGAGACTATAAACCACTACAACCGAAGAGGGTTATAAATATTTATGTAAAAGATTATCTCAATTTTCCTCTTGTTTGTTGCAGATAAACATATACATGCTGATGAAATCACATGTAAAAGTAATTATAAGTGTACTAAAATAAAGATCAGTTGGCATGGCTGGTTGACCATTCCGATTAAATGTGATGCAAACGTGATTGAGAATTCAAGTGATTTATATGATGAAGAAATAAAGATTCTTCAAGAATTCTCTTGTGTTGCTTGTTCTCTTGATAAAATGATCATTGTACCAGTTAAGGTTGGGATCGTAATCCCCTAAAATTTTTGGAACATATAAAAGGGTGAATATGGGCCCGTTCATCTGTCATGTGGATCATTTGCAACTATATGATTGATGCATCTATGCGATGGTCACATGTATTTTGTTGTCAACTTACAAATTGGTTTTTGTAAGGTTGTTTGCTCGAATTGTTAAAACTGAGAGCACAGTTTCAAACTATGAAATTATATTGATAATACTGGGCGATTTAGCAGAAATTGTATGCCTTCAATTATAACTAAATCATGGTTATGAGAACAAAACTCCCAAATAAGATTTAGTATGAGATAATTTTATTTAACATGTAGCAACACATGTATGCATCAAACCAACAAGGTTTCCCCATTAAATTTGGTTCAGGGTCAGGAACCATATAATTTTCATCTAAAATGTTGAATGTGCGGCTATGATTTTAATTGCTCCACCACGCACAAAGATGAACTTCCAAATAAGGTTGGAATGAATGTTAGATTTTTAACATTAGGGGGAGAGATGATTGACAGCTAAAAATTATGTGTGATGTTAATTATGAATTATCTAGATCCTCGTTAAATAAATATGTGAACTTAAAGTTCAAAGATAATTCAGTTGCATAATGTTGCAAATCAGTTGCCAGATGAATGCACTGACCCTATGATATAATTCAGCTGCAAATGCTCCAATGTGAAGTCCTTGAAGGACAGAGTCTATGATACGCCGGAAGCGTAATAGACCATTCGATTCCAAATATAAAATTCCTTGAATAAGGAAGGAGCAAATGATCAATATTTTCATGATAATTAGGCAAGTGCTATAAAAGAGCACATTGACATAACACTTCATAAAATCTTGAAAAAGGTTCAGGATGAAGAAAAATGAAGAGATCTCGATAAGTTATGTCTTGTTGGAATCGATATCAAATAACCGTCTAATGGTATCTTTGATATGAGGTAGCGCTCAATGATATAAATTCTGACGAGGATCTTGAATTCAAATCTTTCATATAGTGTGGACAGATAAATGGTTGGCCAAGTAAAATGCACAATTCAAGTATATTTTGTTTCACTTAGAAAAGTGACATTTTGGACTGATAGTCCATAAATCAAGGTATAATGTAAGTGGGGTACAAATAAATTATTATGCGATAGTATAACCGTAAGATATCAAATACGGTTTGTGCCTTGGGGCATAAAGGTTTATCGCAAAAATCCTGACATTATTGGAGATGTTTTCTCCTTTGGTGGATGCAATGAGGTTTGTTTTGATCCGGCAACATATGAAAAATTTGAATGCATGTAATGAATGATTGTAATGTCTAGCTAGACAATGAAGGTTATATGAAAATCCTTGAAACAATCGAGGTGTCTGAAGCATATAAGAGTTTGAAAGAAACTTTTTCAATAAAGCTTTAAGAATCCTTATATGGATTGATATAGTCAAGGAAGAAAAAGGGTACAAAAGAATGACTAATTGTCCTTGTAGTTTTATGAAAATGTCTTGGTAAGACAAAATTTTGTCTTGACCTACAGATTGATAATTTGACAAATGAAATATTTGTTTAACAGTGCACATACACTAAAAAGTGTTGATGCAATTTTATATGGATAAATCGCATTCATTGAGTACCCCAATGATTATGAGATCACTTGACATAAATGATGATTCAGTTTGATCTCAAAAGAAGGATGAAGAGTTTCTTGGTGATGAAACTTACTAACAATATTTGACCAGTTATTTGTTTTGCAGTAAATTTACTGGCAAGATTCAGTTTTTCCCCGATAAAAGGACATTGAAATGGTGTTGAGCACATGATTGAATATCCTCGAAGGACCATAGTTATGGGTTTATTCTATTCCGAGGAATCCAAGACAAAATTGATTTGGTTACGCAGATGCAGAATATTAATCTGATTCGCATAAAGCTCTATCTTAAGCACGCTATGTGTTTGCATGTGGAGGCACAATAATATCCTGGCGATCAATGAAGCAAATGTTGCTATGCAGAAATAAAAGTCCTTCATGAAGCAAGTCGAAAGTGCGTCTAGTTGAGATAAATGACACACCATATTCAAGAAATGTGTGGTTTTTCTTTGAAAAAGAATATACCAACCACAATGTACGAAGATTGGAGACATCATCACAAGAAATTAAGTGATGTTTTAATCAGGGGATTATAATCCGCGTTGCACTCTTTTTCCCTTGACCGGAATTTTTTCCAACTGGGTTTTCCTGGCAAGGTTTTTAATGAGGCAACAAATAGTGCATATCAAAAGATATGTGTCCTCTTTTTCCTTCACTAGAATTTTTTCCCACGGGGTTTTTCCTAGTAAGGTTTTAACGAGGCACATTATCTATGGACATCCAAGGGGGAGTGTTATAAATCTATTGTGTTATGTGGATGATCCATTAGAGTTATCCAACAATTAATTGGATTCATTTATTAATGTTTCCAATGTGATAAGATTTCAAGGTGATATGAACCTTGATGATAACTATGTATAATTCCATGGTGACCTTTGACTATGATATCTCAACACTATAAATAGAGATATCATTCACCATTGTACACACTTGAATAAGATGAAAATGACTCTTCTTTTATCTATTTCTCTTGTCTTCTTCTCTTTATGCTTATATTCTTATAACTTGATTTTATAACATTGTCCTCATTGCTTAAGTGTCTTATTTTTCTTTTTTGGCAGAAGGCCGAATATATCCCAGTTTTATTTAACATAGTTTAAATATATTCTTCCATTTATACTTTCGAGCTAAATATACCCTTTATGACTAAGAGAGAACAGATAGATAACTAGAATTAAAATATAAAATAAAGAGTCAAATGCCGGCGCTGTGCACCTTTGCTCTATGCCGCCAAATCTCTACCCTCTCAACGGTTAATTTGAACAAAACGATCAACAGATTCATCGGAAATGGAAACCTCCAAGAAGCTCGGAAGTTTTTCGATCAAAGTCCACACTTGACAAACGTCGTATCATGGAATTCCCTTACAGCTGGTTACTTCAAGCACAACCTCATCCAAAAAGCAGAGTACCTGTTTGACAAAATGCCTCACAGAGATGTCGTTTCTTGGAACACCATGCTCTCGGGATATCGCAACGCTAACAACCCAGGGAAAGTATATAGATGTTTTCTAGATATGAACAGATGTGGAGAAATCAGACCCAATGAGCTCACTTTTGCAGTGTCAATTAGCTCCTTCTTGCATTTACCTTACAAGCATTTGATCCCTCAGCTTCACGGTCTCGTGCTCTGTTCCGGGATAAGTCTCAATGTCTTTGTAGGGTCAGCATTGATGAGGGGTTATGTTGATTTGGATGATTACAGAGGTTTAGTTCGAGTTTTTGATGAGATTTTGGATAAAGATGTTACGCCGTGGAATGTGTTGATTTTGGGTTATATGAGATTTGGGTGCACAAGTGAGGCGCAGAGGGCTTTTGATATGATGCCTATGAGAAATTCTTTTACTTGGAGTACTTTGATCAATGGGTATATTGAGAACAAGAAGCTTAATGAAGCTCGATTCGTTTTTGATGAGATGAGTGAGAAAGATGTGGTTTCTTGGACGGCAATGATAAGAGGGTATGTGCAATATGGGGAGTTTATGAAGGCTTTGAAATTGTTTAAGTTGATGTTGAACTCGGGTTCTCGTCCTAATCATTTTACGTTTTCAACTGTTTTAGATGCCTGCGCAGGCTACTCTGCTGTTCTGGTAGGCAATCAAGTTCATGCGTGCATCTTGAAGTCTGGTTTCCCTCTTGACGTCGTCTTGTTGACCTCCCTTCTTGACATGTACGCTAAATGTGGAGACATTGAAGTTGCTTTCTGCATTTTTGAGTCAATCCCGGCAAGGAATTTGGTAGCTTGGAATTCGATCATTGGAGGTTATGCAAGACATGGGCTTGCAGAGAGAGCAATGCAGGAGTTTGAGAGGATGCTAAAGAGTGGTATCAGGCCTGACGAAATTACTTTTATTAATTTGGTATATGCATGTGGCCATGGTGGGCTAGTCGAGGAAGGTGAGAGAATTTTCAATTCTATGGTAACAGAGTATGGATTGAAAGCAGAGATGGAACACTATGCATGTATGGTGGACTTGTATGGAAGGGCAGGTCAGCTTGAGAAAGCAGAAAAACTAATCGATGGGATGCCTTTTAAGCCTGATGTGGTCGTCTGGGGGGCATTGCTAGGAGCATGTGGCTTGCACTCGTGTATAGAACTCGGAGAGATTGCAGCAAATGGAATCTACACATTGGAGCACGACCATCCTGCAGTATACTCAGTGCTTTCCAAAATCTATGGAGACAAAGGAGTGTGCAGTGACATAACTGGTTTGGATAAGTTGATGAAAAAATGGCGTGCTACAAAGCAGAAGGCTGGTAGTTGGATCGAATCTCCTTCCATAAACTGAAATATTTGTCTACTATGAGGCAAGTGACTTTCTACAGAATGCTTCCATGAAGAAACTATTAACAGAAGTGGCCAAGAGAGAAGTGCTTGTGCTTGTGTTTCCAAGCGCTGGCTTATGCTTTTAAGCAGCATCCACAAGGATGAAGCATTTGCCTTCAATCCCAATCTGAATGCTTAAAAGGAATCTACTCAGTGTACCCAAGTTAAAATTGGTGAGATTGCAGAATCTACTGGTGTAGAAGGTGAGGGATAAAACTGCAAACCTTGGAGGCTTAGTAAAGCTACCTATTTGGGGAGACAACCTTTGCCGTGGTGTGACTGATGCTAGTCTCAAGGCTATCGCTCGAGGTTGCCCTACTCTCAAACATCTTTTCCTATGGGATTGTTCTTCTGTTGGTGATAAAGGCTTATATGAGATTGCTCATGATTGTCATCTGTTAGAGAAGCTTAATCTTTTCCAATGCCCAACAATTACTGACAAGTCTCTGCTCGAAATTGTGGTGAACTGCCCCAATATGACAATGGATTCTTGTTCAAACATTCGGATTGTGTCTCTCAAAGCTCTCGGTCAGTATTGCCTGAACCTGAAGCTTATTGAATTTAGTCTTTTAGATGCCTTTGCAGGCTACTCTGCTGTGAATATGAAGAATGTGGTAAGTGAATTAAGATTGTGATGATTTGTATATTTTACGATGCTATCTAATCTCACGTTTATGTTATATACATCGTCAGTAATCTCACTTTTATGTTACCAAAACAAGCTTGCAACTTTACATAACTATATAGTTTTGCAATTTCACAATTGTAGACATTCACATGAACATTGATGAATGAACAAAGAAAACAACATCAGTTAATTAATCTGTATATAAGTCATTTTTGACACAATATAATAATAAAATAATACATGATTTAGTGATTAGAAGGTGACAATACATTTACCATATCTTGCATAGCCTTAATTCTCATTTCTAAAGCCAAAATGTAATCAGCTGTCTCTCTGAAAATCCCTTCCAGCCCCAAATCTTCACAGTTAATTGGAATCAACTTCTTGAGTATCTTGACTTTACTTCCAATCTCATCCTCGAACCTTCTAGAACGTTCTACGCGTATCCTTCTCTTCATCACAACACTTTTGCACCTTTTGACATGCCTTATGTTATAAGTCGTGACTCTTTGTCTCCTTATATGGCGTTGGAAGGAATCGCTTAAATCAAACTTTCCCTTGTTAGGAGTATGAGAAAAAATACCCATAAGAAATTATGTATATAATACGTTTATATATGTTGAATCTTTAAAGCTAGCTCTTTGACAATTCGTTTGATAAGAGAATGAGTTCTTTTAGAAGCAAATTGTATGGCTATATATATAAGTTATGATAATGCATTAGGCCAATTATAGGATAATGCTAAATATTTTAATGTATCATAATAATAATAATAGTAATGTAGACAATTATGTCTTCCAAAAGAATGGGATAAAACAAATCAATGAATGAAAATAAGCCAAGTGTACTAAAAAGAATTGACCTATTTTCATTTTTAATTTCCTTTTTTTTATAACATTTTAATTTCAGTTTTTTACATAATATATTTAAAATTACTAGATTAAAGAATATTTTTTATATAACTTAAATTCAAAATTTTAAAATATGTGTCAAATTAAATTAGATCATCTTTTTTTTTTTTAAACGAAGGAAGTAATAAATTGTGGTGGTGAGTTATAGGAATGCATGTTATCCAGCTAAGTAGTGCACATGAATCCACATGATGATTCTCTTCACCGCCCCAACTATATATATATATATATATATATATTTGTATATTTGTATGGCTTAAATTAAAGAGCACCATATTTTATTTTTCACTCTTATAGGCCCATATTACAACACACACGCATGCATGATTTTAATGAAAAACACCCTGGATTATTCCTTTATCCCCCCTTTTTCCAAATTCAATGCATGTTGCGGAGATGAATTTAAAATTTAAATATCGTCTTAGTTTATATTTTGAATGTGGTGAATATACTTAATTTGTGATTGCTAGTAACTAGTGGGGTGTTTAATGATGGATTTAAGACGTGAGTTTATGGTTACTAATGTTTTCTACTTAGAACTGAATTATAGGCACAAAAGCGAAGTTATACTATGCGTACACCTCAAAAATAGCGCTTGAAAAATATGAATACAAAAAATTCATAAACTTTAGATTCTAATTTGGACGAATGTGACTTTATTACAGCTCAATGGACCTTTTTTAGGCTGCTAATAGCTAACTTCATGTTCCCCAACAGGAGGCTCCTTAATTTAAGCAATCTTCTAATCATATTTTCTCATGCTTTTGTCTATATAAAGTGAGACCTAATTATCTTCCATGTTGGAAATTGAGATAAGATCACATCCCTTTAATTTTTCTAATCAAATAATTAATGATCCTTTGAAAATTTGGTTCAACGAATGCCACGGATACATATAATAAACTTTCTTTATGTATTAATTAAAATCAAAATGGTAGTATGTATAATATATTACTTGGTTGTTAATTATCATCTCCTATCAAGAACATGGATGCACATGAAACTTGTTAACAAGTAATGGTGGGTACAAAGGAAGAAGGGACGAAGCTATATTATATATTTGGTATTAGATATGAATTCACGTGAACTCAATAACTTTAAGTAAAAACCTGATTATTTTAACTTGTTACTTATATTAGAACTAGTTCTCGACACGTGCTTTGCACGATAGTCCCACAAAAATATATATATATATATATATTAAAATCATTATTATTTCCTTAACATCACTACTATTATGTATTTATTTAAATTACTTCTATTTAAACAAAAGCATATTTTGCATAAACTATTCAAATATTATCAAATCATCATGTACTAATAGAAGTTTTGTCAATTAAATAACACTTAACTCCAAAAACAAAGAAATTTTTTTTCATAATAATACAAGTACATAATTGCATAAAAATATGGGTTGCATACCAAATCCATTTTGAACAACCATACCTTAACTCCAAAATGAAAACGAAAAACTTAAAATCATAATCTAACATAAAAAGATCTAAAGAAATATACAAGTCATATCTCATATTGTTAAGTTTAACCGTTGAACTATACTGTAAGAAAGCTTCTCTTGCTTCTCTTTTAATTTCAGAATGAAGCTATTTGTTCTTCTCCTCGATTAGCTTCTTGACGGTACGTATTTATATCATAATCTAGGAAGAAAAAAACAGAATAGTAGATGACTAGAAAAAAAAAAGAATGTGATGACCTAGGAAGCAATTAACTAGTATTTATAGTGATATTTGACTGTCATTCATCAACTAAAATTTTTTAATAGGGCATTGAACCATGATAGATACATTTATTTTAGTTTCTAAATTCAAACAATCACAAACTTTGAAGAGTTTCATACATTATAGTTTTATGAAAGATAAATTTATGTTGATTTCAAAATTCAAAGAATCACAAAATTCGAAGAGTTTCATACATTATTATTTTCTACTCTAATTTAATTTAACCTATTTAATTACAAGTATTTTGTCATAACTAAAAAATTAAAGTGTAGTTGTTGGATTTCATATTATACCATTATGTAATTAAATATTAGTATTTAAAAATAAATTAATTTATTTTGATTTAATGGAGGGGCAAAATAGTAATCCAACTTTGAAGGTTAGAGTTTCCCACTTATAATAATATATGATAACAAACTTAATCGTTAATAAACTTTAAATTTTGACTTTGCTACGGAGAAATAAATACGTGTAGTAGTCTTTGTTATGTTGCAAGTTGTCATATATAGAAGGAATGGTGTGGGAGGGGGTTATCGTGGAACAATATAGAATCATAGAATTAATAAGGTATTGTATTTGATTTGGGACCCAAAATAACAGCTCCTTTTTGCTTTACATTAATTGGAACCATAAATTCCGAAAAAGTATTATTGACTTATTGCTATTTAAATTAACGAGTTTTTAATAATTTTATAGAAAATAAATTATCAGATTATTGGTTCGGCATTGATTTATAAAATTGGGTAAATTAATAACTCATTAACACTATTGTAATTTACTACTTTTACTTGTACATAAATATTAAATATTAATCTCAATACAATACCATTATTGTCTTTGTCCTTTTAAGTCTTCGATTCACATTTCACAACTTCACATTATACAAAATGTCAAAATTTAAAGTAAGAACTTTATTCCACTTAATTTCTCTTGATGTTACACTTGTATAGTTCCTTTTGTATTTGTTATTATTGTTTCTATTTTATGAGCATTTATAAAGTTACATTATTATCTTCTCGTCTTGCCATTCGAGCAGACAGTAGAATAGGACATTCACACAACAAAGGAATATATATATTTATATACTAATTTACACTGGAAAAATGTTATATTCCCCTGTCAAATTATACAGAAACGACTACAATGTTAGTTGCTGTAAATTAGAAATTTGATCAAACCTTGTGGCACGCAAGTGACTTGTATCATCTTGAAGAACAAGCACTTCAAGTGTACCTGATTCTCTCAACCAAGCAGTTACCACAGCACCAGTGGATATGAACCTCCCAATGTTGCACTTTGCTATCTGGAATGGTGCACCTATGCTGGTGAGCAAGCCTTCGATGGCTCGTTTTAAGGCGCCATCACCTGTTATCTTGCTGTGCTTGCCCCAGCCAGTCAAAATGCTGCAGAGGACAGTTGAACATTCCATTCATTATATATCACTGTTGTAGTTTGTCCGAATTTGAAAAAAATGTAAGAGAATTAGAGGAAATACCTCAACATCTTTGGTAGCTCGTGGCCTTCAAACACTATAGACCGTATACTAAGCAACCATGCGTGGACCATTGCACATGCAGCCCCTGAAGACATCAAATGCAGATCCAAACAAGAAGTGGACCATGTATTTTCCCACACTTCCGAACGTTTTCCTTCAAGTACAACCAATTGAGCACCTTGTTTCTGGAAAAAAGTTAGATAAGACACCAAATATGAGTCAGTGGTAATTTATGGCAATGCAAAGGTGATATTAGTCAGTTAACAATGATCAGAGCAAAGATTTTGGTTTCCTTGACACCAGTGCTAAACTATGCAGTAAGGCCAGGTAGGTCAGCTTAAGGGAGTGAGCAAGAAAAGTGAGGAGATCCAAAATCGTGGATGGAAGAAGATCACAAGTACCACTTTGGAGATTACGCCTTCACAACCATGAACGAGATGATTCTATATAATCATGACATGTTAGATATGATATCATCTCTGTCTATGCTTTCTATATTATTTCAACTGTTTTTTCTCAAGGAAAATAAATCTCTGGATGTGGAAAAAACGTTCACATAAAATTAGTCTCTAATAGAATTTTCTTTAGCCCTCAATCATGCTCCTTGAAGCATTCCATAGTAATAAAACATTCTAACTAATGAACATTTGGAGGATGACATAGAATTGTTCAAAGCCCTCTCCCCATTAAAAAAGGATGGTGGTGCCTACTGAAGCAAATATCTAGAGCTATACACCACAAACTGATAATCACAATCTCATCATCTATGAAGAGAAATTTCACTCTTTATCAGAACTAAAAAAAAATGAAGAAATTCACTATACGTTTCTTCTCTTTGATAGTTGTTATGCAACTGCAGTTTTACCTGGTCAAAATGCCACAGCATGTCAGTCAAAGCATTGTAAAAGGCAGATGCAGTTGAAGAGTCCATCTGCTTCACTTCATTGAAAAGAGATAGAGCTTGTGACCATACACCTTCCCTCTGCCCCATGAGAAGTCCATGTGCCACCCCATAAACTTGATTATCAAATAGACGGAGTTCTTCGAGTAAGAGTGAAGCTTCATCAAATGAACTGCATCGGCTGCAATTATATTTGAATCACACATCATATCTACTCAAATAGTCAAATCCATTCAGTTAAATCATAACATTTGAACCAATCAAGTGCATTGGGATTTCACAAAGATGTTAAATGACCTAAGTAGCAATTCTTCCAAGCACTCCTTCAAAAGGTTAATCAAGAAAAAACAAAATGCTACTCACCAAAAAATCATATCTTATTTGTCCTCTTTCGCACTCTCACCCACTTCTAATTCTACTAAGGAAATTTGTGCCAAATTGACAATATATTTCTTTTGATAGAACACAATTCTTCGCTCATTCTCCAGATTCGTGTTACCCACTTTGAAGAAAAGATTTGGGGTTTGTTTGGTAGGAAGGAAATTATTTCCCGGTAAATATTTTCTGGAAAATGTAAGAACTGTCTCACTGTCCAACAATCTCTAAGATTCAAAAACTATTTCAAACAGTCTACTGAGAAAAAAATAAGCAAAGATAGTCATTTTCCCCCTTGTAATGGAACATATGTCATGGTGTTTGGTGACCAAAAAAATGACTTATTTTCTGGAAAAATATTTTTCTTATCATACACCCTTGATCCAAAGTAATTTAGAAGTAGAAAAAAAAAACTCCTTAGATTGGGTATTCTTAATGTGGCAGTGGGTCCACTTTATTGACAACTTAAACTACTCCCACAACCTGCTGCTGAAGTCCTCAAAGCACTTCAGATAATAAAAGAAACTATAGTAAGTAGTCTCCAAGGCCAAAACTCTCTCTCTCTCTCTCTCTCTCTCTCTCGCCTCTATCTCTCTTTGCCTCTCTTGTGAACTTCTAAGCAAGGTCATATGATCTATTGTCTATGGAGCTCTACACACATTTGAATAATCCAAGCTTAAAATAAAGTTTCATTCATTAGAGTGAAAAGAGTATATCTGTCTCAGTGGAAAACTCAGAAGTTTCTTCTGCTATATTTATTTTTAAAAAACAGTGGTGTCCAACCACCTTGTGCGCATCTTGAATATTCCACAGGGAACCAATTACTTTCCACTAGCACAAGTACCGGGTAACTCCGCCCACCAAGGCTTACAAAAAGTTAGTTCTGCTTTATTGTTTTCATATATACAACAATCTTAAAAGTCTGTAGCTGCATTTTACCAGAAAACAAGAAGCACATTGAATATAGATAGCAAACATATATCAGCATTCAAGACAATGAAGAAAGTCAGACTGGCGCATTATCCTCAAACAGATTCCAGTAGCACTAATTTCATGTCCATGATCAAATGCGTCATCAAATTCCTTACAAAGAAAATGAACATAACTACCACCCAAAAAATATAACCGCCAAACTGCCTTCTTAAAGTTGAAATAGATCATACTAACCCTCACATACTGAAAAGATGACACATTAAGAAAGCACAGTTCAATGTAAAGCATGGAACTAGTAGTAAAGAAAATTATACCTGCAAGCATTCAAGATTGCTGAAAACGTGACTACGTTAGGCTTTATTTGTGATTCATGCATCTTATGGAAAACACCTAGAATGCAGAGCATGTCCTGTCTTTCAGCATTAGTTTTCTTCCCACTAGCTGACTTTTGAGCAGCTAATTGCTCGAAAATCTTAACGATATTATCCTCTTCAGTGTTTTCCCACTTACTCTGAGAAATAGTGGATACAATATGTGTGACATTGTCTGATCCACATTCATTGTTTGCCGATTCACCAAAAGCATTGATTATAGAGTTATATGTAACAACATTTGGTTGTATCCCTTCCTTCGTCATCTCATTAAGCAACAACGACGAGTACTCCACAAGGCCTTTTTTACACAAGGCATCAATAAGTTTGCTATAAAAAACAACATCTGCCTTCAGACCTTGCTTCTTGAACTCCTTATAGACCTCTACCGCATCATGATACAAGGCTCCTTTCAAGTACACACTAATCAATGTGGAGTACGTCAATAAGTTAGGTGAAAGCTTTTCAGCTTTCATCTCTGCAAACAACTGCTTAACCTTGGTATACATTCCTTGTTTGCCAAACCCATCCAGAAGAGCATTGTAAGTGACAACATCTTTCTTAATTCCCATACCCTCCATCTCCTTGCTAACATTAAGGGCCTCCTCAAATTTTCCCAGGCTTGCATATATAGCAAGTAAAGTATTGTATGAAACCCTGTCTAGTTTTATGCCAGCACACTTCATCTCATTAAATAAACTCAACGCTCTGTCTAATCTCCCAGCTTTTGCACACCCACGAATCACAGTACTATAGGTGACTTGGTTGGGCAAAATATTCTTTGCATGCATCTCAGACATAATATCAAAAGCAACATCTATCTGTCCCCCATTACATGCTACATCCAAAAATGTATTATACGTGTATATATCCTGATCAATTCCTCTATAAATCATCTCGTTAAACAAACCCCTCGCAGTCTCCCACAATCCTGCACCACTACAAACAGCAAGCAACGAATTAAAGGTAATCCTATCCGGTTGAACCCCATTTCTCAGCATTTCGTCAAAAATCTCCGACGCCCTCTTAAAATCAGCACCCCCTTTCCCACAAGCATCAATCAACGCATTATAAGTCACTAAATTAGGCTTCAAGCCGGAATCTTTCATGGTCTCAAAGACTCTAATAGCTTCATTACAATACCCACTCTTTGCATAAGCACTAATCAAGGCAGAATAAGCATAAACAGTATTACCATACCCGTCACTGACAGCATTCTCAAACACTTTCTCAGCTAAATCAACCTTCCCTGATCTACCAAGTATACTAATCATTGAACTAGCTAATTTACCTTGCTCATTTCGCTTCCTTTCACGACCAACAGCGAATTGAAAGCAACGCATAGCAGCTAACCATTCCCCTCTATTCCCAAGCTCACGGAACAAAAAAGTATAATCATCAGACCCTACAAGCTTAGAGCCGAAAGTCAACAACACTTGGTCTAAACCAGCTTCGTTGTTACAACAATGAATAGCTTCTTCAAGAGCCTCCTGAGCAAATGAAGAGTGCCTTCCGTTACCCGATATCTTTGCCCGGCCAAAATGCATCTTGGAAACGAATCGGGTCGAACGTCTACCCGAGAAATCAGCTGAAAAATCCGATTTTGACGAAGATAGAGAGAGAAAATTAGAGGTTTGGGAAGGATGGGTAGGATTGCGAGGTGGATTCAAAGAGACTTTTTGAGAGGACCAATGGCGTTGATGATTGTTACGGTGGTTGGGGTGTGGGTGGGAGTGGGTTTGGGGTTGATAAGGTTTAGAGGTAGTGAGTGCACAGTGGGGTGGGGGAGTGGAGGAGGCCATTGTTGATTGAAGATTGTACGAGAAAGGATAGGGTTTTAGGAGAGAAGATTGAACTCTAGAGAGAGAAAGTGTTGAGCTGATGTATTGACTGTTGCCACACTTTCAGACACTCTTAAATCTTTTACTCTGTTTTGACCGCCGCCGGCTGTACTGCTTCGTGGCATTATTAGGTAATACCAAATGCAAACAAATTTCGATAAACGCTCGACTCAAGTAACAAGTAAATTACCAAAAAACCGTATTGAAGTCATAGAACAACAATAAAATCAGAGATACCATAATCAACGAATACTTATGAATTCAACTTTTATAGTTAAAAGTATTTTAGAAAAAGTTTTGGTTGATGAAAAAATTAACAAGTTCACGAATATTTATAGTTAACAATGAAAATTTGTTAAATAGTTTACAATACTATAGTCAAAATTATTTAGAAAAGTATGTACTGTTGGGATTTAGTTAATGGAACATATCCCCATTTTTATTTTTTAGTATCATTTCAACTCTCATTCAACACTCTTTACAAGTTATCAGCTAATTAACATAAATCTTTATGAATATCATTAATATCCCAACAAAATACTAAAGAGAGAGGGGCTGGGTAGTAGTTACAAAAGCTAAATATGGATGGAATCACAAAAACATAATTTACTGAAACCATCCCAAAAATTGGCATAGGTATAATAAATATATTGAGGTTAAAATTGTCAAAATTTGAAGCGCTAACGACTAACAAATGAAAATTCAGTATCGTAGTAGAGGGTTGCTGTGAGGCGAGGGAGGAGATCCTTGTGCGAGTGAAGATTTGCTTGAATCGATGGACAAATAAAAACTACATCTGCTCTTATAGATCATTCATCTCACCTACCTAAGTAAGCATTGAAGCTCCTCTAAAAAGTAGATCCATTCCTCAGTATGTTTTCTTTCTCACTAGAGGTCTTTTCACCTCTTTCTTTGCTGAAACTACTGATGAAGACATTCCCATCATCACTTGGTATAAATCCTTCAGTCTGCAACAAAGAAATCGAAACAGACATTTTACTAACTTCATTGGACGTCCATTAAAACGATAAGCATAAAGAATTAGATCAAAGGAAGTTCCCCAGATACCTTGGCATCCCAATGAAAAGTGCAATGACTGAAACTCCAACAAACAGAGGGTACACAGGAGCTGGAGTTAAATCCTGGAATCATAGGGGAGACAGAAAGGGCAAACCAACATCTATATCATCACAGAAACAATAAAAAGAATATTAGTGTCCAATAGTTGATACACATTACCTGTTTCTGGTGATTGAAATCGATTTTGTACTTGAGTGGACCCACATGAATTTGAGAATTTTTCTCTAAATCAACCTCAATAACATCTGATTCAAATTTGTGAGTCCTTGAAGGCAGAGATGATCTCAGCTGTACAAGGTATTTACCCTTAGGCAAGTCCTTCACCTGGAAAAAGTTTGAGAGGGGAAGTGGAGAGTTGTACTCAATCTTTGACGGATCAGCAGCAGACTTGATCTCCACATGGAGATGTGAGTTGAACTCTTTGATTTTATGCCCTTCAACATGGCCACTTATAATTGTCCTTTCTGGCTGTTCAAATACTACAAAATCTAATCCCCTAGAGTCCTCAGCGTTCACCTGCAAGGTATATGAAGTTAGCACAAGCAAAACATATGTCAAACAACTGTGCCTTTAAAGGGACAGATTCAATGAAATTTACAAACTATGTCTCGTATTTTAACCATAACTAAAACAAAATAGGAACTTTGTTGTCTCACACAGAACATCTAGACATACACAGACATGATGTAGAAGTCCATACAGCTAGAATCTTTGCAAAAGTGTGTAATAAAAGTTGCAATGTATATATTCTTACTTCTACTCATCCTAAAACCCATTCAGTGGAGTGCTTCCTCATATTGGTTAGTTCATCTTTTAGAAGACTAAAGAAGTACAAGCAATTCTGGGTGGATTTTAAAAGAAAAGCTATTCCTAGTGCAAACCAACAATAATAAGATTCTCCATGTTTTATTTTATTCTGATAAAGGTAAAGTTGTATTCCTCAGCAATAAGGTATGCTGGCAACCACCAAAAGATTTACATCAAAGATAAAAAAAAAAAACAAATCAAGAAAGCTGTGACTAAACTTATAAAGAAGAAAAAAAGTTAAAAGTCTGTCGAGCATCCTCTATATCCTCCTCTTTACGCAAAAAAAAAAAAGAAGTCTTCATACAATGCCATTTAAGCTTTTGCATTGATTCTGCAGTATTTTCAAGACACCTCTTATTTCTTCTCTCCAAATACTCCACCATATACAAGAAGGTATCATATTCCACAATTTTTTCTGGTTCTTACTACCCCCTCTCCTCACCCAGCAACTAAGCAGGTTTGCTGTGTGTTCTGGCATTGTCCAGTTTGTGATTAAAGAAGCAAGGAAAGTTGCTACTCCATATTCACCCCACTATTCTTACACTTCTAACTGATCCTCTTGCATGCCCTTTACGGAATGTAAATATATGATTTAAATTCCTTTCAGTTCAAAGATCAACATATAAGAACAATTTCAAAAGGATAACCAAGTTTATGATTTCCTATTCACTCATGAACATTAAAGGAAAAATGGCAATATGAAGTGTACCAACCTGAACGGTCAGAAACTCAGGAGATGCACGCTCAATCATAGCTCCACCAGATGCAACTTTCCTTGCTACTTTAATCACATAAGTAGTACCGGGTAGGAGTCCTCTCAAACGGTAAAATCCTGTTGAATCTGTTACTGTCTCCTCATACAAGCCTTTTGACTCGGATCGAGCTTCTACTGAAACACCTTCTTTTGGCTGACCAGACAAGAGTTTAACTACTCCCATGGCACTGTAAAGAAGTTAAAACCATCTGAGTCCAACAAAAAATGGAAAAGATACTGCAAATGGCATGTCAAATTGAACAAATCCTAGCCGATCCACCTAAGTGAAAATTGTTATTAAATGTGAACTGATATCAGCAAGAACTCAAATTTCTCTTCTTTCTTGTAGAGACTCCGTAAGAGTACTCATAGGTCTTGAGCTTATTTTGTCATATGATAATTAGAGAAGTAGCAAAGCGTACCTAAAACAAATTCCCTTCATCAAATAACTAACAACAAAGGCAGAATACATCAATAGTCCCTTAAGCTTGCCAGTAAATATCATTTAGACATTTGAACTACAACAGGTTTCAGTTGAGCACCAGAACACGTGACAAAGTATTTCTATTGGACACTTTTGACTCAAATTTGTAGAAAAGCTTTTGTGCATATTCTCAAGCCTCTATTATGCCAAGTTAATCACTTAAAATATACCATATCCTTTAACTATATGCATTAGGGTCAATAAGCCATAAAAGTTCAGGCCAGTTCCAATTGATGTTGATGTGTATAACTGAAGTAGGCATAATGGGCGCTTGAAAACATGCATAAAAAATCAAAATGTGAACCGGAGTATCCAATAGGGACAATTTATCATGTGCTTTAAGTGCTCAATTGAAATACACCATAATTTAAACTGTCCAAATAAATTCAGGTAAGTTTAAGTGGTTATCAATATATTCAACCAACAGTTAAGGTTCAACTTAAAAGGATAAACAGACAACCAATTCTCAACTAACAAGTTAGGGCACCATATCCAATATGATACCTGCCAAACCTTTCACCATTTCTATTTTTGTTGTTTTTTTCTTGTTAGTTCTTCGTATGTCCTCGGTGGGTCGCCAGCATGTCACTCCATCGATGGACATTTTAAAGGATGGACAAATTGAGAAAAGAAGAGAGAGGATATGAAGGACTAATATATATTACTGTATTATAATGTCAAGAAAAACATCTATTAGCGTTAACGTATAATGCAAAGATTTCCTAGTGTTTATTCGGTAAATTGGATGAGTTCAAAATACACTAGACCATTAAATGAAAAAACAGTACATATTCTCATGTCATTGCATGCCCTGTCATTTATTCTTTAACAAATGCTATGAACTTTCTTTTTACAACTGAGGAATTCCCAAGGGCCAATGGCGCATGGTTTAAAACTCGATGGACAATGGGTTTGCTTCTCTACCCTTCTCCACTTAAATACCAGGCATTCGTCTGTGAAAAAATTCAAATCCATAACATGCACCTAACCCACATGCACTGAGCTCTAACCCTTAGACCAAAGCCCTGGGGGAAAAATGTTTTCGTGTTTAAAGGTAATTGATTGGATAAAAGCACCCAACTGGAGTGCTCATGTTTCGGAATAATCAAAGACCTCACACAACTCACGGGCATCAGCACATTCCACTTATACATATTTGTGTAGATATACCTGTATGCAACACGCGTTGCATGAAAGACGACTTCCTTTGACTCTCCAGAACCAAGTTCGATTGCCTCTGCTGGAGGGGAGAAAGCATATTCCTACGCAAACATTAGCAAACATTCCCTCTTTAGAGAAACTATTATAATTGTAATATGTATGTTGTAAAATATTGTAAGCATCCACAAACAAATCCCACGTCACTTGCACTGGTTCATGGGAAGGGAATGAGAATACTCGTCTATCTAACGTAGCTTGCATTTTACTAGGGTTTCATCTGTACCCATGAAAAGAATAACAAAAATTTAACTTTAAGTCGATTATTTTTACCTAAGAGGTACATAACAACTGAGCTGTTGTTCTCTGAGTTAACAGATCATTAAACATATATATTTAGTACAGATCACTTAAATTTATCTGTTCTCTAGCACTTAGCAGAAACTATTGTTAATGAACTAGAACAAATGGTGGAGAGTTATTCCTTCATATATATGGTGGGCAGTATAGAGGAGAGAAATGCCAGATGATTTAAAGATAGGCCCAGTGTTATCAAAGGTGAAAAGCGCAAAAAAGCTCTAAGGTCCTTGGGGGCTTTAAGCGCAAATAAAGTGTGGGATTTAATGAAAAAAGGCGCAAAGGGAGAAAAAAATACAAATATATATGTTTAGTCCAAGACTAATAATTATAAACATGAATGGCACATTTATGACCAAAGAAAATGAAAAATATTTGTGATAAAGTGAAATATCAATTGTTTAGTGTCATTTCTTTATAATAGGCCCATTGGCAAGGAAAAGTTTGTCTTAGAACCTTGATGAAGACACTGAAGCGCACATGAGGCAAAGCGCTCAACATGTTTTGAGCATCGCTTCAGGGCTTAAGCGCGCTTAAAGCGCGCCTTTGATAACACTGGTCATAGGCCCAATTCTATTCACACAGTCAAATGGAATTGTATTGTATATCTACTTTTTTGGTGTAAACAATTATGTATAGAGTATACTGAACAGATTATAGATCTGATAGGGAATCTGTAATTCTTATGATGATGGCCAGCACATCCTCAATGCTGAAGAATATTGTCAGTTTCAAAAAAAACACAAAGGAAAGCAAAATTAGGATTCTTTGAAAACAATCAAACATATCATGTTTCTTGATAGTTACGAAAAATAATCATGTTCAAGATTACAATACGAATTCACAGTTTGCTACAGGATACTGTTCCATAATGACAATAATATGTTCATGGTAAAAAGGGGTAGCCCTATACACTAAGCCCCCGCTATGCAAGAGGTCCAGGGAAGGGCTGGAGCACAAGGGTACAGTGTACACAGCCTTCCTGCATTTCTGTAAGATGCTGTTTTCACAGCTCGAACCTGTGACCTTCTGGTCACATAGCAGCAACTTTACCAGTTACGCCAAGGCTCCCCTTCGACAATAATATGTCCACAGTATCATACAATTAAATTAAATAAAAGGCAAATTGGTTTGTAACAGAAAGAACTACATATAGGCTGTAAAGCAACAGCTGCTGCTCAATGGTCTAGCAAATTTCGTAATGTACAGATCTCTTATCTTGATATCATTGCCTAGGTCCCCAAGAAATTCTTATCAAGATAAGAGATAAATCAACATCTATATCCCAAGATGGTCATAAAAGCCTAAGATTAGGGAACAATAAATACCTTAAGCAAGGGTCGGAGATAGAAACTCCCTGGAAATAAGTCCCCAAATACAAAAATCCCACCAACACCTGATACTGTATTGTTCCTGTAACCATCTTCTCCACTTAATGATAAGAGAACTGATGGAAAAGGCTCGTTGGCTTCTTCTCTAGAATATATACGCACTGAAATTTGGCCCAGCTTCTGACAAGAAAAGGAATGAGGTCCAGCTTGCTTTACATGGTAGCCCGGCTGTGAATAAAGAAAGAAATATTAGGTAGCTCCACAAGAAAGAGAAAAGAAAGCTTATACATTAGTCGAGTCCACAGAACCCTAGCAGCAAATAAGCTCCAATAAGAACAGCTGATAACATACGATTGAATGCAATCAAGGAAAACTATAGCAACAAGAAAGAACAAATTTGCTAGCAGTCTCATGATAATCCACCGGATTCATACTTCTAGTCTTATTTGGCCAGCAATGCACATATACGAAGAAATCCATACCATTAGTACAAATGCCCCATATATCATTGAAAAATGATAACATAACTCAAAAGGGATGTAGAGACTGTTAATAATCTAGAGATGCTATTGATCTGCTCAACAAAGCATTATGGAGAAACAAGAAACGCTCGGGCAGTTATTATAATGTTAAGATCATTCAAACCTTTGAAGCTTCAACAGTATAACTTATATCATCATATAGAGGCCCTGCGACATATAAGCCATCTATCCCTGTGGTAGTTTGAAGTGCTAAATCGCCTTGCTTAAGTGGAGCACTTTGGCTGTCTCCTGTAGCAATTATTTTGACAACAACATCATTGAGAGGGGGAGAAACTGATCCTTCTATATACATCCCAAGTCGACCAGCAAAAGGAGGAATTGAAGATTGGCAGCCATCTTCCATCACAGCAACCTAGAGAAAGCAAAGAAAGACAAACTAAGAGTAGATACACAAAAACTACTTTAATTAAAACTTGCAATTCCACATACATGCTGCTGTGTGGGATAAAATAATATTTTTTTCCCGCCATCATCCCTGAAACATGAAACAACAGTTAGAAATGCAAGAAAAGCTGAGGAATTATAACAAAGTGGCATTTAAAAATACATCTATTCTTGATTGTGTGCAAGGCAATGTCTCAAAGCATTTGAGCATGTCAGGAAACACATTTACTCCGATCTTTGAATTCTAAACATTCTGCCATCTAATACCATATGCATCACACTACAAAGTGCACGAAACAAGCTCGAAAATACAGCTAAAAAAGTGAGCATATATTTTGGAAAGTCAGAATCAGGCAGATGAAGGTGCAGAGGTGGATGTTGAGAAGATACATGTTGCAGAGATGAGGATGTTGAGATGGATGTGTGGGCACACTAGGACTCACAAGATCAGGTATGAGGTTATCCGAGAGAAGGTGAATGGCCCCTGTGGTGGACAAGATGAAGGAAGCAAGACAGATGGTTTGGACATGTGTAGAGGAGGTGCACCAACGCTCTACTGAGGAGGTGTGTGTAGGGGATGCGGAGGGGTTGGAGTAGGCTGAAAATGTATTGGGGAGAGCTGATTAGACAAGACATGGTGAACCTTCATATTACCGAGGACATGACCATAGATAGGAAGGAGTAGAGGTCATGTATTAGGATAGAAGGTTAGTAGGGGTAGAGTGTTATCGTGCCTTACGTAGCCCTAGTGCCTGTTGTAGGACTAGTTGATCCCTGTGTCCTTGACATATGTAGTTTAGTGTATTTCGATTATCACACTATTTTGATGTTGTTTTTCTCTTGTAGACTTTACACAGCTTTTCTTATTAACCGCTATTCTTTCTTCCACTGTTTTCTTCTTTTTTACTTGGGTTGGATGCACTTGGGTCAAAGGTCTTTCAGAAACAGCCTCTTTACCTCCATTAGGTAATGGTAAGGTCTGCGTACACTACCCTTTTCATACACCATTTTGTAAGATTTCACTGAGTATGTTGTTGTAGAATCAGGCAAATTAAGGTTCTTTATCATGTCAAGTCTGTCTTAAGGCTTTATTGTCTATACAACTCATTCAAACTAAGCAGGTTACTCGACTCGGATACAAAGAATCCAATAAATAGATACATAGCTAAACAAAAGCAGATTGAATTACAACAAAAGGTTACTTTCTCTCCCTTAAGGAATTAAAAACAATCACACTAGAACAATCAATACATGAACATCTATCACAGGCAAAAGGTCATATTCCTTAAAGTTCCTTATCAATCTATGTATTTTTGTTTTGAAGGAAAGACCAAAATGAGAGACAGAGAGAGAACGAGTGGCAGAAGAGCATAAAAAGAATAATGAGACAGAGAGAACGAGTGGCAGAAAGCATAAAAAGAATAAAATCAAAATATAATTCACACACCGTGCATCTCGAGGAATAAAAGTAAATTTTCCTCCCGGACTAGCCCACATGGAAAACTCGTAGATGGCTGCACTCGATTGATCAACTCCATAAGGCACACGTCTTGCCAATAGACCATCAACAACAGAACCATCACTGTCCAAAATGTCCAACGGTATATTCTCAGGCAAGCCCTCAACGCTACTAAATGAGCTTGATTCAACATGGACATGACCCTTCAAGAGATAGCTCTCGCCTTTCAAATAGATAGGCTACAAACAGAAGAAAGTATATGAGAAGACATGCATGATAAATGAACTAGTTCAATAGAAAAAATTCTAACTCCAAAAGGATCATACAGAAAGGTTAGATGTGTCAATGATCACAGATGAACTCCCAAAAGAAATACATGAATTTGGAAAGCTCAGCTCATGCACTCCCGGAGATTCTACGCACACGTGTTGAGAACCCTTCTGCAATTCAAGAGCCAGAAAAAGAAAATGAGATTCTCGTGTTAGAAGATCTAAGAGAACTTTTTGAGGTGGACTAAACCAACCTTGATGTTCAAGTTCATTCCAGAACCATCTGATTGAGTCAGTAAGCCCTCCACATCATGGCTTGAGACTATGTTGACCCAGAAACCTTTTTGAACAAAATCTACCCCTTTAACATCCTCAGCGCCAACTTCTAAATTAATAAAACTCTTCTCCCAGCACCATTTATCTTGGCCTGATGATGCTATTGGATAATTGTTTTTTACCTGAAAATAAGATAAAATAAAATGACATAATGCATTGCCAATTAACTGAAGGAATAGATTAACGAATGCAATAGATACTGTAATTTCAGCTTAGACTACTTCTGGACACAAAGATTTCTTTAGGAAACCAAACATGAATAGAGTACATGCACTCCTTGATGCAGAAATAGGCAAGAATGTAAGGCTTGCAATGGTCAAATGGGATATTGTTACTTCAAAGCAGGAAAACAGAGGTTTGGACATTAAGAGCTTAAAATTACAAATGGGATAGTAGTTTTCCACATGGTTTGGGTTGGATGCCTAAGGTTCCGAGGAAGGTGTGCTTCTTCGTGTGATAATCTACTAAGGGGGTAATTTTGATGGCAGAGATTCTTAGGAGACGAAAGGTTATTCGCATAAATTGGTGTTTCCTTTGTAAGGAGGCAGCGGCGGACAATTTGCACAAGACATTAGCAACAGAAACAAGTCTGTTTGAGATTGTTTTAGGTAGAAAGCCCATGACTGCATTAGATGTTGCCAAAACGAAGAACCAAGGGAAATGTCCAGCAGCTACAGGCCTGCAAGGGACAGACCTAAAATGATTTCAGAGGCACAAGACAGCCTGTGCAAGGCTCCGCGACGCATGAAGTAGAGGTTAATGTGCGTGACTAGGTATTGCTGAAACTCACGCCCCATATCAGGAAGCAAATTGTGGGTAAAATTCGGCATAGGGGATTGATCCTAAGTACGACGGCCTATTTGAAGTGGTACAACAAGTCGGTGAGGTTGCTCACAAATTGAAGCTGAAAGGTTATAGATTCATCCCACTTTCCATGTGAGTTTCTTGAAACCTTACTTCCCAGATAATGATGATCCGAATAGAAACAGATCAAAGAGGACACCTCCTTCTATTCCAACATAGTTTGATGCTGAGATAGAAGAGATCCTTGATCACCAGATTGTTGGCACAAGTAAGAAGAATAACAAGACTGAATTTTTGGTACAGTGGAAAGGCAAGAGTGCGACAGATGTTGTTTGGGAGAAGACGAAGGATTTATGGCAATTTGATGACCGAATCAATGACTATCTCAAAACAGTCTCGATGAGGCGCATCGAGCTCAAGGGATGGGGGTGGTTTGTTAGATGAGGGCACGCCGGTAGAGGCATGAGCGCATGGCAAGGACTTGTGCATTGGACTTGGCATGGGCATGGGGAAACAATGCAATTGTGCGGCTAAGTATTAAAGCCCAGCATTGTGTTCAAGATGCTTGAGTGTTGGCAAGGCAGCTTGGACGTGCAAAGGCAAAGACAGACGTATGGCACCTATGGGGGCATACATGCAAACAGTAGCATCGACAAGGCAAGGAAGTTTGTTGGCTTGACAAGGCAAGGCTGTTGGGACTTGACGATGGCAAGACAAAGCTGGACAAGTGTTGGCACGAGTTGGCAGAAATGATAAAATAAAACTAAGGCTGGCAGCAGGCAGAATAATTCTAAGTGTGGGTACATGCAATATCAGCTAAGGCAAATGATTGGCATGAGTGAGGCACATGGGCATAGGCATTTGAATTCGAAATGTATTATGTCTATTAGAATATGACTGTTGTAAATTAGTTAAGTTCAGATAAGATTCTTTTCAAAGCATATACCAAGCACATGGGCAGTTGTAACTGTTTGCAACTGCCTTGGGTAGAGATTTTAAATGGGGGCAACATTTCGACTGAGGATTCAGAGAGTGTTCTGTGCCTTAGTGAATCAGTGAAGCTTCTTCCTTTGTTGAATATTGAAATTAATTAAGGTTGGGATTCGTTCCTGTACATTTTCTGTGTTTGTCAAATCACTACGCTGCCTAAAAGAAACGGTCTATACTTCGACAGATTCGTGTTGTATTGTGAGGCTGAAGTTTGTGAGTGTTGCAGACTGCCTAGCAGTGGTGTCGAGAAAGAAAATCACCCCTCTATTTAATCACAAAACACTAACTTATTTTTAACAACAAAATCAAAACACAAACCTTCTGTTACCAGATACAGTTAGCTAATAACAAGGGAGGTAAAAGCAAAGGAAAGACATTGGGATGTAAATGTAGAAATGCAAAGGGTGTTAAAAAGGCAAAGGAAAAGACATTGGGATGTAAATACACAGACAGAAATGCAAAGGGTCCTAAACAGGAAGAACAAGGCCATAGGTGGGGGTGTTACCTCAACCCTGTATTTACCAGGGAGAACATTTGAGAAGAAAAATTCATTACTCTCATTTGCCAAACCAATTGTCTTCTTATCGTCTTTATTTCTCCCATCCAGGCGCAGAAGAGTCAAAGAAACTGAAGAACCACATTTCTCCTTACAAACAACAGAGCCATGTATACTTACTTGTGCCTTCAAAAATAAGAAAAGGAGTGATCAACGAACATTTCATCTGAATTCAGATGGACTGACTTCACTACCATATCCGCAACTTAGATAATTAGTTTGAAACGACATGAAAAAAAAATTGGCATATCTTCAAAGCAGTCCTTAGTTTGAATTCTAATAACATAACTCAAATACCTGATAGAATTTGACATCCAATATCGGACTCCTGACTAAAACATCAATATGAGAAGGAGAAAATAGAAGTTCTTTAGCGTTCTCAAGTTTTGCTGGGATTGCAGATAAGCGATAATCACCAGGAGGAACCTGCAGCAAGTGGAGATAAAACATTAAGTGTTCCAAACAGAAAATATTGACAAAGTTTTAAGTTCCATTACATCTGAGGATGATGATAGAAAAATCCACTCTACACAAAGCTACAAGTTCCTCCTTTATTCTTCATTTTACCAGCTAGACCCATCACATCTTCCCCATTTTAAACATCAGTTTTTACAGCTGGTGAACAAAAACCTACTTACAGAACTTCAAAAAAATTGGATATCTGCTGGCCCCAACACATCTCTTGTTCCCTATCTCTATCTTCTCACCAATCATACCTGTTATCTTTTGCTGTTCCAAATCACCACCAAACTAGCCTAGAAAGTAACAGTATAAACAACAAACCTACAATAATCAATCATCAAATTTTCTCATCCCTTCTGCCGCCAAAGAGGTAAGAGGTCCTGCTTATTGACAACCTGGTCATTCTAAGGAACTTCTTGAAAAATTTATCAACATTCCTCTTGAAAAAAACACTTTGACCACGATCTTTTTGTTATCCTTAAACAATCTTCTAATAAGAAATTGGTGGTTGGAGGCAAACTAAAGCAAGCTAAGTCCACTATTTAAGACGAGAAGGATAGAGGGGCGGATCTCACTCCCGAATTTGGAGGGTTGCGGTTGGCAAAAAGGGCTGGCTTCTTGAGATTTCTTGGTCACTAAAAATAATATAGAATTGGTGATTGGCAGTACTTTCATGTAATTACTAAGAATATTACAAAAAACAAAAAATGATGTTTGATGATAGACTAAAATTGGAAAAACAATGTCTTCTATACAAAAATACAAGAATACAAAGTTGAGCAATGAAGTTGAAAAGTGTCCTCTTTCACCTAAAAGCTTAAGCCCAAGATACTAGATATGGAGAACCTAAAGTCTCATCCTTCCCTAACATTAAAAAAATAGCAATGGAGAACGCAAAAATCTTGTCTCAACCTTCTCTAACACAAAAATTGTTCCCACGTTCCAAAAGATACTTTTCACACACAGACAAACAGAGACTTGGCTAAGCAACTCTATTATATACAAAACAATAAAGCAGAATATAGACTAGATTTGAGGCAAAATTAGAAGATTCGGCTATTTCCTTCAAGTTAATTATCCTATTACTCATTGGTTACTGACCAGTTTGTTCTTCTAGATCACTATTGATCAAATTAACTTCTGAAGACAGCATGCTGAGCTCCCTCCAACAACACCCCACCCACCCAAATAAAGAAATGTTGTGTCTTAATAAAACAAGCACCAATAAATGATGGATTTCATGTTGTGCATCCTCTAATAAACAAGCACCAATAAATGATGGATTTCTTGTTGTGCATCCTCCCACCCCCTCTAGGGAGTCTGGAGAAGTATATTATTGATGCATCCTACAGATCATACTTTCCCGTAACGGGGCTAATGTGTTAGATACATGCCATTATACTTTTGACAGCACCTTATAACAGTGATGGAAAGTATTCAAGAAGCAGAAAAAAGTAAAAATAATATTCACTCTGCCATACCTCAAAGCAAAAATGGCCACTCTCATCAGTAAGTTTCACTTGAGGTTTGACGTTTTGTGGGCCATGAGTCAGAGCTACCTGCGTGTACATAACCATTTGCAAGAGGACAATGGAAATATCAAAAGAAACTACAAATATTATTTAAGTTCGGACCATGAAACTAGACAATTGACAACTCGGGTAGGTGTATGATACTGATTTGTAAGGAAGTAAAAACTAGTATCAAGCCATTAAAACATTCAAACCAAACTCAGTTAACATAACAATTATCAGTACATAATTGCTAACAGTAACTTCCACAAAGTAAACTAACCACTCGTAAAGAAAAAGGTTATATTATACAGAAAGGCCAACCAGCATAACAAACTAATTTCAGATTTGAATTATGTCTCATGTGCAAAACACCAATAGCCTAAGAAAGTTGCAAATTTGATAGAATAACAGAAAGAGGAACATGATACCTTGGCTTTGAATTCAGAATTAACTGTTTCTGCAACACCACATACATCATATGATGCAGCTTTGATGTCAGATATAGAAGCCATATTAGGCAATACCTATACAATCATTAGTATGGTGGAGGTGGAACCACCAAAAGAAAGGGGTCAGTTAGTAACAATTTGGAATAAATGACTATATAGCAAAATATTTGCACTAAAAGGAGATAGATCTTGCAAATCATCATTATAAATTTCTTAAACGATGCAGTTATAAGCTTACCAAAAAGTCAATGAGCCTGTCAAATCTGTAGTGCACTTTCTTTGCTTCTATTGTGTATCGTTTAGACGTGACCTGGAGATGCTTTGCGAGTCAGTCAAATGCAAAAAATAAAAATAAAAATGGGCTATGAAGCATGCACATTAGAGAAGAACAACCGTGAGATTTCTATTGAGGGTGAAGCAACTATCCTTACAATGAAAGCAAGGCCCCTGAGCTGATCTACAACTACTGCTTCTCCCTTTTTCTTTGTTATTGAACCAATATTTCTCTACTTGGTCCTTTTTGGACTTTCAGGCTTAAACTTGCGTTGACTTCTACTGTTAATTTTTTTGTGACAGCAATATGCGGCTTGGGGGTTGTTTGTCTCATATTGGGACATCACCTGAGTCAGCAAGCCATCTATATAGAGTGGTGTCCATAACTTTCAGCAACTTGATATTTTTTATCAGCATTCAGCAACGCAAGTTTTCTTAGTGTAAAATCAGATACTTCCCCGTTGTAACCCATTAATCAATCCTATTTGGCCTTAATTACTAGTAATGTCATGATTTCTGTTACTTCAAGGTGGAAACATTTTACAGGAGCAGATTAGCACCTTCAGGCAACTCAATCAAGCATTTGAGGTCCTTTAAAAAAATCCAAGCATTTGAGGAAGTGAAAGGCAACAACAACATCATAACAAACGTAATCTCAAAGTGGGTCCACGAGGAAGTGAAAGGCAAGGTATTGAACACAAAGGAATGATGATACTAATTCCTAACCACAACGGGTAGCAGACGGAGCTTAAAAGCACCATCAGATATTCTTACTTTTACCAAATAGACAACCACAAAAAAGACTGATGCTAAAGACAATCTGGTAGTATTTAAAACAAATTGTCAATTCTTCAACATACAAAACTTTGAAGCTATAACGAGGCTGCAAATAGAATTACCTGGTCAAGCTTATAATATCCTTCTTTATCAGTGATAGATTTTTTTTGTCCATCAACTAAAATTTCGACACCCTCAATGCCGTTACCATCTCCATCAACCACACGACCCCCAACAGAAAATCCAGTGACCTATGAAAAAATAAAATGCAACAGCTTTTTGACACATTCTTTTGCTTAAGGAATTACAGGGAGAACCTGATGTATCAATGATTCTAAAGGACAAATACTCGGAACATGTGATGATGCATAGCACTTGATACAACCAATTTGTCAAGCAGAAAGAGTACAGTTACTGAATAAAGCATCCACCCTCCTCTACCTTAGGTTTTACAGAAAATAGCTGATTAACAACTCAAATAATATTTCTCACATAAACATGTAGCTTTTTCATGAAGAAAACATAGCTTTCTTGATATGAAAGAGAAATGAAAAGATTGATGTTCAAAGCAAACAACTGCTCACCACAAAAAGACTTTTCATTGTCATAAAATCTTTCCAACTTTCAAAAAAAATCCTCTAACTAAATGGATGTGTGAGATTATAAAGTACACAATGAATAATTTATCCAAGTGATTAAGAGAATTTGAGTCTTTGAAATGGCAGTTGCAATTGAAAGATTTAAACATAAGCAGTCAAATAGGTTGTAATACCTTGTTATTAATACATTTTCTCACCAACAAAAATAGCAGCAAACTGAAGTTTTTACATACTTCTCAGCAGATACTTAGCCAAAAGGACAATTTCTAATTCCCAGAAAATACAATAGAGGCCCATTTAAACCTGGTAAGAAGAAAACAACATGCAATACCATACCTGAAACTTTTCCGGCACTATTACATGGTCATGCTGAACCGATATCGACATTGAAGAAGGTGAAACATCAAAAACGGTGTTTTCACCCTTGTAGAAGGGTATAAGCTTGTAAACCCCTGCATTAGTTCAACAGATCAATCCTTATAACCAAGAAGAGGGGGTAAAGGTGATGATAAATGGTATCTTACCCAATTAGAAAGGTAGATACTCATACGGGAACACACTTAAAATGTAGAATAAACCAATTCTAGTACTCGAACAGCAATAAATATTCTTCATATTTTAGTTTTTCTTTACGAGTTTCTTCTTTTAGTTGACCAAACAGCACGAAAAAATAATAATGACGAAGCATTCTGAACTTCGTTTTCCGGCAGCAATCATTGTTAATATCCTACTGAAAGAAATGCAGTGTTAACTGGCTGCGCGACACTTTTGAATGACCTAGCCAAACCCACAGCAGGCGTCCATTCCACTAAAGTTGCTTTGTGAACTGTGTGAAGGAATATGAAAAACCAGAAAAGGAGGACAACCAATCATCTCTTGCATGAACAGAATGAGTAATATCTAAAGGGGAAACGGCGACAACTCAAAATGTCAAATAAAATGGAGAAACTAGTGACAAAGTAGAACCTATAAACAACCCAGCTTTACCTAAATCCTTGTCATTTAATTCAAAAGGGATATGATCGAAGGATTGGAAGTGTGAGTATAGAGAGCCCTCTTTGGAAACCTTTTAGAAAGGAGATCATATGCATCCAACAAGGGAAATTGACAACATCTTCTGCAGCAACTTGTAGCATTCCCAGACCCCAGTCACTTACCTCTAGGATAGCTTCATCTATAGCCAGATGTAGAAAGAAGAAAGGTGAAATTGACAGGCTATACTTGAGGGAAATTGTGCTGAGAAAGGTATCTCAATGGCGAGTATTAATTGGAAAGCCTAGTACAGACGGTCTTTAATTAAACTTATTTCTGGGGATGAAAATGGCCACTCTTTTTCAGGTTACGCATGGTTCAAGAGAGATCTCAATGATATGGTGAGAGAGAAAATTAGTAAAGTTGACCACAGAAACATTGTGCATGTTGTTATTAATAATGCTCTGATTCTTTAAATCTAGTCATATCCTAGACTCCGGGAAAAAAAGCCGTAGGGGCACTATGCCCCAAGCCTTTTATGGACTCCAGCATGGTTCACACTGAACTTTGTTCAGGAACATTTGCTCGACTGGTAATCTAGAGGAGAATGAAATATTCTATAACGCAATAGTGAGGGTGTGGGGAGGAATGCCTTAATGATAAAGATACATCATGAATCACTCTATAAGAAGGCAAATACAATGATGAACTTGTTACTTTGAAATTGCTCTTCTTCCATTGTCATAGCTAAAATTCAACAAAAAATTCTTTTTTGGGGAATAATAAAATTTTTCAAATTTCAAACTTGGTGACATTGTCTCCTATTATATTGAAAAACCTCCCTATTTCTACTTTTTCTTGTCAAAATGGTAGTAGTGGGATGCATTAGCTGCTCTCAGATCGAGTGTCAGGAACAACTGCTACAACAGATTTATTAGCAGATCATTGCACTTATGGCTCAAGCCGTATCCTCATAGCAAAATTCCCATAGCTACAATTCAAGAATCTCCTCCTCAATAAAAATTTAGGCATACTCACTTCAATCTGTAAAAGGGTTGCCTTATAAGACACTTAAACAAACAGGTAATTAAGTGCAATTTTCTTACAGTCTCATTTGAAATTTGAATTGGGTGAACTGTGACATAGCTTAGAGATCTGAGTCCTGCACCATGCAAACTAAGCCTAATATTTAAGTGGAGATGGGTAGAGGGGTGCGTCCATAGTCCACCAAGATTCAAAGGTTGTGATAATCCAAAATGTGCTTAAACGCCAATTTGACCGGCTTACAAGCTTTACCCAATCACCCTCTAAAATATCTGACAAAGTTAAATTATATGTTTTAAGTTATTGATGCAAAAGCAAGAAATACTTTTAATCTCTTATTTGATCTTTGCATGTCTTTATTTTTATATGATTTTCAAGTATACAAACCTAAATACTTATATAATGCTAGGAAGCAACTTACGCTTAAAACAATTATTATAATTACATATCGCCAAATCAGAAGAACTACACCAGCAAGAATAGAAGTTTTTTACCACAAGGAATGGATTTCAACGAGAAGATTCCATTAGCATCTGTCACATTGTGGCAAAGTGCTTCTCCCAATCCTAGATCACCAGGTGAATTTTTGGAGCCCTTAGGGCAATCAACCTTTGTGACATCATCTGAGTATAAATAGATATGAACTCCCAGTATGGGATTTCCCTGAAATACAGCTTATTAGAAAACATCAAAGAATCTCAACATACTATTATTTGGAACAAGAGAAGCCACGTCAGAGTCACCTAATCATATTCTTATCCTTCTCACGGAATGAGGTGTTGATTTCATAATTGTTTGGTATCACAAAAAGGGAATAGGGAAACAAATAGGTCAATTGTTCGCTACTTCATGTCAATAGCACTAGTATGATCCCAGAACAGATATATTTTTGTTGTCTTTGCTTCATAGTTTGTGTACTTTCATTTGAATAAGAATGAATAGGAAAACAGTCACCATAGTAACACCATTAGATAACAGAAGGCAACATCAAAAGAACACAACTAACATCCAAAAGAAAAGAAAATCCTATATCTATTTGCCCTTACATGTATAGGTATATCACATTGATACAGCACCAGAAAGGGAAACCAACATATCAAAAACAATGTAATCATCCTTTCTTCCCTTTACATGTAAGAACCTTGTATCCATCTTAATCAATTGTCTAAATAGTCGCCTTAAGAAAACAAAGTTTATCTTAGATTGACAACTTATTCCGCAAGATTACTAGGTTTTCAGGTTCTTGGTTTCCATATGATTGATTAGCCTACTAAGAAATTATGGCTACTTCAACTATCTAGAATTATTTTTGCATTGTTTAACGAAGGTAATGAGAGGTATTATTCCAAGTAAGCTTTAAAGTTTATTTCAAATCCTAAGTTGCATGTATTAAAGAACAGGCTGGAGACATCTATCTCAGGCAAAATTAACTATTTTAATATATTCTCCACTGCACTAGTATGTGCAAGTTTCTGCTAAAATTAAACTGGTGCAAGGAAGTAACTTTTCATTTCCTTTACTTCTCTTTACAACATTACTCTTTTTTCCCATGAATGGCAAGTATTTCTCTTTACCACATTACTTAGGAACCACTATCCACATAACTTGCTTGAAATAGAATAGGACTATCATATATCATATCATATCATCATATATATAAAAGAAAACCTTAGGCCCGCCTATGTGGCGCCACCACAAACAAGAATTCCCTACTAGCCTTCCCCTTTCATGAAAAGTTGGGACTTTTATGAAGAGTTGCGACTTTAATGAAAACTTGTGACTTTTATGAAAAGTTGCGACCTTTATGAAAAGTTGCGATTTTAATGAAAAGTTGTGACTTTTATCAAAGGTTGGGACCTTTCCGAAGGGTTGCAACTTTTCCAAATAGTTGTAAGACTTTCGATAAGGCACAATAAGTATTTGTGCACACTACCCTTTATTGTCTATAAATAGAGGGATTTCCTCTCATTTTAAAACAACGAAAATTTTAAACCTCCTCCTCCTCTTCTTCTTCACAACTATATATTTGTGTACTTTGTTCCTGTTGAATGGCTCACTTACACCATTGCTTATGTTACGGGTCTTGGTATGTACTTTTACCGTCATTAATTTATGCTTCTGTTATTAAGGATAAATGATAAGATGTAATAACTTCCATTTTTCTTTACATTATTAATGTTTGTTACCACGTAATCTTGCATGTAAGATAATTTAGTATTTTAGTTTTAATGACGGATAGTTTTAAAATATTATTTTATAAATTCTGTTATTTTAAATTCCCCCGTGAAGCGCAGGTAATATTACTAGTTTTATATTAATTTTGCATTATGATACCAAGGTAGCCATACAACATTGTCTCATAAAGAAGTTGAGATTTCACCTCTCATAACTCACTAGAAGAAGACACAACCTTGGCTATTAAGATCTCCACCTCCTTCCCACATTTTCATCACTTTCAACTATGTGAGAGAACACACAAGTAGGTACAAATTTTTTCGATCACAACATTCCAAATACCTCAAGTCAGTTTTAGCAATGATCATGTCTTGAATTGTGTGTAAATATACTCCAAAGTGAAATGACTATGAAATACAGAAGATGCATGATTAAAAGGTCTCCTTGAACTATCTAATTTCTTCGAAGAAATACATGCAAATTGTAACAAGTTGCAGCAGCAACTGTAATATAAAACTTAAAACAGAAACACAGATCAAGTCATTACTAGAGAAACTCACCTGAGCAACCACAGATCCACGAATATCATAACCAGATACAAAGAAGAAGTCCTCCAATATTCTATTTTCGAAACCCAAATCAATCTGCAATGAGAACCAACATGGTAGATTCAAGTGATTATTCAATCAGCGGTACTTATTCCAAATGGATGTACAGTAATTTAGGAAGTACACATGGTAAACAAAGTCGATGAGATTACACCGAAAGAAACAATGGTACTCAAAAAGAACATGAGCAACTCAAAACGCACCTCGGCCGATCCTCTAACTTGAACATTCAAGTCATGACGTGATGCACGTAATTTGTACTTCCCTGATGAAGATCAATTGGTACATTCAGATTTGTAACAGAATAATAGCATGTTAGGCACACACAGAAACAATCTATCATAAACAAAATGTCATAATCATACCTATCCAAAAAGTAGCATCAGAATCATGCAGTTGTTTAATCTAAATATACAGATTATTTGTATTTTCTCATCTAAGTATGTGCACACTAAAAAAACAACCAAACAACTTTAGGTTAACCATACCGGGTATAGCGTTTGAGAAGGAGTATGTTCCTCTGGGTGTTGATAATGCAGAGGACACAACACCACCTGTGGGAGACAATAACTCAACTTTCACATTTGATGGACCTCCATCTTTCAGAGCACAGCTCTCCCCACCAACATTTCCCACAATTCGTCCAGATACAGTGAACCTGCAGAAACAGTGACTCAAGAAAATTAGCATGTAGAGAAGTGGATAGTCCATAGTGCACATTATATGGAATGTATTGATAAATAGCTGTGTGGCAAACAAAATAAACATTGTAAAAGTTTAAAGTTACCCCTCTTTTGTTCTTTATTTATGGAACAAAGGTCCAAAGACTAATTTCAATGTTAGAAGAATAAGAACAAACCCGGTGAAGCGAAAATTTATATCTTCATTGCCATTGCAGCCAGTATGATCAATTGAAACAGGTACCTACAGAAAGATCCTCCTTTGGTCAGATACACCAGCCAGAAAAGAGAGAGAAAAGTGCAAATGCTGACAAAATTGTCATCAATATAACATTGAAGACACTCAACTTGTTCAGGATCCCATGACCACCCCTCTGGTCCATTGACTTTGATCAAGAAAGAACCCTGCAAAATGATTTCAATGCGATGTGAGAAATTCTTTCATTTCTCAGAAAACAAGAGAAGTGAGAACACCGATGGCAACGGAAGGAAGCAAAATATAAACCAAGAAGACAGGCTGTGAATGGACTAATAAAATAGTTGTATCTAGGATATTCTAGGATCTTATAAATATAGTATAGGTTGTAATTATATTTTTGATTCTCTTTCTTTCTTAAGAATATAAACATCTAGTTATTTAAACCAAACAACTTTGAGTTTCTCTCACTTCTCTTTTCCTTTGTCTTTTTTTTTTTTGACAAAATAAAAGTTCCATTGTTGGCATCAAGTGGATGCATGATAGTTACAAAAGTAGAGTAGCAAAAACAACTTATCAACTCCAGTACATATCTAGTTGAGAGCTAGGGAGCTGACAAAATTCAAGAAGGTATACATTTATTGAGGACAAATAAACCCACCTATACAAAAACATAAGACATCTAGCTTTAGTTGATACTGCATCAAAGCATCTCATATTCCTCGCATTCCAGATATTCCGAAAAATAGTAGCAAGTGTCATCAGCCAGATATACAGTCAATTTGGAGTAGAAATAAGTGGTTCTCTATCTTAGCTTCATTCCCACGTAGATAGCATCTTGAAAAAAGAGTGATTCCTCTTTTCATCAAGTTTTCATGTGTCCAAAACAGCCTTTTGTGCTAACAGTCATGTGAAGCAGGCAACTTTGTAAGGTATCTTGACCTTCCAAATGTATTTCCATGGTCAGGTAGTAATTTGTGGTTGTCTAATTCAGCATCTTGTATTCTATACTCACCTTATATAGCCCTCTACAATGTAATTCTCAGTAAAAAAAGAAGAACATTTGGGGATTAGGAATCTAAAAATCCCGAATCAAAGCTTAGTTATTAAGTGGCTATCAGAGAAACGAGAGAAATGAGAGATAATCAGGGGTGAGATCTCAGGTTTAGAAGACATATAAATGATTGGGAGGTCAATGGAATATAAGTTGCTCGGACTCTTCACTTTTACAGACGAACCCGTGTCGACACAACATGGGTGTGGATGTGGGATCCGTGTCCAATTTGGTCAACCGATTTTGGGTACTTTGACCAAAATCCATGGGAAATTTCAGGCAGTTTTAATGATTTCTGTAATACATACAAAAGTTAAGGTGAAATTAAAGAAAATGGAATACCTTTTATATAGAAATTTCTACGTCACTCATTTTCCTTTAATCTCATTCCAAGATTCTCCTCGAGTTCTCCTCAAAATATCTCATAATTTAGGTTTTATAACTCTATTTTTACACATTTTAATTACTTTTAGGCAAATCCACGCACCCGCATCCATACATGGATCCGTATTCCTGAATCTAAAAAATTAGATCAGGAAGGATCCTTCGACGCCGCACCCGTATCAAACACCCGCACCTGAGTCCGAGCAACTTAGAATAGAATAGTTGAGCTGCTGCAGTGCAAATATCTAAGCACAAATGAGTATAATCTATTCTGGTATTCAGATAAGCAAGGTAGATATTAAGTTGGCTCAGCTTATAGCTCACAAAGACCAGGTACTCATAGGTGGATGGCCTTGGAAGATGATTTGGAAAGTCAAGATACCATTCAAGGTAGCATGTTTCACTTGGTTGTTAACCAATCAGGCTGCACTCACTCAACACAACCTGGTGAAATGCAGATCTGTTCCAAGTGTTGGTTTTGTGAATGTGAGGTCGAGAAAATATACCATCTCCTTCTACATTGTAGAGAGACTGAAGTTGTGGCAGATTTTCATCAACTTAAGGGGCATCAGTTGGACTATGCCAAGGAACATCAAAGAAGCTCTAGCTTGCTGGAACAGAGATGGGAATCAGTCAGGACACATGAAGTGATAAAAGATTGTCCCTACCTGCATTTGGTGGTCTATATGCATGGAGAGAAACCAGAGATGTTTTAAAAACAAGAGTTGCTCAATGCAGAATATGAAGCTGAATTATCTGGTTCTTTTCTTTTTTTTGGTGTAAACATGAATATCCTCCCCTCCTAATCTAGTAGCTCAATAGATCTGATGTATGCTCTGGCATTGTCTTGTTCATGCTTGTGATGTTGAGAAACAGGTTCCAAACAGTAAACTTACATTACTATGCAGGAAGAGATGGCTATTTGTTTCCCTGTCAAGTTGCACAAAAAACACCTAGGGACCAGCTGCCTGCCTTTCTTCTGTAGAACTTCTTGTGTTAAACATCACTAAACAGGTGAAACACTTCACTTTTGTAGGAATGTCACTCTTCCAAAAGTAAATCCAATCATATTTTTGGCCCCCGGTCATCCCATGTAGTCCTCTTTTGTAGGCATTGTTGACTGAAAAGAGTCCATCCTTGCTATGTTTCCACAGGATTTTGTTGTGGTTATAATCATTCCAGCTAGTTCTCCCAATAGCGCTGGCACCCTCTCGACCTCCCAGTCATTGAGTAGTCTTCTTATAGATATGCCCCATCCCTATTCTGTCCAACAGTCACTCACTTTAGCATCAGGGTTTTCACAGATTAGAAACAAATCTGGAAAAAGGTCCCTGAGAGATGTTTGGTCTATCCAGCCATCTTTCCAAAATTCAGTTTTGTTTCCATTACCCACCTTGATATACATATCTCCTTCTATTTGTGACCATAGGTTCCTGATTGTCCTCCATACCACACCCCATATGGTTCAGAGGTGATTTCTGTACGCCGGGGGTTTAGTTCTCCATATTTTGCTACTGTAAATTGACGAAGTTACTAAGTTAAATGGAAGGGTATCCTCTCTAACAACTGAAGTTCTTAGATGAGGCAGTCACAAAAATTTGGCATGGTATTAGAGCAACCAGAAATTCTGGTTCAAATCACACTGCCACCCATGTATCAAAATATTTTATACATGTTAAGCCTATGAAAAAAAAAGTCCGCAAGTGAGTGGCATATTGAAGACAAAGTCAAATAAAAGCATAACCTCTCTACCAACTTAAAATTTTAGATGAGACAGTCACACAATGCAACATCTATTAAAAGATATTAGACCAAACCATGTAAAATACTCTATATATACATGCAAGGCACACCTGTCTATCTCCCCCTTTTAAAGTCAGGTCTACTACATCTTTAAATTAGATAAGATTCTATACGATGCTTGTGTTGTCAATTGTGTAAAAATAATACTTTAAGGGGTTGTTTGGTTTGAGGGATAAGGAATAACGATCTCAGGATAAAATATAGAATTATTTTATCCCGCATTTGGTTGAACTTTTGATTCCAGAAATAGCAAATCTCCACTTAATTATTGTGGTATCACTTTTATATCACACTTTTTTATCAAGGTTGGCTTTCATTGATACTTTTACATCACACTTAACATAGAATAAACACCAAAATGACAAATATAACCTTCTTCAAAGCTCTTCTGCCAAAGTACTTTCAAGATTAAAATTGAAAATAAAAGTTCATCTTCATCTCAATTATCTTGTAACACAAAACACGTGTTGTGTCACAGTTATACCCGTACATGTGTTACATTTCATCAAAAACATGTGTTTTGTTATTCATACATCCAACTTTTAGTTCGGTGAAGCAAACATCTACCAATAAAGTATATCCACCAAATAATTTGTCATTATTTGACCCTCTTATTATAATCCCGACATAAGAATCTTCATACAACTTGTTTACCAACCGAACTACCTCTAAATATCTTGAGCTAAATAACTTATTCCTCGAGAGATTTCAGTTGCCTTAAGTGGTACATAGGCCCTTGGAAATCTGGTTGAGGCATAAACCAATATTCTAATTTAAGGACAGTTAAAGTACAGGACCAACCTCAAAACACTAATGACAACATAAGTTTGTTGGCTTACCAAGAAAGAAGGAAAAAAACATAAGTCAGACCAATAAAATGTGCAACTCAGTACCATCAGGAAGAAGTACCTTATCATACACTGGAATGAAGTAATAACCATTAGGGGCACAGTGTGTTCTTTCCTTCACCAAGCCATCCAATGTGCGAAGCTCAACCTGCATTAGAAGAAACATATGCTTGGAAGATCTAGTGTGTTATCCTTACGGAGTTAATTACATTGTAATGTGTAAATTGGCGAAGGCCGACTGACAATATAAGGTATAATGGCATACTACAGCACCCATCAACACAGTGTATAAATAACTGTTAAACACTATAAACTTGAGAAGATAAATTAGAAAATCCCAACACTTTTTAACCTAGGGCTGCAAAAATGCATAGGACCTGGTGCACAGTGCTAATATTCCATGGAAAAAATTTTTCACACATAAGCAAAATGTAGCATATAATAGAACCAAACAATGGTTAAGATAAAAACAACACTTAATCATTCAAGGAACGGAATGTGAGCTAACTGTCAAGAATTTATGGTTTATGCTTATCAAAAAGAGGAATAAATTTATGTTTATGACGGTAAAAATTGACCTCCTTTTCCCTCAGCACTAATTTTTTCAATGTATGAATAATAGTATGATCATACCCTCTACGAATTATGAATTTGTAGCACTAATGAACTTCTTGGAATGTAGTCTCTGACTTTAATTTCTTAACTGTCATCATCCAATGTAAGATGAAACATGTATACATACTAAATAATTCATCATTATGAGATATTATACAAAATTTGCCTTTTTTGATTTATATATTTTCTATTGTTAAATTGAAAATACATGATAAATACTCAAGCTCCTAAGCTTAGTTTCAGTGATAACATTTCAGGATTTGCTTCCCCTAAAGGAACCCCACCTTAAGGAGGAACACAAGTATAAGCAGACTTGAATGGTTCTTTGTTTGAATGATCTATAATGAATCCAATCAGAATAGAAACTTGAAAAAGGAGAAATCACTACTTCTCAGATACAGAATATGAAAAGCAAAACCGAGCTTTACAGGCTATTCATCCAACATGGAGGATAAAGTTCCTTTTTTTTATGTCAGTACCAAGTACCAACAAAGTGAATATACATGATTCATCTAGCAGACCTCATCTAGTCCAGGATCAATGTTTAGTTGACTGATACTATCAGGTACCCATAAGGTGAAAGAGTTAAATAAAGGAGAACAATAAATGCTTATCAATTAATCAGTAGTTGCCACATACAATGATATTAGAATAATCCAATTTCGGATCGCTTGACTTCCTTGACTTGATCAGTTCCGAACTTGCCTACAGCAAAAAAACGAAAAATAGAAATAACCTAGATCAGTGTCAAACTCTTCACCTACTAAAACCAACGGACATTAACGAAATACTAAAAACAGCTCAGAATCTTTAAAACCTAAAACAATTTTGCATTCTCTGATTTGAAATCAACTAATATCAGATACCCAGTATACAGTGTAAGTATCAAACTCTTCACCAACTAAAATCAATGGACATCAACAAAATACTAAAAAACCACTAAGAATTTTCAAACCTAAAAACGATTTTGCATTTTCTGATTCAAAATCAACTAATATCAGATACCCAGTCTACAATGTTAAAGTGTCAATCTCTTCATCTACTAAAACCAATCGACATTAAGGAAATACAAGAAAACCACTCAGAATCTTTAAAACTAAAAACGATTTTGCATTCTCTGATTCGAAATCAACTAATTTCCGATACCCACTAACCCCTTTACAAAAACTAGCTCAACAGGCTTCAAAGACTGAATTTTTTTAATTCGAAAAATCAAAAATCAAAGGGAAATTAGTTGAAATCACCTCAACAAACCCCCCACATCCTTGAATTGAATCAGCAGCGGCAGTGGCGGAAACGTAGAGAATAATTGATATGATTGTGCATACATAGAAGTAGCTGGATGCCATTGCCGGCAAGAGAGAGTATACAAGTCCCTTAGTGATTAGCACAAACAGATCTCGCGCTGCTCAGTTGAGCTTCAGGGGTTGGTTCTCTCTGCTGTGATGCGCAAGGGTTTTGACTATTGTACATTAGACCTTACAGGTAGGGACACAAAGGACCAATATTTTATACTATAAAGTAATTTTTGTTATTGAGACTTTGATCTAAGCCTAAATTTGAGTGTCAAATAAAGATGTCCATAAAAAAAATTTAGATTATTAGATGGTATTTATACACAAAGATAATTTTGGGATTAATTAATATTAGTATTTATTAGGCTTTAAGTTATTTACTATTTTTTAAAGTTTTCATATATTCCGTTTATATATTTTAACTAGGATCTGTATCTACATGAACACCTGAATTAGAGTGTTAAATAAAGATGTCCATCAAAAAAAATTTAAATTATTAGATGGTATTTATACACAAAAATAATTTCGGGATTAATTAATATTAGTATTTATTAGGCTTAAGTCATCTACTATTTTTTAAAGTTTTCATATATTCCGTTTATATATTTTAACTAGAATCTGTATCTATATGAATACCTGAATTTGAACTACTTGAACATTTTTTTAAAATGACATTTCGTCGATGACACATGTAAGGAGAGGCGAGTGAAAAGCATATGTAATTAGCCTTAAAAGGTATCTTTCTTCTTTCTTTGCTTTGTTTCTATCACTTTCTCCGCCTCATAACATTTCTTCCTCCTCTTTTTGAGTGACTATCATCATCTCTATCATTAACATTGTCACTTGATCGTTATTGTTTCTTTCATATGTAAGACCATACAAATATTTTCTTTCTTTTCCCTTTTTTTTTTTAATATATTGATTTATGGAATAAAAAAAATGAGAAGAGTAGTTGGATGTGCTCCGATGGGTTAGCACGGAAAGGTTTGGGTGAAGGCTTGGTGCATAGATGGGTTGGGCTTAACATTTTAATTTTAAAATAATATTATGGACTCAAGCGACAAATATCATCATTTAATTCGACATCTCATCATATTTGATAAAAACGACAGATTATCATTAACCAATAAAGAACATTACACCATAAGAACACTTATCATATCAACCATCTCTTAGGAAGAGTACAAAGAATCATAAGCTTCCAACTAAAACAAGAAAAAATAATTATTTACTAAGATACTTTGTAATCAACCTATGACTGGTACTAGCTTTCCTAGAATCTTTAAGTAAATATATTTTTTTCTATGACTTCTTTCTTTATCCTCTAAAGACCTCTAAGTTCATTATTTTTCTAGTTCGCAGCGGATCCTCTAAAGATCTTTCGATTCCTCGCTTTTCACAGATGATAAATTCTTATTTCCTAGTTGTTATCATAGTCTCCCTTGTGTCTCAAATTTGAGCTTTTCATATGGAGTCACGTTATAGTAGAGAGTACTTTACCTCCAAAGTGAGACTTTTCAAAGTAGTTCCAAACTAATCTGGCCCCAAAATTGGATACTAGAGGATGGAAAACCAAAAAAAACAATAAAATTCACTAGGCCACATTATACAATTATTTTATCCAAATCCTCCTTGTTCATATTTTGTTTTGCAAGTGGTATATTGAAAAGAGAAAAAAAACGATTAACTTAACTAATTCTTGTTATTGTTATTCTTTCTTAAACTTAGTAGAGATGTGAAAATCCACAAGACGCGACTAGACATATTGTATGTGTCAATTGTAATTTAGCTAATAAGTCCGTGAAGATCAAGGTTTCACAATCGGTACTTTCAGATATTATATATAAGCCAATTGTTCACTATGCTTGATGAACTTTTGCCCTCGTTCATGTGGAGTCCATACCCATTGTAGATAAACACAGCAAAAATGGTTGAATTTTGTTTGTTGATTATTGTTAAAGTCAACAAATGTTGCAACAAAATTCAAAGCTCACCATTTCTTTTTTCAACTAAAATCTTAAGCAAGATTTCTACATAGGTGAAAATGTTGAAACCTTGTGTTTCTTGTGATGTCATTGGTGACATCATTAGGAGTAGATTTTCCTATAAATAGAGAGCTCTTGCTCATTTCAAAATAAACAAAAAAGAATTACAAAGGAGAGAAAAGAAGAGTGAGGCATCACAGAAGAAAATAATCTGTGAGGAAAAATAGAGAGTGTGAGCGGTATTGTAGTGAGGTGGAAAAATCAAAAGAGTGTTATTTCTTTTGAATGTGTAGTGGTCTTTGGAGTTTTACTCAGACATACAAGTGTAAAATCCTTACTATAGTGATATTCGTTGCTCCTCTCGGGTCGTGGTTTTTCCCTTATTTAGGAGGGTTTCCACGTAAAATTTTGGTGTCATTATTTCTCTTTTATTCTCGTTGATTAACCGTATTGTTGTGTTCCGCATTTGTTGCCTTTATTACCGCAAATATTATTTCTGTTACGGATTTATTCCCAACAATTGGTATCAGAGCACAGGTTCTGCTCATTTACAGAAATATTTTTTGCAGCTTATTGTACTATACTCAATAAAAAAAATGTCTGGAGTAAAGTACGAGGTAGCAAAATTCAACGGTGATAGCGGTTTCTCAACGTGGCAGAGAAGGATGAAAGACTTGCTCATCCAACAGGGTTTGCACAAGGCACTAGGCGGCAAATCCAAAAAGCCCGAATCCATGAAACTTGAGGATTGGGAAGAAATGGATGAAAAGGCTGCTAGTGCAATCAGATTGCACTTAACAGATGATGTAGTTAATAACATCATCGATGAAGAGAGTGCATGTGGCATTTGGACAAAGTTAGAAAATCTATACATGTCCAAAACGCTGACAAATAAATTGTACCTAAAGAAGCAGTTATATGCGCTACATATGGGTGAAGGTACAAATTTTTTGTCTCATTTAAATGTACTTAATGGACTAATCACGCAGCTAGCAAACCTCGGAGTAAAGATCGAGGATGAAGATAAAGCCATAGTGCTCCTAAACTCGTTGCCATCTTCCTACGATACTTTAGCAACAACCATTTTACATGGTAAGGACTCTATTGAGTTGAAGGATGTCACATCAGCCCTTTTGCTTAATGAGAAGATGAGAAAAAGGCCTGAAAATCACGGACAGGCTCTCATCACGGAAAGTAGAGGCAGAAGTTACCAAAGGAGCTCAAGTAACTATGGTAGATCCGGAGCTCGTGGAAAGTCCAAGGTCCGATCAAAATCTAAGGCCAGAAATTGCTACAATTGCGATCAACCAGGACACTTCAAAAGAGATTGTCCAAATCTAAAAAGGGGCAAAGGGGAAAGCAGCGGCCAGAAGAATGATGACAACACAGCTGCCATGGTGCAAAATAATGACGATGTTGTTCTCCTCATAAATGAGGAAGAAGAATGCATGCACTTGGCAGGTATAGAGTCGGAATGGGTGGTCGACACAGCAGCATCTTATCATGCCACACCGGTAAGAGATCTTTTTTGCAGATATGTAGCCGGTGATTATGGCAATGTGAAAATGGGTAACACAAGTTACTCAAAGATTGCGGGGATCGGAGACATTTGCTTAAAAACAAATGTTGGATGCACATTAGTGTTGAAAGATGTGCGCCACGTACCTGATTTGCGGATGAACTTGATCTCGGGAATTGCTTTGGACCAAGATGGATATGAGAACTACTTTGCAAATAAAAAATGGAGACTCACCAAAGGGGCATTGGTGATTGCAAAAGGAGTTGCTCGTGGCACGTTATACAGGACAAATGCAGAAATATGCCAAGGTGAATTAAATGCGGCTCACGAAGAAAATTCTGCAGATTTATGGCATAAAAGAATGGGTCATATGAGCGAGAAAGGATTGCAAATTCTTTCCAAAAAGTCACTCATCTCTTTTGCCAAAGGTACAACGATAAAATCGTGTAACTACTGCTTATTTGGTAAACAACATAGAGTCTCATTTAAGACATCATCTGAAAGAAAGTCGAATATACTTGATTTGGTATATTCTGATGTTTGTGGTCCAATGGAGATAGAATCGATAGGAGGTAATAAATACTTTGTTACCTTTATTGATGACGCTTCTCGAAAATTGTGGGTTTATATCTTGAGAACCAAAGATCAGGTGTTTCAAGTATTTCAAAAGTTTCATGCTCTGATAGAAAGAGAGACAGGTCGAAAGCTAAAACGTCTCCGAACCGACAATGGAGGTGAGTACACTTCAAGAGAATTTGAAGAGTACTGTTCAAACCATGGAATCAGACATGAAAAGACAGTTCCTGGAACCCCACAACACAATGGTGTAGCTGAGAGAATGAATCGCACCATTGTTGAGAAGGTGAGAAGCATGCTCAGAATGGCTAAATTACCCAAGACATTCTGGGGTGAAGCAGTTCGGACAGCGTGTTATCTTATCAATCGTAGTCCATCAGTTCCGTTGGAGTTTGACATTCCGGAGAGAGTTTGGACCAACAAAGAGTTGTCTTACTCGCACCTAAAGGTGTTCGGTTGCAAAGCTTTTGCACATGTACCGAAGGAGCAAAGAACCAAGCTAGATGATAAATCAGTTCCTTGCATATTCATCGGATATGGAGATGAAGAGTTCGGGTACAGACTATGGGATCTTGTAAAGAAGAAGGTCATCAGAAGTAGAGATGTAATCTTTCGAGAAAGTGAAGTTGGAACTGCTGATGATCTATCCGAGAAGGCCAAGAAAAAGAATGGTATAGTTCCTAATCTTGTTACCATTCCTTCTTCTTCTAACCATCCCATAAGTGCAGAAAGTATGATTGATGAAGTTGCTGAGCATGAAGAGCAACCTGATGAGATTGTTGAGCAGGGGGAGCAACTTGGTGATAATACCGAGCAAATGGAGTACCCAGAAGAAGAACAATCTCAACCTCTGAGGAGATCAGAAAGACAAAGGGTAGAATCAACCAAATACCCTTCCTCAGAGTATGTCCTTATCAATGATGAAGGTGAGCCAGAAAGTCTTAAGGAGGTGTTGTCTCATCCAGAAAAGAGCCAATGGATGAAAGCCATGCACGAAGAGATGGGATCTCTACAGAAAAATGGCACATACCAGCTAGTTGAACTTCCAAAAGGAAAAAGACCACTTAAGTGCAAGTGGGTCTTTAAACTCAAGAAAGATGGAAATGGCAAGTTGGTGAGGTACAAAGCTCGATTGGTTGTAAAAGGCTTCGAACAAAAGAAAGGTATTGATTTTGATGAAATTTTTTCACCTGTTGTCAAAATGACTTCTATTCGAACTATTTTGAGCATAGCAGCTAGTCTAGATCTTGAAGTGGAGCAATTGGACGTGAAAACTGCATTTCTTCACGGAGATTTGGAAGAAGAGATTTATATGGAGCAACCAGAGGGATTTGAAGTATCTGGAAAGAAACACATGGTGTGCAAATTGAATAAGAGTCTTTATGGGTTGAAACAGGCCCCAAGGCAATGGTACAAAAAGTTTGACTCTTTCATGAAAAGTCAAACGTACACAAAGACCTATTCTGATCCATGTGTATACTTCAAAAGATTTTCTGACAACAATTTTATTATTTTGTTGTTATATGTGGATGACATGTTAATTGTAGGACAAGACAAAGAGCTGATTGCAAAATTGAAGAAAGATTTGTCCAAGTCATTTGACATGAAAGACTTGGGCCCAGCACAACAAATTCTAGGGATGAAGATTGTTCGAGAACGAACAAAAAGAAAGTTGTGGCTATCTCAAGAGAAGTACATTGAACGTGTACTAGAACGCTTCAACATGAAGAGTGCTAAACCTGTTAGCACGCCTCTTGCGAGTCATCTGAAGTTGAGCAAACAGATGTGTCCTACAACAAAAGAGGAGAAAGAGGGAATGGCTAAAGTTCCTTATTCTTCAGCAGTGGGGAGTTTGATGTATGCGATGGTGTGTACAAGACCTGATATTGCTCATGCAGTTGGTGTTGTTAGCAGATTCCTTGAAAATCCTGGAAAAGAACACTGGGAGGCAGTTAAATAGATACTCAGGTATCTAAGAGGTACCACAAGAGATTGCCTGTGTTTTAAAGGATCTTATCCAATCTTGAAGGGCTATACTGATGCTGATATGGCAGGTGACCTCGATAATAGAAAATCCACTACTGGATATTTGTTTACATTTTCAGGGGGAGCTATATCATGGCAATCAAAGTTGCAGAAGTGTGTCGCACTCTTTACAACTGAGGCAGAATATATTGCAGCTACTGAAGCTGGCAAAGAGATGGTATGGCTGAAACGATTTCTTCAAGAACTTGGATTGCATCAGATTGAGTATGTCGTCTATTGTGACAGTCAGAGTGCAATAGACCTGAGCAAGAACACCATGTACCATGCAAGGACAAAGCATATTGACGTGAGATATCACTGGATTCGTGAAAAGATAGAGGACGGATCTATGCAGGTCATGAAGATCCCTACTAGTGAAAACCCTTCAGATATGCTGACCAAGGTGGTATCAAGGGACAAGTTTGAGCTATGCAAAGAACTTGTCGGCATGTACTCAAGCTAGAAACCTAGAGCTACCTCCTTCAGGGTGAATGGGTCTGGAGGGGGAGATTTGTGGAGTCCATACCCATTGTAGATAAACATAGCAAAAATGGTTGAATTTTGTTTGTTGATTATTGTTAAAGTCAACAAATGTTGCAACAAAATTCAAAGCTCACCATTTCTTTTTTCAACTAAAATCTTAGCAAGATTTCTACATAGGTGAAAATGTTGAAATCTTGTGTTTCTTGTGATGTCATTGGTGACATCATTAGGAGTAGATTTTCCTATAAATAGAGAGCTCTTGCTCATTTCAAAATACACCAAAAAAAAAAAGAATTACAAAGGAGAGAAAAGAAGAGTGAGGCATCACAGAAGAAAATAATCTGTGAGGAAAAATAGAGAGTGTGAGCGGTATTGTAGTGAGGTGGAAAAATCAAAAGAGTGTTATTTCTTTTGAATGTGTAGTGGTCTTTGGAGTTTTACTCAGACATACAAGTGTAAAATCCTTACTATAGTGATATTCGTTGCTCCTCTCGGGTCGTGGTTTTTCCCTTATTTAGGAGGGTTTCCACGTTAAATCTTGGTGTCATTATTTCTCTTTTATTCTCGTTGATTAACCGTATTATATTGTTGTGTTCCGCATTTGTTGCCTTTATTACCGCAAATATTATTTCTGTTACGGATTTATTCCCAACAGTTCATATTAAGCAATAAGTTCAGTTGGAAATAGAAAATAGCATGCAAACTATATCTAAAGACTACATAGTTTGTCCAAACACACTACAAAAGTACAATACATTTTTGTTATATTATATGCTTAAATATACTTATTCAAATTTACAAATACTTAAATGTGACACAAAGGAATCAACCGTGCGCTAGCTATGCTCCTTAGATTTTTTTTTAAAATATATATAGTTGATACATAATATATATAGTGAAATGTACAGTTTTGTATATATATTTTCTATTACCTTCCTGTTGGACTCACAATCTGTGAAAAGACATCATCTGTTTTACCATCAGCATTTTCATTTTCATTTTCACTTTCAAGGCTCAAAGTGCTTCTATGCATAGCTATCAAACTGTGTTGATCAGCATTGTCATGATCAACCTGTTTCGTTGCCTCGGAAGTTGATAAAATACCATCTGGATTTTCTTGTAGCTGAAGGGCATATTCAAGATTCCATAACACATCACCCATGGACGGACGATTTATACCATTATCAGCTAAGCATTTCTCAGCTGTTTCTGCAAATTTTTTCAAGCATTCAGGATTGATCTTGCCTTTCAAATGTGGATCAATAATATCTTCTAAATTCCCTTTCCTTTGACAAGCTAATGCCCAATCTGCAAGACTAACTTGTTCTTTCGGAAGATTTGAGTTAAGAGCTGGCCTTGCACACAGTACTTCAAATAGGACAACACCATATGAGTACACATCTGATTTTTCAGTCAATTGTTGTCTTCTGAAGTATTCAGGATCTAAATACCCGAAGCTACCCTTTACGACTGTTGAAACATGTCCTTGGTTCATGTTTGGACCTGTTTTGGAAAGTCCAAAATCTGAAACCTTAGCAACCCATTTGTCATTTAACAAAATGTTTGTACTTTTCACATCTCTATGTATAATAGTGTATTTAGCTCCTGTGTGAAGGTAATGAAGTCCTCTGGCTGATCCAATACAAATCTCCAACCTTTGCTTCCAAGATAGTATAGTTTTGTTACCTTTGTAAAGATGCTCCCTTAATGTTCCATGTGCCATGTGGTCATAAACAAGGACCATTTCATTGTTCTCTTCACAAAATCCGATCAAGGACACTAAATGTCGATGCCTTAGCTTTGAGAGCATCTCAATTTCAGTCTGGAATTCATTGACTCCTTGTTCTGAAGATGGATTTGATCTTTTGATTGCAACTTTCGTGTCACCATCGATAACTCCTTTGTATACCTTTCCAAATCCACCAACTCCAATGACATATGATTCGTCGAAGTTTTTAGTAGCTTGTTTGATCTCAGCAAGTGAAAAGTATCGGCAGTTACTAGCAGCATCTGATGAAATGGTTGTGCTACCACTACCACTTCTTCCGGAAGCTGATTTGCTAGAGGAAGAATGAGAGTTTCCATAAATCGGTAGCCAACTAGTCGTGCCTGATTCACCTCCTAGGGATTTTCTTTTCCTCTTCAAAGCAACAAAGACTAAAACAGCAGCTAGACCAAATGCAGCAGCAACTCCACCAGCAGCACCACTGATTATAGCAGTATGACTATGTGATTTGTCCTGATCAGTGAATCCCCGCGGAGCTTCTTCTTTACTGTGTTCTTCCTGATACTTCATCATTAAATCTGACAGTGTAGGATTCTGACCTGCCAAGCTCGTGTGTCCACCGTTGATCTTAAATATTTCTAGTCCATTTACAATAGCATTAGCTAAATCAGCATTATCTCCTGATGGATGCACTGCTATCAAAAGCAGATCATCTCCTTCTTTATCTTCAACATGAGTCACATAGTCTTTTACTAAAGGAATTGCCTTTTCCCCATGTTGCATTGCAACTAAATCGACTCCAGTTTCTGCGATTTGTCCGTTTATATATACATTAAAGACTAACGAATTGACCTTAGTGGAATCGACAATGAAGTCACACCAGTGAAACCTCACAAGATACGAAAAGTTTGCATCAACACTGAAAACCCAAGTAAGGTTGTAATTTATGTTGATATTCGACTCAAAACCCATCGATCTACAACTATCGTACACAGCTAGGGGTGCAATATATGGTGGTAAGTCAGCATAAGGAATTGTCAGATTGGTGCTCATAGCAATACCAACACCTGAACCGCCATATACATAGGGAGTATCTTCATACCAACTCCTCATTAACCCGCCTGAATCATTTTTCGGAGGAATGAACTGTCCACCAACATTGACTCTAAACATCAGTTCCATATTATTTTCCCTTATAGATATAGTTTGCTGAGAAACAACATCTCCGCCCCCAGAAGAATTCGGTTCTTCATTAGTACTAAACCCAGCCATCACAGGATCAGGGCCGTAAAATAAATCAGGTGAGCTGATCATTTCAATTCCATTGATGAATGCAAGTGATGAGTTACCAACAGGACTAATTTTGATCTCCAAAGTTGGAGAATCCACGGGATACAAAATGTATTCTTTAATAATGTAATTTTGTGACCATGCTTGTGCAGTTATATACGCGCTGAAATTATTCAACAACGTAACTTTACCAGCAGAAAGAGAGATGTATGAATTCGAAACGTTGAAATTAGAATAAGAAGTCGGGTAGAAATGAAGCCTAAGCAAAATATGAGCTGATCTATTTGTAATAGGAAGGTTATATGAAGATTCTGATTGAAAAAATCTTGCATTTACATATGGTACAACAGATGGAACAGAGGGGTCAGGGGATTGAGGTTGTGTCATGACTGATTTATCACCTGATATGAGATACTTCGCGTCCGATTCCCATTTTCTAGCATCTTCATCTGTTCCACCATTTTCAGAACCACATGCTATGAAAAGTGAGGCATGATCACCTACTGCAGCATGTAATGATCGCGAAAATAAAGAAAGGCATATGAAGAGTAGCAAAATACGAGTTTTTGTTAACATGGTGTTAACAAAAAAGAAAAAAAGGCGTACAGGAAAGCAATGTTTTCTGTACGCCTATGAAACAATAAAAATGAGAGATTGATCTTTTGTGTTTGATTTATGGCGAAGACGAGATCATTTCTTGCCTTCTAGGCATCCATTGTTGAAAGGGTTTTAGCTTAATCAATTAGGATGCATGGGAATAAACAAACAAAATTGAAAAACTGTTAGAAATGTTTTTACATTCTTAAATTTTCTTCTTTTGTTTATCTTTTTTTGCTTTTATTGAACAAACACCAATCATTCTGATAATTGGAAGTTATGAATGAATGGTTAGGAGTAAAAATTGTAAATGTTATTCATTTTCTCCTAAGTTAATGAGATCTTTTTTTCTTTTGAGAAATGTTTCTTTGAAAATCGATGGAAATGAATTTATCAACTCATTATTAGTTTTTCTTTTTTTTTTACGCTAAAACAAAACTACAAGTTTGTTAAGTTTATCACCATACCAATCTATTTTATAAAAATAAGTTGAAAAAATAACTAACATGAAACAACTATAAGTAACACCTATCTCTACTCTATTACCTTTGAACTAAATTGGTCCTATAGTTTCAGTACCAAACAACCAAAGTATGTTTTCTTCCTCTTCCTTTTTAGCCTTCCTTGTGATATTTGAATCAAATATTATGTCTCTGTCAAAAAATCTAGTATTCCTACATTTTGTATTTATAAAGATTTTATGTCTTTTGCAATGCAAATTTTCGATCAGGAAAATACTATTTGAAGTCTGGTGCTTCCAAATGATGTGGAGTTGAATGTGAGTAAATTTTTTTTATAACTCCATATCATACTTGTTATCTCCCACCAACAATAGGTCTAGTGCTTTTATAGGTCGAAAATTGAACTTGAAACCTCGTGGTGGTCAACTAGCTAGGCCACACCCTTGGGTGCCGTTGAATGGGAGTAATTTCCAAGTAACTATTTAGGAAACTAGAGTGAAGAGCTTACTGGGAAGATGAGAGTGTGTAAATTTGTATACAGTTATTCTTATCCAACTTTTGAATGCCATTTTAATCTTTTTCCTATTTTAAATAATACATCATGGAGAAAATGTTGCAAAGAACAAATATTTTAAACTTTTTTCCTTTCACATGCTAAGGAGGATATCATGTATTCTTGATGCCAATTGTAAACTTGTTTTTAGAGCTAGTATTTCAGTATGGATGTTAGTTCAATATTGTATTCCTCTAGTAAAACATTTTGCCACCAACAAGCATTATGGTGGGATGAATTTCGAGATCTGAGTATGAAAAAGAATCATGTTAGTTAGTGTTTCCCTTTTAAATGGCCTTTGGATTAGTTGGGAAGGGGGTGTCGATCTATCGAGGAAAGAGAATTCCTGCTGTAATATGGTCATTTTCTTCTGGTTCAACACCACATAGTGTAGGCATTCTTTATAGAGAAGATAGGGGAAATGACCATGAATAATGAAATAAATCCAATCCATAAATTGTTATATATATATACACATGGGGATTCAATCCCAACAAGAAAATAGTGTCACATAAATTGGAATGAAGAGAGTTACAAAAAAGGCTTTGTCTAAAATACATCAAATGATACAAAATTTGTTGTGATATCTCGAAAGATACACTATAGCAGCATTATTCAATAACCTGCTATAAAATTCCTTATATAGTCAATAAGGAGTATGTATAATATTTGTACAAATACTTACTCTCATCATACGAAAATGATAAGAAAGAACAGTCTATGTTAAGCTATTACCTTGCTGTTGGACTCTCAATCTGTGAAAAGACATCATTTTTGTTATTATTATTATTATTATTATCAGTACCATTAACACTTTCAAGGCTCAAAGTGCTTCTATGCATTGCTATCAAATTGTGTTGATCAGCATTGTCATGATCCACGTCTTCCGTTGCCTCGGAAATTGATATTACCCCGTCTGGATTATCTTCTAACTGCAAGGCATGTTCAAGATTCCATAATACATCGCCCATGGATGGACGATCTACACCATTATCAGCTAAGCATTTCTCTGCTGTTTCTGCAAATTTTTTCAAGCATTCAGGATTGATCTTACCTTTCAAATGTGGATCAATAATATCTTCTAAATTCCCTTTCCTTTGACAAGCTAATGCCCAATCTGCAAGACTAACTTGTTCTTTTGAACGGGTTGGATTAAGCGCTGGCCTTGCACACAATACTTCAAACAGGACAACCCCAAATGAGTATACATCTGATTTTTCAGTCAATTGTTGTCTTCTGAAGTATTCGGGATCCAAATAACCAAAGCTACCCTTTACGACTGTTGAAACATGTCCCTGGTTCATGTTTGGACCTGTTTTTGAAAGTCCAAAATCTGATACCTTAGCAACCCACTTGTCATTTAACAAAATGTTTGTACTTTTCACATCCCTATGAATGATGGTGTATTTAGATCCTGTATGAAGGTAATGAAGTCCTCTAGCTGCTCCAATACAAATCTCCAACCTTTGCTTCCAAGATAGTACAGTTTTATTACCTTTATAAAGATGTTCTCTTAATGTTCCGTATGCCATGTGGTCATAGACAAGGACCATTTCATTATTCTCTTCACAAAATCCGATTAGGGACACTAAATGTCTATGCCTTAGCATTGAAAGCAACTCAATTTCAGTTTGAAATTCGTTAACCCCTTGTTGTGAAGATGGGTTTGATCTTTTTATTGCAACTTTCGTGTCACCATCAATAACTCCTTTGTACACTTTTCCAAATCCACCAACTCCAATGACATATGATTCGTCGAAGTTCTTAGTGGCCTGTTTGATCTCAGCTAGTGAAAAATATCGGCAGTTAGAAGCAGCATCTGATGAAATGGCTGTGCTACCAGCACTTCTTCGAGAAGCTGATTTGCTACCAGAAGAATGAGAGTTCCCATGAATCGGCAGCCAACTAGTTATGCCTGGTTCAGCTCCCGGGGATCTTTTTTTCCTCTTCAAAGCAACAAAGACCAAAACAGCAGCTAGACCAAATGCAGCAACTCCACCAGCAGCACCACTGATTATAACAGTATTACTATGTGATTTGTTCTGATTAGCAAATGCCCCCGGAGCTTCTTTACTGTGTTGTTCTTGATATTTTTGCATTAAATCTGACATTGTAGGATTCCTTCCAGCCAAGCTCGTATCTCCACCGCCAATCTTAAATATCTCTATCCCATTTACAATTGCATTAGCTATCTCACTTCCAACTCCTAATGCATGAACTAATGGATGCACTGCTACCCAAAGCTGACCTCCTTCTTTATCATCAACACGAGTCACATAATCTTTTACGATTGCTACTTTCTTTTTCCCACTTGTCATTGCAACTAAATCGACTTCTGTTTCTGCAATTTGTCCATTGACATATACATTAAAGACCATAGAGTTGTATTTCGTGGCATCGATGCTGAAATCACACCAGTGAAGCCTCACAAGATATATAAAATTGGGATCAACATTGAAAACCCAAGTCAGGTTATAGTTCTTGTTGAGGTTTGAATCATAACCCATCGATCTACAGCTCTCATAGATAGCAAGTGGTGCAACGTATGATGGCATGTTATCGTACTGAATTGTCATGTTGCTCCTCATAGTGATGCCTATTGAAGCACCATATAAGTAGGGAGTATCTTCATACCAACTTCTCATTAACCCACCTGAATCATTTTTCGGAGAAATGTATTGTCCACCAACATTGAGCCTATATGCTAACTCCATATTGTTTTCCTTTACAGATATACTTTGTTGAGTAACAGAATTCTGAATACTTGTAGTGAATCCAACCATCAGAGGATCCGGACCATAAAATATATCTGGCGCGGTGATCATTTCAATTCCATTGATGAATGCAAATGATGAATCACCAAAAGGCTTAATCTTAATCTCCAAAGTTGGAGAACCCACAGGAGACAATAAGTACTCTTTGGTAATACAACTCTGTGACAAGGCTTCTGCAGTTATATACGCGCTGAAATTATTCAACAATGTTACTTTACCAGCAGAAACAGTCATAAATGATTTTGAAATATTGAAATTCGGATAAGGCGTTGGGTTGAAACGAAGCCTAAGCATAACATGTGCTGTTTGGTTTGTAACAGGAAGATTATATGAAGATTCTGATTGAAAAACCCTTGCATTTGTATATGGTACAACAGATGGAGCCAAAGGGTCAGGGGATTCAGGTTGCGTCATGACTGATTTATCACCAGACACGAGATACTTCGTGTCTGGTTCCCATTTTATCATATCTTCATCAACTCCACCATTTTGAGAACCACATGCTAAGAACAATGAGTTTTGGTCATTGTTTAATGCAGCATGAAGCGAAGAAATGTAACATAAGATCACTAGTAACAAAATGTAGGATTTTGTTAACATGGTTAACAAACGAAAGTAAAAAAGGCGTACAGGATAATAAACAATCCTGTACGCCTACGCAATACAAAGTGAAGGTTGGAGAGGTTTCTTTGCTTTTGGTACAAAGACCTGCAGGTCATTTCTTGACATCCATGAAACAAGTGTTTAGCTAACAAACTATAGGATTGCTGGGAAATAACCCACAATGAAGAAAAGTTGAAAATTTTTCAACTTTTTCTTTTTGTTTTGCCATTATTAAAGAAGTTATGAATTAATGGATAGGAGTGAATATTGTGACCTTAAGTCTACTGAACTCATTTTGCTTCCTAAGCTAATGAGAACCTCAAGAGAAAATATTGGCCTTGAGTACTATTCGCAATATCCTCTATATATAATCAATAATTCTTTCATATTTAATACAAATAATTTATTCACAAAGAAGCAATTTATTAGAGTAATACAAATGAGATCATGATGAATTTAAAACAACATTTGGTATCTTCATAAGATATGACTAAAATTTCGTACATACTACTCTCTTCAAACTCCACTTGTGTGACTGCAGTATATATGTTATTGTAATGTAAATATTATGAGTATATAAATATTGCATTTGTCATCTAAATATAAAATTAATAATGTTAAAACGAAAACGACGTCTCTTCTTTTATCATGTGTTTTTATAATGCAAATATTATTAGAAACAGATGAGAGACAACAAATTTATACTAGTTAAAATTAGCTTGAAATATCATAAATATTGGGGTGTCTAAATATTATGTTAGCGTCTCATTTAATAAGTCACTTATTTCTCAAAACAAACCATTTTTTAGTGCATTTATTCATTTCATATCAAATGATCAAAGATAATGTGATACATAAATTTTGTAGATTATTATTATTAATTTTTGTAAAAATTAGGCAAATTACTCTTTCACTGATTATCAAAAATTTCTTTTTTTATATTATTTCGGATATATAATATTGCAGATCGATACTTTAATTCAAATGGACGGATACTTAAACTTTTAAATGTTGTTAACAGTTACTACGTAAAAAAAGGGGTTAAAAAGGTAATTATAATTAACCCACGGATCACGCGTACGTTTAACAATTCTAAAATAATTAGTCTTCATAAATCTCTAACTGAATTAATTTTTTTGAATTTCAAACTGTTCTTAGAAAAAACAGTGAAAGTTTGATTCGAACAATCTTGAAACGCAATTTTGTGAAGATTCGAAATGAATATTTCGATCTTGTTAAGACATTCTGGATCATGGGAAAGTGATTTTAGATACGAGCAATACAAAAGTGATGGAATAGTTATGAAGGTTACAGAAGTGATCGAATCTCAAATCTGCCATTGATACAACAGACCAGATGACTGGAGGCATCCGACGATCTATCAATCCCCGTAAATTGATGTTTAAAAGAACATGATAAGATCTATCAACAATGGTTTACTGTTGTTTCTGGTAATTCTTTTTTTTTTAGTGTTTCGTCAAATAAGATCAAAAAAATATTTTTTTTAATGATGGGTCTGTTAATTTGGTACAGATGGAGATGAACGTCTTATTAATGGAGATGCCACCAAGTTCTTTGTCATGTTCAATTTACCTCGACCAAAACTCAAACATGTCCTTTCCTATCTTTTCATGTTTGTCAATGCTTCAATCATTAGAAAACTTCGATCAGTCCTAATTCAAAAAACACCAAAAAATGACATTTCATTTAATGTATCATTAATTTATTAAATTTTTGCAGGTTATTGCATCGTCTCAATTTATTCTTTTAGTTTACGAACCTGGAAGGAGATACATTGTCTGTCTTGAGTGAAAGTATGTAATCGAGGGAGATTTCAACTAGACGAAATATCTTGTGCGCACACAATTGTTGTTTCAAAGAGCAAGATATTACAAATATGCATCTCTACTATTCTGATTACTATATTACAGAAAATGTGTAGCAGACATTAATACATAAACTTCACTACTTTAGATTCTAATATTAAGATTCATAATAGTTTGTAACATTACTTTATATATCATATTTTGGCTACAAGATACATGTATCTAACAGTTTTAAAAGTCGAGATACACAAATTGTTGTGGATGTTGTGGACAAGAATGTCACAAACCGTAAGACTTGTATTTTTTCCCAAAGGAGAATGAATCATTGAATTTATACAAGACATTGATGTTTATGTTGAATAATTTTTCAATTTGCACCGTTATATTTCAATAAAGTAATTTGAATTGTTAATACTGTGAAGTCCCGATACAATATATGTGATTTTTTCTATTTTGTATAAAAAATAGTTTAATTTTGTGGGTAAATAATTTGTTCAATATATAATTAGCTTATGTGAATTTATAAGTATTGATAAAATTCATAACTAAGTTATCTAATAATAACTTATGTCAATCTGATACATAATTATGTATTTTATATCCATTGATATAACTCATATCTAACGTATCATATACATTAAGTGAAAGATTGATTATGTGTTTCTGAATTTTCCTATTATATTATGTTCAACTGGTGGCAAACATCACATACACGTAATGTATCAAACAAAATAATTTTCTTTTGATATACAACTGATTAAAATTAGTTATGAATCTGATACTTATGTTTTTGAACTTTAAATAATAATATGAAAGATTTAAGTATCAGATGATATATTATGTATCGACAACACTATAATTAAACCACAAAATATAAAAATTCACATTATATAATCAATGACAAAAAAAATTTAAATTCAAAATATGACATGAAATAGTTTTTTAAAGTAACACTCTAAAACCTAAGTAAATTATCTTAAAAATAAAAACAGAACATCAAAGGGTCTCTATCTATCGATACATAATCACTATTCGACAAGAACCAAATCATCTTGTTTCTGTGGAGTGAAGCGAGCCTTGGGCTTTATAGGATCATTTTTATCGCTAACATAGTCCGACTTTCATTTGAGTACATTATCTCCATAATAATGCTTCATATCTTGTGCGAAGATATTTAGTTTGAAAATCATTTGATGAGATGTAAGTTGATTTCGTCATTTTGGAACTCAGCAAAGACAACTATAAAAAGTAAGTCATCATGAGAAAGCCAAGTTAATCATATAGTACATAACTGTAACTATAAAGTATCTTAATGTTTAGTTGATACAAAAAAAAGTAACTGAAATTAAAAATTAAATAATCATATTATACACATTAATGTTCATGTTATTTGATACTAAATAACAACAAACATTATTCAAATTTGACTAATCGTTATATAAAGTGACAAAAATAGAAACAGGTCAAAATGATACTTAAACAGATATATTAGATATATTAATGTTCGTGTGCAACACATAAAAGGTACACAAAGGCACAAATTTCATTAGTCGTTATATAAAGTGACAAAAACATAAACAAGTCAAATTAAACTAATACTTAAACAAGTATAAGAGATACATTAATGTTCATGTTCAAAACATAAAAGTATCACAAATTTCAATATTTTTTGTGTACAGTGAAATAGTTAATATATACTTTATTAGTTCTCTTCACTTTCAGATACATTAATATTCATGATTATTGATACTAAATAACACCTATGCAATGTATACTGAAAACACCTACAAGTCAAAATGATACTCAAACAAGAATATAAGATACATTAATGTTCATGTTATTTGATACTAAATAATAACAAAACATAAAAGATACACGAATTACATTATTGCTTATGTGCAGTGAAATAGACGATACTTAAATGAAAAAATAAGAATCATGAGACTAAAAAATAAAAAGATACGAATCTGAGTGAAATTGTACATACCATGGGGTAGTGTTGGTCGAATAATGGGAGGTGCCACCTTTCTATCCCTTTTCTTTGGGGTTTTCGGATCTTTTGAAATAGATGCATACTTGTTCTTTACAGATTTTCTCTTGCTAGAACTTGGATTTGTCATGATTATCGGGTCATGCGACTTTTTACAACTCAATTCTTTGATGTTTTCGATTCTGAAATAAAAACTAGATATTTGTTAGAAGTTAGATTGATATTTTAAGCCAAAACAGTAGATACTCAAAAAAAAAAAGGAAAAATGCAAAAATCATAATAGAGAAGATGAGAAACCTATTTTGGACTCTAAACCAGATGAATAGGGATAGATTTCTTTTGAAATTTAAATTTACTTGAAATTGATAACTGAAAATTTTAGTGGGTTAGATTTTGGTGAAATTTCGGGAATGGAAAAGGTCTAATTTTTAATTCCAAAGTAAAAAGTATCGGTTAAGTGTCATTGGAGGTCAAAAAGAAATTTTTGAATTTTAATAAACGAGTAGGAAAATATTGAGGATAAGTAAAGTAAAATTATGTAGTTAAGTATTACTTAACTAGTGTACTTAGCCGCGCTTTGCGCGGTTATGAAAAAGATTAAAATAAAATTACATATTTAATATCAATAATTACTTTAATAAAAAGAATTTTTTGTTAATCACATAATTTTATAGAAGAGAAATTATGAAAAATATTTAGATTGAATATGAAATTTATTAAGAAATTAATATATGTGAACTTCAAAAAGTTACATATTAAAAATAAATTTTATAGAGAAAAAGGGAAGGTAATACGAATTAGGTAATATTAGAACTACTTAAATGTAAACTTGTGATCAATTTCTTTTATTTGAGATTTTCTTAGTATAATTTATATATATTTATGTAAACTTGAAATCTAATCGTTCTTTTATGCTTATTTGTAATTTTATAAATTATATTCTTAGTATAATTTTTCGGCAATGTATAACTCAGATTGCTATTAATAGTTGGTATTCATAACTATATAGTTAGCCAATATAAATCATTATCCACAATTACTATTACTTGTCCTCGTCATGACCCAATCATCACATGTTTTAATTATTTTTATTGTACAATATTAGATTAATTTAATATTTGTATTAATAACTTTTTAATAATTAAATTTTAAATAAAAAAAGTTTAAAAATCTTAATTAGTTAAATTTCATACTTATTATTATTAATATTATTATTATAATTATTATCATTATACTTAGGTTTAGATATCCAATTATTTTTGGGATAACTTATATTGGGAAAAAATATAAAATTTAAAAATAACATAAAAGAGAACAAAAGAGAGAATTAACTACGAAAAAAAGATTCAAGAAAATGACACATACACTATTCCTATTTCTTTTAATTTTGTTTGGCTTAAACACAAAAAATTAAAAAATATATTTCACATTTTAAATAAATATTACATTTAACATAATAAATTCCTAAGAATAAAAAGTCACAGTAATTAAGAGGATTAATAATATGACTTTGAACTTTTGTAACATAATAAGAGTAATATTTGTACATTATTACACTAATAAAGAACATTAATTATAGAAAATGAAAAACAAACAAATTACAGTTATTGAGACAAATATTTTATTATAAGTAAATAGAAATGTAAGAAACCAACTAAATGTTTAAAATTATAAATTAACCATAATTTTGAAATAAGTTTAAAACTCCCAAAAATAACAAAAATGAAAATATAAAGACTTATTAATAAACAACTTGAAATATTCTAAGAAAAACAACGAAAATTAAAAATTTAAGAATTGTAATTTTACATATTAATAAATAATTTATTTTTAATAAAACCATGTGTATTTTAAAAACAATAAATTAACTTTACATTCTTATGTTCTATCATTTTTGTTAATAAAAATTGTTTCACCGGATTATAAAAGTATATGTACATATTTCTCTAAGTAGCATATCGATTAGGGGTGACATTCGGCATTTCGATTCGGTTTCGTGTTTTTTCGATTTTTGATTCTTGTAAATTGTGTACCGAATACCAAATCAAAATATTTCGGTTCGGTTTTTATTAATTCGATTTGATTTTTTTATTTGTTTTTTTAATGGGCCTGCTTAGTGGGCTTTTTAAAATTTTAAACTTTACAATTTTTTGTTTGATTTTTAAACTTTACAATTTCGGTTTTGTTTTTTTTTTTTGCTGGCGGCGGCTGTTGCTGCTGGCGCCTGGCGGCTGCTGCTGCTACTGCCTGAAAGAGGAAGAGGAAGAAGAGGAAGAGTTGTTGTCTGCAAGGGGAAGAGGAGGCTGCAGATGAATATTAAAAATTAAATTAGGAATAGGGACATTACATAGGGTTTCACATTCTTTTTTCTTTTTTTAAAAGATTATTTAACAGTAATAATTATTAATTAATATAACATAAATATAATATAAATTATAGTATAATATTTCGGTTTGTACCGAAATACCAAAAATCAAAGTAATACGTATCGAAAATCGAAATAACGAAATCGAAATTCTGAAAAAATTTGGTTCGGTTCGGTGTTTCAGTTTTCCGGTGTTTATGCCCACCCTTAATATCGATTTCTACTTCTATCTTTTAAAATATTATAAGCCACAAACACAATAAACTAATTTTATCAATAAAAAAGTGAGAGATGAATTTACCTAAACAAATAATTATTTTTGAAGGTGTTATCATTATATATAGTTAAATTATCTAAGAATCATATAGAGGCCTAAGGAGAATAACTTAGATGTTTTTTTAAAAAAAAACTCAGGATTTCTATCTTCATGAACATAAACAAATAATATCAAATGTATGATTCAACAAAGAAAGAGTTGTAACTAGATTAGACATATCAAATTATTTTTCCTTGTAAACTCAAATTATGCAAGAATGTCCAACCATTTTCATTATAGATATATCTTTTATAATCGGCAAATCTGATTAAAAGTTAAAAAATTATCTACCAAAAGAAGAAAAGGATAAAGAATAAGGAGAAAATTATTTAAACACATATAATCATTTTTGACAAAACATAAATAATTCAAAAGGAAATAATATAATAGAAACATTATTTCTTAAGGACCTAAAAAAATAAAGAATAATCATTATATAGCTCAAAATCCATTAATCTCCATCTCTGAATGTTTTCATTTCATTCTATATACAAGAGTCAAGAAAAATAATAACAAATAAATTATTAGTCCTAAAATGAATCCCAAAGTTAACAAAATAAAATATTATATCTCATAAAGAATAAGGGAAAATTACATTTAATCATAAATTCTCCTACATAATCATTTTGGACAAATAATCAATATATATAACTCAAAATCCACTAATCTTCATGCTTGATGTTATCATTTCATCCTATATACAAGAGTCAAGAAAAAATAATAACAAATACATTATAGTCATAAAATAAATCTCAAAGATAATAAAACAAAATAATTTATCTAGAAGAAATAAAAATATGATGACATATTAGCCTTACTTGCTAATTAAAAGTAATATATGAAATAATATTTGAAAAAATAATGCACCTCAAAGCTTACAATTATTGTAACATTTCTTCCACTAATTCTCTACCCAAAGATGATTACAAAATAACACACAATTTTAGTGTGATTTTATAGTGTTAATATAACCTTTCACATTAAATAATTAGAAGTTATGAATATGAAAGGTATAAGAGGTTATGAAGATGAAAGGTTTGAGGGATATGAATATAATTAATACTAATTTAAGAATAGAATTTATATAATTAAAGAGGTATAAGTTTATAAGAAAAAATTATTGAAAAAAATAAGAAATAATGTCAAGTAAAAGAAGAAAAATAAGAAAAATGAATGGAGGTCATAGAGAGGTGCCACATCACCTCCTCTATGATCCTCATTTATATATATATAGATTTTTAAATCATCAGCATTAAAGATGTGCAAATAGAAATAATATAAATATTACTAACATCTCTAGTTATATATTAGCGTCTCACTTAGTAAATTTCATGAATTACTCGTTTTTCAAAAATATTTATCATTTTTGCATGCAATTATTGATTCCATGTAAGATGATTGATCAAGAAAAACGTAATACATAGTTTCATATTAAACCATGAAAGATTATTATTGACTTATAAAACATCAACATTTTAGATATGTAACTTTAAATAACATAAATGATATTGTGTATTTACACCAACAAATAATATAACATATCTAACTATTTACTATTAGAACTTTTACTTAATAAATCATTTGAATCACTAGTTTTCTTAAACATTACCATTTTTTAGTGTAGTTATTCATTCGACGATCAAAACACGTGATACATGCATTCTATAAATTATAAAAAATTATTATTGACTTATAAATATAATGTATTACATAATTTAACATAAATCTTATACCATCTCTAATTATTTTACGAATGTCTTACTTAATAAATTACTTAAATCACATGTTTTTTTTAAGGCATTACCATTTGTAAGTGCAAATTCACAATTCAAATTCATGTCACATGATTAAGATATGTGGATATATGAATTTTATAAATTAATTTGAAGTATCAAAAGTATTGTGGCATCTATAATTATTTTATTATTCATGAAAAGTAACTAAAACATATAACACCAATAAACAAATTAAACCATTTCAAAAATCATAAATACGTGAATAGTCTATGAAAGATTATTATTATGAAATTGATTTTTGATAATAATCTGAATACAAGTTAAATTATTTTACGTAAATAATCAAAATACATGAATAAATTATGAAAGATTGTTATTGAATGACAATATATCACCACTAGAAAAATACATAAACATAAAACAACACAAATATTAGCAACTTTTAACTATTTTATTAACATCTCACTTAATAAATCATCCGAATCGTCCACTTTCAAATAGTGTCACATACCAAAAAATAGGTGATATAATTTTTATTAATTATGAAAAATTATTGTTGACATAATATATAACATATATATCAACAATATTACAACAACACTGACAATATCTTCAATGTAGGTGTGTTTGAACGAAGGGAATTTTTTCTATCAAAAATGTATTTTTAGAAAATATTTGACTTATTTTCTCATGTTTGATTGGTGAGTAGAAATATTTTAGTATTTATTTTTTGATTGAAAAATATTTTTAAAAAATATTTTAAATTTTTTTTTATTAAAATAGAAAATAATTTTTGAAGTTAAATTTTTTTAAAAAAACAAGCTTAAATTTTTTTTCGTGGTGGAGGTAGGAGTGAGTTCCAGGATAAGGATGAAAAAATTAAAATTCGAAGTTGAATTTTTATAAAAATAATATTAATTTTTTTTTTGTGTGTGTGTGGGGGGGGGGGGGGGG
>NC_028642.1:3719093-3762109 GCF_001406875.1 Solanum pennellii
AGGGTAAGGATGAAAAAAAATAAACTTTTAAAGTTGAAAATATTTTTAAAAAACAAAACTTAAATTGTTTTTTCTTTTTGGGATGGGGTTGAGGGGGGAGGGGTTGAGGGTAATGATAAAAAATAAAATTTTGAAGTTGAAGATATTTTTTAAAAAATAAACTTAAATATTTTTAGGGGTAGGGGTGGGTTGGGGGCTGATAGGGTGGAGTGCGTATGAGGAACGTTGGAATAGAGTTTTGAAAAATGTTTCCTTTAAGTTTTTTGAAGTGAGATCATTTTCTTCAAATTTAAGGAAAATGAGTTGTTTTGGAAAATATTTAACCCAACCAAATATGAGAAAATTAAAAAATATTTTTTGAAAGTTTTCCGTCATACCAAACACGCCCGTAATTTTACGAAATTTAACTTAATATGAAGCAAAATTTATATTATTTTAGAAATAGTAAAGTTATATATATATATATATATATGTAATTGTGGTTTGCATGAAAACACCATTGTAAAACCCTTGGCCTGCGTAGGAAGAAGAAGAAGAAAGGAGTGAAACGGTAGTGATGATGAGATTAGGCAATCGGCGAGTCCAGCCAATTTCAGTTTGGCTAAAAGCCAATTTCAAGAAGAAAAAACTGATCACATTCAGAAAAAACAAAAAAAAATTAAAAATGGTAGAGACTATGAGCATCTTCATTGTCTTTACTACAACTACTACTGAACTTTCATCAAATTCAGCAACACCCCTTTGTTCAATTCACTATCCTAACCCTATCCCTACCCCATTCAGAAAAAACCCATCTTTTTTTCCGCCGACTAGTATAATCCTTCAATTTTTTGATCTCTTTGGAGGTACTTTTTTTTATATATTTTTTTGCTTAATCCAACTCTTGTTGTAACAAGCTGTTGATTGATTGTTCTTACTGTTGTAACAAGGTGCAATTTTTTTGTTTTTGGTTATTTATCAGGTGCCTGAGTGTTTATTTATTTGTTTCTGTTGATGAATTGAAGTTTCTTGGGATGTGGGTGGGTGTTGATTAATGTGCTTGTGTTCAAGCATGTTTTTGTTGTTGTGGTGGTGGTGGTGGTTTTGCCTTTGATGGTTTGTTGTGTTTGAGTGTTCTGTGCTTAGTCATTTGATTCTGTTAAAATGAATTTTTTTGGCATGTGTGTGTGTTGATTAATGTGCTTGTGTTCTGGCATGGGAGAATTATTTTTTGTTTTGTGGGTTTTCCTTGTGTTTAAGTATTCTGTTGGTAGAATTTTGTGTGGTTTATATGTTTAGATTATGAGCTTGATTTTAGTTCATTGGCTTATATATGTAAAATCGTGTTCTTTGAATGTTTTTGCTGGTATGGTCTGATTTTAGTGTTTTATGTGGCATGTTAATGCCTTGTTAATCCAGTTACTTTGGATTTTTGAGTTAAGGGTTTTGTGATCTAGACAAAACTTCAATGTCATTCTGGTGATCCTTCGATTTCTGTTACTATAAAATGTTTTTTGTACTTCGATTATGGTATTATTTTGTTGTACTTACTGTTTGGTATGCTTTGTGAAGTTTTCAACTTTGGTTTACGCTTTCTGGATTGCTTTTGGACTGTTTATCTTGAGTATAGGGTCTATCAAAAACAACCTGTTTACTTGTAAGGTAGGGTTAAGGTCTCTTTTGTGGGACTATACTAGGTATCTTGTTGTTCGGGTGATCATTTCAGTTTATTGATGATACATTTACATCTTGGCCTTCCATATGAGGCGCAGAGCTGTTTCCCAGTGCTAAATCCTCGATTTTCAATTCTTTTTGGTAGCTTTTCCTTCATTTTTTTTATTGCTGAACATTTGTTTTTTCTTCATGCTTTTTCTGTTAGAATTGGTTTTCCGCAATTGTTTAATAAAAGTTGTCTTTGCATGCTTGTAGTTTAAAGTTGGTGCAGCAGTTTCCAAGTTTATCTTGTATGATATACTTTTAACAATCTAACTGGTACACATTTGCTTGTGGTAGCACAGATCTTCTCATACATCATGGATGACAGTGATGATAGTCGATACAAAGGGCTCATATCTACTGTTAGAAAGAAAAGAAGCCAGACGCTGCGGCGACCTAGGACAAAGAATCTGACAGTTCCTGTATACCATGTTCACTCATCCCAGACATTACTTTCAGATAGTGTTGATAGTGCCTCTAGAGATGAGTATACTGATGATACTAATGCAGGAGGGAGAATCTACAACCTCAATTACTCTATATCTAGAGATTCTTCTGCTTACAGGTTCAAAGGTGATTATTCTTCTAAAAAGAACAAGGGAGATGGGGGATCTAGCGCGACATATGATAATGCATGTGCGGGAGATGATACGAATCCCAGGCATGGTGCGTCTGTTAGGAAGTTAGGCAATGCTGGGGACAATGTAGCTAATGATAGCAAGCTGAAAATTGGTGGAGCGGCTGGCATTATTCAAACCAAAAAGAGTTCTTATGGATCATCTGGTAGTTCATTGTCTTCTAAAAGTGGACAACCCTCTGATGCCTCTCAGCCTAAGCATAATCTCACTCCTCAGGTTTATAGCACACGCAACTTAATCTTTTGAATTCTTTAAATCCACTAAATCTTAATTATATTTTGTCAAATATTGTCTGGTAGAAATTATGGTTGGTTTCAAGGAGTGGCCATATAAGAATTTGCCACCTGCTCCCTCGGTCCACTTTTACTTGTCTATTGTACCTGTACTTGTTCAATTTAGAAAATCAAGAGATAATTTATCGATTTATACCTTTTTTACCATAATTATTTAGTACTGATTATTTCCTATTTATTTCTCAATGAGTGAGATACTTATAAGAAGTAGAGAGGGTTGATATAGTAAAACTATTTTTTTTTATTGCTTTTTAAGGGGTGTGCCAAGTCAAACATGAACAAGTAATCATAGGTGGAGGGAATACTAGTATCCGAAATATGTAAAAGAGAACACATAAAGCAACATCTAAATTTGGTTATTCTCAGGGGATGAATAATGAATGTGTCCGAGAAGCATTCTTTTGGTAGCTAATTTGGAGATTCACTACTTCCTTTCCAAATTAGTGAGCAAGAAAGTTAGTCATTGCAATTTCTTTAAAAATGCGACTTGTGATTATTCCATTGTTCATATACCTATGTGTATGGATATTACGTGATAATAGATTATCTTTTAATAATCCTGGTAATGCTGATCTTTCATTTGAATCGTCTCTCTGGGTTTCAGGACAATTCAAGTGAATACGGTCCTCTTGCAGATAAGAAAAGTAGGTCGAAAGGAATTGCGTGCAAGGGTTTCCCAGGAGGCACTTTTGGTGCTAGCAAAAGCAATATGAAGAAGATGCCGATGAAGAATGTCTTTAAAAAACCAGGAGACAAGCCACATAAAAATCGTAAGGTCCACAGGCGAAGGAGGCTTATTTTGGATGATCTTGATGAGGAGGATGAGATTCACTACTTGGAGGAGCGTAATGTGGGGGAAGAACTAACTAAGACAAGAAGTCTTTCTGGGGGCTTGAAGGTCGATAAGTATGAAATGTTGGAAGATGCTGGAAGGTCAGACAAAGAAGTTAAAAGAATATCAAATCAAGGTTCTGAGGATCCTGATTATGAGGAGGAAGAACTATTGTTTGATGGAGAGGCCAAGCGGACAAAGAAGAAGGACAAACAAATGGAGTCCTATGAGACACCGGTTGAAACAAAGAGTGAAATAAGTCTTACAACATGTCCACAACAACAGGCTCTTCTGTCTGGCAAAGAAGTTAACAGAAAATCAAATCGAGGTTCTGAGGATCCCGATTATGAGGAGGAAGAACTATTGTCTGATGGAGATGCCAAGCGGACAAAGAACAAGGAGAAGCAAATGAAGGAGTCGTATGAGACATCGGTTGAAACAAAGAGTGAAATAAGTCTTACAACAAGTCCACGACAACAGGCTCTTCTCTCTGGCAAAGAAGTTAACAGAAAATCAAATCGAGGTTCTGAGGATCCTGATTATGAGGAGGAAGAACTATTGTCTGATGGAGAGGCCGAGCGGACAAAGAAGAAGGAGTCCATAGAGACATCGGTTGAAACAAAGAGTGAAATACGTCTTACAACACGACAACGGGCTCTTCTATCAAGAAGGGATTCATCTGCTACTTCTGTGAATCAGATTGAGTATCCCTACGGTTGTCCTCCAGCACCATCTCAAAGTTAGAAAATTTTGTGTTTACTCATGTCTTGCAGTGTTATCCCATTCCTCAAGCAGCTTTTCTGATAGTACAAAATTTGTCTTGTCATCCCTGCTATTTTTGCAGAACAAAAGGAGAAGTTCTCAGATGTTGAGCAGCAACTGAAAAGAGCAAAGGCTGCTCAGAAACGTAGAATACGATATGAGGAGGCAGCTCGGGAATCAGAGGTTTGCTCTTTTTTTTGATGTATCACGTTTTTTTTTAGATTTTATGATGCTGAAATGATCATAACTTGTTGAATCTTGCAGGCTGAGGCAATTAGAAAAATACGAGGTCAAGATTCCAACAAGAAGAAGCGAGAGAAAATAAAGAAGCAGCAGGAAGAGTTGGCACAGGTATCCCATGTGTTTACTATAGGCTGCAACTTCGTTAATGTTATGAAGCTAATGATCAATTAATTGTTGTATCCTGCAGGAGAAGGCTGCCAACGAGCTTGCACCAAACACTATCAGAACAGTTATGGGCCCAACTGGAACTGTTGTTACATTCTCTCACGATTTGGGTTTGCCAAGTATTTTTGACTCTAAGCCTTGCAGGTAAGGATTGTCGCCCCTTCTCTTTTGTCCTCATTTTCTACAGTCGTATTTCGGTAAGGCTGGAGTCTAGATATCATTGAGCCTTACTTACTGTTTATACTTTGTGGTTTTGTTGCTATAATTCCAGTTATCCTCCCCCTCCTGAAAAATGTGCTGGTCCTTCCTGTGTGAACCCATCCAAGTACCGGGATCCCAAGTCAAACCTTCGTCTTTGCAGCCTTGAGTGCTACAAGGCAATTCATGAGAAGATGAAGGATTAAAAGGCCTGCTAACATATATAGTTGTGACATATGCAGGTTTTAGTGCTATTAATTATATGGTTACTGTTCTCTTTTGTATTTGTGAATTACTCCATGGATCATCTTCCAAAACTATCGGTCTGTATTATGGTTGATTTTAGCCTTCCCAATCAAACATTTCTTGAACACTCTTTATATTTTGGCTGCTATGAGAAGTCGTATTCACTTAATAGTTACAAATCCTATTAACAAGAAGAGTCAGGTTTTGCATGTTGGTGGTACGTAACAGGTATTAGAATAGTAATAGTAGGTACTGGGAAAGGTGCACACCATATTTGTGCTAGTGGGAAGTAGTAGGTATCGGCTGTATTAATTGAGGCGATGCAAATGCTAAATATTGTCAAGCCCTTTGTGGTTGTTTAATTAGATTCTATGTTAAGGGCCAAATCCAAATCTTAGAATCTAGTATAGGTGAAGAAGTAAAATGCCATCACGTTGCATTTGGTAGCATTTATCGTTGTCACGATCAAAACACTTATACTTTAATAATTTTCTCTCCAAAAAGGAACAATTCAAGTCTAACTTATAGTAATTAGTATCTAACAACAATTGTTAAGTTGAAATAATCTAATGTTTAATGTTAATTATTAGAATACAAATAAACAATGCAAAATGTCCAATTTTGATTGGTCATCAGTTCATCAATATTTGCCACTTCTTGTCTGGAATATGTATTTGAAGTGTGTATCACGTATTTCTATAACAACGACAAAAATCAACTTGATTAGTTTAATTTAGCCCTAATATTTAGAAATCGACAAAAATCAACTTGATTAGTTTAATTTAGCCCTAATATTTCTCAAGTAATTTGAATTCCTTCATAAATTTTAATTGATTATTATCGAGCTCCGAATTTCATGAAAATAGGAAAAAAATTTCTTCCTCTTTGATGCAAAAAATCTACGAATGTGCATAAATGGTGAACATGATGGTATGATTGGATATGAGCGGGTTAAATAAAAATAGTAAAGTGAACACAAAGTAAATATCTAAATAACCCGAGATTCTCATAATGTAAAACTCATAAAAGTTAAATTTAAATAACAAGCAAACAAATGAGTATTAGTAATATCTACTTGTGAATAATATGGATAATATCATACTTGATCCATTTTTAAATGATCAGTTATTCAACACATATTTAATGGATCGAAAGGGTTACTTATTTGAACAAAATTTCGCCATAATTCTTAGGTTAGTGCATGCATTTCTAAACAAATATTTCCTCCTCCAGAATTGTTTGTCATGTTGCGCTTATCGAAAGTCAATTTGACTAATTTTGAAAGGTAAATTAGATCACATTAATTCGATATTTTAAACCAAAAAATTAGATATTCTAAAACTATATAAGGAAACTTACATAAATATACTATATTAAAAAAATATTTACCATTTATAGCAATAATATTTTTATTTCACTTGATCACTTTTAATTCATTTATAATACAAGTTTAATACATATTACAAAAAATAATTTATTATTCACATATAATACAAATTTTATTGATGAATAATACATTTATCACACATTTTAATACACTTATAATACAATGTGACAATTTTTTACCAAACAAACATGGTATATTTCAAAAAAACAATTATAATTCATATATATTGCATACATAATTCACTTTTAATACATATTACAGATTTAACAAAACATTGCTATAAATGGTAATAAACAAAAAGTATCGCTAAAATCAGTAATTATTTTTTAAAATGTATTAATTTATGTAATTTTTCCTAAAAAGTAATATAAATTATAATTTTTTGCATATTAATATGATCAAAAAATACATCTTAAATTGTTAGTCAAAGTTTTCATGGTTTAACTCTAAAAATAGAAATCATGACAAATAATATCGGATGGAGGGAGTATAAGCAACTTATCACCTGTGGGTAAAGATAAAAAAAAAAAAACTACAGTAATTTTTTACGTACAAGAACATTATATAATTTTCTATATATATCATATAATTTCTCATCATTGTATATGGCTACGTCGCTGCTTTTATCACTACGTTGAGTGTTAAATCAAATTAGGAAATAGAATAACGGAAACACTTAATCATGAATATATCTTACGTGCTATTTGACCACCAAATTTGTTGAAAAAAAATAATAAACTAAAGTACCGTACATAATTGGAATAAAAATTATACACACCAAATTCTTTAAATATCATATGTCAACCTTATGCAAAGAATATCATCGTGATAACCACTTTATAATTTTTTTGATGAAATTATATATACTCCTCATCCCTTTTATGTACTTCTCAAATCCTGTTGCTAACCAAAAAAACAAATAAAATTATTTTCTTCTTCTTGTTAACCAAGTTTAAGTTACCTTAAATGGGTTCGAGTTCAAAATTCTATGTTTCAGTCTCAAAAGGCTATGTTGTGAATATGTTAAGAGAGTCATTTCAATGCCTTACCATTATCCTCCTCAGCCTTCTCCTTCCTCTCTCCTTTATCGTCCTCGCCAGGCTGTCAGTTACTCGCTATCTCATTGCCACATCAGATTACACGGAGCCCAATACACTACTTGTCAAGCTCTTTCTCTATGCAAATCCTGTGTTTCTTCGTCTACTAACTCCACTTGTCACCATTTCTGCTTTGACTCAATGCTTGACAGGACGAACTCTAACTGATCACATCATGATTTCAAAATCTCATCTTTATATGTCGTGGTTAATACTTTTCACATTTCAAATTTGTGTGAGCATAGGCATAGAAGGAAGTATAGCTGTTGGAATAGATGGTAGTACTAGTTTTAGTCACCAAAGATTATATTTATTGACAAGAAGTTTGTTTTTCATGGGATTGCATGAGACAACGTTGTTTTGGTCCAAGAAAGTAGTGAAACCGGTGGTTGATGACACAATTTTTGGCGTTGAGAAGGAGGATAGGTATGTTGAGAAGGTGGCTATGGCAATGAGTTTTGGTATTTTGTGGTGGTGTAAGTTAGGGGATGAAGTTGAGTCTTTAGTGGTTGTGGCTGAGGTGAAAAGAGACTTATTTGGTAGTGTTGGTTTGGTTGATTTTGTTGGTTGGTGGTTGTATTATGTGACTGTGGCAATTGGTATGGTTAAGGTTGTGAAGGGACTAATTTGGCTAAACTTTGTGTTGTTTTGTGGGAATATGGTGGTTGGTTCAGACAATGCAGGCTGTTGTACAAGAAATGATGAAAAGGTCTAATGAAGAGAGTAGTTTTTGACATTTTCTGTTCCTGAGACAGTTGTAATGTTGATTTGTTAAACAGAATATGCTTTTGTCAAAGAAAGGGACATGTATGTATTTTTTCTATTTTGGAGTTAAGCAAATGCAAATACAAATATTCATTTCTTTTATTACCGACAACGCCAAGGGTCTTCATATACTCTACCTCCAGACCCCCCACTTGTGAGATTTCATTGAGTTTGTTGTTATCGAGGAATCTGTTGGGTGTAAACCCTTTGGACCAGCCACAGCTTTCAAAACTTGAAGTCATGGGCTATCTCTCTCCACTGAGTTAGTTCGGTTGATGTAGGGCTTGAACTTGTATCCACAAACACAAGTCACTCAACATTTGCATGTCATTGTTATCAGACAAACATTTGGCCTGCAAACTTTCTTCTTTGTGTCTTTTTATGATCCATCAAGAGAATGTACTTTGTGATTAACTTTATCTCTTTTGTCATCTCTTTCTAACCATGGCATTATGCCTTTTAACAGTTTCTCATTGTCTCAAGCATAGAGTCCAAATGCATAAAGTCCTTAATTTGATCTTGGCTACCTTTGTAAAAGTTGCTCTAACAGATACAAACAATACAATTCTGTTAAGAGGACTATCTTTCATTTGGACTTTCTGCTTGTCTCAGCCATGGATCACCGCGGTTTCAATCTTTTAAGCTTTCATCATGAACAGGTTATTTTGCTACAGAAGGACAAAAACTTCACTTTCATCCTTGTTGAGGTCATGCTGAGGGTATTCCCTTGATATAAGTAAAATACAGGTTGATTGAAACCCAAGACTAAAAATTTGATCGAGTCTCCACTCTAACTCGTCCTGGAATTGGGATCATGGATCAAATCCCAATCCCCACCATTGATTTCAGTGTTTTCCAGGGTGGTCACAATCATGTTCAAGAGTGTGGGAGAAATGAATTGATCAACAATGTCGCCGTAGATCCTTGGTTTGAATTGGACAGTGAGGATCTTGATTCTCTTTACACAGTATTTGACCTTAAATATCAAGATAATACATCAGACAAACAAGTTCAGTCACTGGAAGATCAGCAACAAAGCATTTCAGATCACTGGACCCAAAGTGATGATTCTTCCAACATGGACTTGCCCCTGCAGCCTATCCAAATTAAAACGACCCCCGAAGCATCTAATGGGATTCAGCCTCAGGAGCCAAGGCTTGACAATTTCCATGGAGAGAAAACAAATTCCATTTCTTTAGCATCTTTGGAGATCTTGAACAATTGTGGGAGATTGTTCAAGAAACCAAGTGAGGAGAACTTGAGCAACGTATTACTCAGCAACGAGGCTCGTGTAAGTAACATCTCTAAGTTGTCAACAGAAGAAATCTTACGAGTTGCTGGAGAAAGATATATCCAGTACTCCACTCAAAGGGTAGATGGTCTTTCTATGTTTATACATCCATACGCTTCATCACTTTCGGGCCTTTCCATAGAGCAAACAAAGGACATGGAACTTGTTCACCTCCTTCTAGCTGCTGCAGAAGAAGTGGATCAGCAGCAATTTCATTTGGCTAGCCAATCTATTGCACAATGCCTGTGGAAGGCATCTGCTACAGGTAACATCGAATTGTGTTTCATGTCGTCTAAAAGCTTAAGCTTTTAAAGAGAGTACACATTTACTTACTTTTGTTTATATCTTGAATAGGTAATCCAATCCAGAGACTTTGTTTCTATTTTGGTGAAGCTTTACAAGAAAGGATTGATCGAGAAATAGGAAGGTCCCCATGTTTCGAAAGAAAGTTAAGGTTTTTAAGCACTCTGGCATTAGGTAATACACCTGAATCCTTAACATGCCATACAGAGATTCCCTTCAGTCAAGTAATGCAATTCGCGGGAAATCAGGCAATAGTTGAATATGTTAAAGGTGCAACCAAGATCCATCTGGTTGACTTTAATATCAGAAGTGGAATTCAGTGGACAGGATTGATGCAAGCTCTTTCCGAACGACGTAACTGTCCAATTGAGCTTCTGAAAATTACAGCCATTGGACACCAAGAAAAAGAGAAAATAGAAGAAACAGGCAAGAGATTACAAAGTTTTGCCAATTCCTTGAATCTTCCCTTTTCATTTGATATGATCTTTATGTCTGACATGAAAGATCTCAAGGCAGAATCAGTCAATCTTAAAGCAGATGAAACTGTTGCTGTCTATTGTTACACTGTACTTAGAACAATGATCTGCAGGCAAGATTATTTGGACAACACGATGCGAGTAATCAGAGGACTAAGACCATCTGTGGTTGTTGTCTGTGAAGTTGAGGCAAACCTTAATTCACCTTCATTTTTGAACCGTTTCGTGGAGGCACTCTTCTTTTATAGTGTTCTTTTTGATTGCTTTGAAGACTGCATGGATAGAGACAATTTGGTCAGAAAGAGGATTGAAGTATTTCATATTGGTGAAGGAATCTGGAATATGGTTGCAGCTGAGGGTGCAGAAAGGTTCACTCGGAATGTAAAGCTTGATGTATGGAGAGCATACTTTGCAAGGTTTGGAATGGTGGAAATGGAGCTCAGCGAGTCATCTCGATATCAAGCAAATCTGATTCTAAAGCAATTTTCCCATGGCAGTTCTTGCATTGTTCAAAAGGATGGAAAGGCCCTCCTAGTTGGATGGAAGGGAACACCCATTGAATCAGTTTCTATTTGGAAGTTCTTGTAAAGATACTGAAAAGGGGAGCTTTAAGGACAGGAAATTAGTAGGATACTTAACTTGCTCTATTCTTTTATATACCCTTAGAGTTATTGTAGCTAGGGATAGGTGCAAGCAAACACACATTCAGGATAAAACAAGAGAAAATGCTTGAGATGGTTGGGTTATGTCTAGTGTTGGCTTCCGTGTCAATTATGGCGAGTAAAGGTGTTAAAAATGGGACAAGATAGACCTAAAATCACATGGAAGGAAGTTGCCCCGAAAGACCTACAATCTCTTCGAATTCATGTAGGCCTACCAAGAAATAGGGCACAATGGAATAAAAAGATAAATATAAGTGATAATAACTAGTTGGCAATATGTTTTAGCCATATTAGTACATTTACTAAAGGTCTATTCAAAGAAATATTTTATATCTGCTGAAGATTTATATGCCAGAAAAATTGCAGAGAACCTTTTTTTTTTTTCTTCAATTTATTGCATATAATATTGCTCTGCGATGAGATTAAATGGAGCAACATAGTAAGTGAGGATTTATATAACCGATCCCAAACAATCCCAACTTGCTTGTGATTCGGACGTTGTTGTTATGCTGTTACTATATCTGGCATCATCTTGGGTATCTACATGATTTTTCAAAGAACTATGCTTTTACGATGTAACCTAGATCTATCATGGATACAGGGCTATATCTCTAGGATGCTTCGTGCACCAGACTGCCTTTTTTATCCCTTGTCCTTCCGCACCAGGCTGCCTCTTTTAGGAGGCAACTTTCTCTTAACAAAAGCTCTTAGAGTAGTTCAACCAACGGACTGAATGAGGCACGAAATAAATGAGAATAAACTAAGAAATGCAGAAAACACCAATTTGGTGCTGGTCCTGTTTCCAGTAAAAGAACCACATCAAGGAAAATGTGATTTATGAATATATGAATCAGTCGTTTACAATCTTAGATTAAGCAAAGCTAATACCAGGAGCTTTAAATGCATTTTGTTCATCCATCACTCTCCTCACACCCTCAGAATCCACATACCTGCCCATACCTGCAAGGATATTAGCAAGAAGCACATAATCGCCACCATATTTGTTTTCCATCTCCATGATCTTCTGCATAACTCTTTCTCCCATATCTGCATTATCATGAAAACTACAAGCACCTAATAGTGTTCTCCAAATCACAACATTAGACATGATATTAGGTATCTCCAATGCTATCTTTTCTGCTTCTTCTAACCTACCTTCCCTCCCTAACATGTCAATCAGGCAACCATAATGCTTAATGTCTGGTTGAATCCCAAACTCATCAACCATCTTTCTGAGAAACTCGAGCCCCTCATCCACCAAACCTCCATGACTACAAGCATTGAGCATACTCAAAAACGTTATGCCATTTGGTTCAATACCTCCATCCACCATCATCTTATAACCATCGAAAGCTTCTTTTGCCATCCCATGCATTGCATATCCTGATATTATTGACGTCCATGACACCAAATTCTTTCTTTCATCTGATATATCCTCGAAAGCTCTAACAGCATCGTCTATACTTCCACACTTAGCATAAGCATCCACAAGTGAATTCATAACACGAATATCGAAAGCATCGATACCACTTTTCTCCCCGTAAGCATGAATCATTCGGCAACACTCTAGACACCGAACATTCCAAATAGCCGGGAAAATCGCCAATAGAGTCACTTCAGTCGGTTTAATCCCCTGAATCACAACCATTTCCCGAAACAATGACAAAGCCTCATTGTACCGACCCATCCTCGTATACCCATCGATAAGACCCGTCCATGAAATAACATTCTTCTCCGGCATTACATCAAACACCGCCCGAGCAACCTTAACATCACCCCATTTAATACAACCACTGATCAAAGCATTCCAAGTCACAGAATTTCTCAGAGGCATTTCATCAAACACCTTCTTGGCTTCACCAACCAATCCACATTCCCCATACATATTAACCAATGCAGTTTGCACATAAACATGAGATTCAAATCCATCCTTCAAACTCAAACAATGAATCTGCTTCCCAATACAAAACTTTCCTAAATTAGCTGACCCTTTAATCAAGAATGAATATGTAAAGCTATCAAAAAAGATAATGGGGTGATACTGTAACCGCAATTGTTTGAACATAAGAAAAGATTCTTGTGGGAAAATACCAAGAGAGTAATGCCGAATTAAAGAGTTCCATAGAGTTAATAAAATGGGTATTGAAGAAGTTGAGTTGAAGGTGTTTTCTGCAGTGGTGAATATTAACTGAGTATGAATTTGCTGAATTGGTTTGCGATGGTTTTGGTACTTTTTAACAAGACTAAGAAGATGATGAACATCTCTGCCCATCAAAGTTTCATTCTTTGAAGCATTAATGGACTAAATTTGAGAGCACAAAAAAAGCTCTCAACTTTCGAGCTTCACTGTCTTATGGCGAAACGCAATTCCAAGAAAATACTAGCATGCAAAATGGCTGTGCAGCTTGTAAACTTCATCTTAACACGAGGAAAGGCTCAAAATAATACTCATAATGGGTTTTAAGGATCAAAGTGATCTTTTCACGTGAATTATTAATAGTCTATCTTTCTCTCTCTAACATTATTATCTTTGTATTCTTCTTTTCTTTTTTTAAAAAATTCTTCTTCTTTCAATTTTTATTTAATTAACAAATTAATTTTTCATATTTTATTATGTCCATGTCTCTATTTTTATCCCAAAAAAATATGAAAAGAGGAACAAAAAGGCCGCAAATTTGTATAAAATTACATTTTAAAGCAGAAATTTCAAATTATTAAAATTACAGAAGTAAGAGTTCACCATTGATAGTCATTATAAAGCTTCAAAGTTTTAATTCATTATTTGCATTTTACGAATTTGTGATAAGTTTGAATAAATAATTCCTACAAATAATTGAAAATGTCATTTGGAGTTCATATCTCAATTTTAAGAGGGTTTGATTAAGTTTATAATTGATTTTAGGAAAAATATTAGATTGAAATGAATTAAATATAACATTAAAATTATCTTGCAACTGTATTAAAATTGAATTAGATAATACAATTTTAATGCAGATTTAATTCATTTTGAAATTTTTTTGATTTATTTGTTACAATTGAATACTTGTTTAATTCATTACTGATATAACTTATCAGTTTATAAATCATTGTCATGTCTTTCGTTAGTTACAGTTTTCATTCATTCTTAATTTCTTTCTTCTAATTCAACTTAAATACTGTTTAATACAAGTTTAATGTATTTAATTCATTTCACAAAATTTTTTATTTATTTGTTCCTATTGGATACTTGTTTAATCATTATTGATACAAGTTTAATTCACTCTTTAATTCACTGTCTAATATTTCATTTGTTGCATTTTTTAATTCATGCTTAATTTTCTCTTCTACCTCGACTTTAATATTTGTGTAATACATTTTTAAATACAAGTTTAGTGCATTTTGCAATTAATTGGTTGATTTGTTACGATTGTTTACTTGTTTAATTCATTATTAATACAAGTTTATTCAATTTACATGCATATTAAAGAATGTTCTTTTGTTTTCTACATTATGCATTCATATTTAATTCTCTTCTAATAGTTCAACTTTATTATGTTTGTAATACATTTTTAATTCAAGTTTAATTGATTTTGCAGTTTCTTATACCTCTTCATTTGTTAGATTATACTACTTCTATTCTAATAATTCAACTTTAATATGTTTGTAATACATTTTTAGTTTAAATTTAATTCATTTTGTAGTTTCTTATACGTCTTCATTTGTTACGATTATACTACTTCTATTCTAATAATTCAACTTTAATATGTTTGTAAATACATTTTTAATTTAAATTTAATTCATTTTGCAGTTTTTTTATACATTTCATTTGTTACGATTATATTACTTCGCTAATTAACTATTGATATAAGTTTTATAGAGCTTAGAATCATTGACTATTTTACGGAAAAAAAAAGAAAAAAGAGCAATATTGAGACAGAGCAACAATAAAAAAACAAAAAGGAAATGACAACAGAAAGGAAGTAAGAAAGAACAAAATAAAGAAAAGAAAGAAAAAAAAGGAAGCGAGACATAGAAAACGAGAAAGAAAGAAAAAGGCCAAATACATACGCAGGTCCCTAAAGTTGTTCGCGCTTTTCCCCCAGGTACCTCAACTAACCAAGATTCCTATTAAATCCTTTAACCCCCTATAATTTGATCCTTTTAAATATTTTTGGCTGATGTGGAGCCAAACGTGATCTCACGTCCTGTAAGCGCGTGCAGACGCTTTAAAAGTGCTGATGTGGATCTTCAACCACCCACCAACGATCTTCTTCCCCCTTTTAACCCTAATTTCTCCCATTCTTCCCTTATTTCTCCTCTTTTGTTTCTCTTCATCCCTTATTTCTCCTCTTTTGTTTCTCTTCATCATTATTTCTCCTCTTATATCTCTTTTTCATTGATTTCTTCTTAATCATTAAGTTCCAATGTCGAATTTATCTTCTTCATCGATTTCTTCTTCTTCAACTGCGAAGGTACTATGTCAATGTGGGAACGTTGTGGAAATGAAGACCTCATGGACGCAATCCAATCCTGGACGTAGGTTCCTTTGTTGCAAAACTTCAAAGGTAAATCAAATTCATTTTTTTTGTCCAATATAGTAAAGAATCACCTTATTTATAATTCAATTTTTTTCTTTAATTTTGTAGGCACGAGGTGGATGTGGATATTTTCGATGGTATGATGATGAAATGCCTGCTCAAGCTAGGAGGGTGATATGGGGTTTGTTGAAAAGAGTCAAAACATATGAATTGGAGAGGAATCGATCAAGAAAAGTATGGATAATATGCATCATCGTAGGGGTGATATTGGCTACTTGGATTTGTGTAACAAAATAATCTTAGTTGATTCATTTGTCTTCTATTAGATTCCTTCATAAAAGTATGTATGGTAGATTCTAGTGTTCTTTATGGGCAATTTAGATCGATTTTTCTATTGTAAATGCCTTGTGTTTTTATTGTAATGATTTAATTGAAGGAATGAAGATAATTTGTGCCTCAAAAGCAGTAAAAATTGATCATTCATGCCATTAATTTGCTCTAGTGAGCTCCAAGTTTCAAAGCAGTCAATACAAATTTCTGCTGCTAATTACACAACCAAAAAGTGACTTTTCTACATAAATTAGGCATTCTTTGGTGCACTAGATGTTCCACGCTTGTTTTTCCTTGACTGAGTGATACGTTGCAACTGTGAACCAGTGACAGCATCTCCACCATTCCACTTGAGTCCTCGAGGCTTATAACCAATATCAATATTTGTTGGAGATGCATCCTTATAAACTCTCGAATTGATAACTTTTTCTCCTGAAGTACCAGGCTGCATGGAAATATCTTAAAATGAGACTTTATATAGTAGAGTAAGAAATGAACAAAATTATGTATACACTTACATTAAAGGTTTGACTACCACTTGCATTTGTATAGATGCCAAATCCTATAGTCTTGGACCTTTTTTGTCTTCCTGTTGATATTGAAGCTTCCACAGCCCTTGGTTGATCAGGTTGCTGACTTGATACACCTCCAATGTTGAAAACACTGCCTCTTCCAATTTCACTGGCAGTGCCAGTACCTCTCCCAGTGCCTCTACCAGTGCCTCTACCAGTTCCTCTGTCAGTACCTCTCCCAGTGCCTCTCCCAGTGCCTCTGCATGTGCCTCTGCTTTTAGCAGGTTGTTGCTCTCTTCTAACAGCTGAAGAATCAAAACACATAGAACTGCCTTGATGATTGAATACTGGTGGCTGACTTGAGCTTGATGGTCTACTAAAAAGTGGTGGCTGACTTGAGCTTGATGGTTGGCTAAAAAGTGGTGGCTGGCTTGAGCTTGATGGTTGGCTAGACAATGGTGGCTGGCTTGAGCTTGATGGTTGGCTAGACAGTGATGGTTGGCTTGAGCTTGGTTTCCTGTTTGGGTAGCCTCCAGGTTGTCCCATTTCAGCCTATTAATACAGTAATAATAATTGATTATTGTAAATAATTGAAGCTTATTGTAAATGTATTAGAAGAGAATAATAACTTACCAATGTTGGACAAGATTTTTTGTTGTGGCCTACTTGATGACACAGTGAACATGTCATTTTTACTCCTCTTTTGGATAACTTTCCATACTTTTTTCTAGGCTCATTCTTTGCCTTTCTTCTGCACTTTGGTGGCCTACCAGGCATGACTTTTGGTTCAGGAGGTTCAATCACTACACCACTAGTGTGAGGCCACATTTTCATGTTTGGTATTGGCTGTAGAAAATGATTATAAGCCTTCAAAAAAGTCTCTTTCCTATACCAATGTACCACTTCATGTTCAGGTTCTATGCCTTTGTGCTGATATGCAAGCACAACATGTTGACATGGTATGCCCCTCAATTGCCATGTTCTACATGTACATGTCTTCTTTCTTATATCAACAATATGTCTGTATTGACCATCTAAGATTTCATACCCAATATCACCATTGAATCTAACTTCACAAAATCTAGCAAGATCTTTGTTCTCTTCTAGTACTAGTCTAGCCATAGGAGAGATATCTGAGATCCAAGTTTCAGCAAATTGCCTCATTGCAATATTTCTGTCCATTATCTTGTGCCTAATCTCCTCTAGCATAGTTATGATAGCCTTATGTCTAGCAACTAGTATCCAAGAATTAAAAGTTTCACACATATTGTTTTCAACAATGTCACACTTAGAATGCTCTTTAAAATATGCTTTGCACCAAGTAGTTTTTTCATAATGCAACAAGTCCTCACAAATTTTATTACCTAATTTGTTGAGTTTATCCATCTCATCTTCAAATTTCACTTCAAAACTTGACTTAGCACATCTCCAGAACTGTTTCCTTCTTTCTTCACCACTCCATAATTGATGCCAGTTGGACCAGATATGTCTAGCACACCTTCTCTGCTCACTATCTGGTAGCAACTCACATAAAGCTGGTACAAGGCCCTATGTAAGCAGTTGTAGCACAAACATTAAAAAGTATTAGCAACACAAGAAAAAAAATAATAGAACAAGATACAATGCAAAAACCATCTAACCTTCTGCATATCTGACATAACAGTCAGTCCATGTCCTGTGCCTAAGTTCAGATCTTCTATCAAGTACTTTAGAAAAAAACTCCAACTATGTTTTGTCTCTGTGTCAACAACAGCCCATGCGATTGGAAACATCTGTTGATTTCCATTTCTACCAACAGCAACCAACAATTCTCCCTTGCAAGAACCCTTCAGAAAACATCCATCAAAACCAATAATTTTTCTGCATCCTTCCAACCACCCCCTCTTCAATGCATCAAAGCAAACATAGAAGTAAACAAACAAAGTTTTTCCTGGCTGAGACTCTCTATCTGTCCTCACCCAACAGGAAGTACCAGGATTAGTATGTTTAATCATGTCTGCATAATCACACAATCTTGAAAATTCCATCTTCCAATCACCTAAGAACTCCTTGATAATCCTCTTTTTTGCCCTATGACAAACAGTTCTTCCAACATATAACCCAAATTTTTTTCTCACTAATTCCTGAATTTCCCATAATCTTATATATGGTTGACAGGTTATTTCATCCTTGAACTTTTCTGCAACAAACTTAGATGTACACAACTTGTTCTTGGTCGATTGAGGACATACATGCACAGGATAATAATTTTTGACAACAAAATCACCAGAATCTTTATCTATACTAGCAAACAGCAACCATTTACATTTCTTGTCCTCACATTTAACTCTAACTCTTTTTTTGTCATTAGGCTTCAATTTTAACCTAGTTTTATATTGACAAGAATAGTCTGCAACAGCTTTTCTAAATTGTTCAGCACTTTCAAACACCATACCAAGCTCAAAAATTGCTACAACACAATCAGGATCAAATCTTACCTTTTTACTTTTTCTTCTTCTTGGTAAATCAACACCCTTCACAAATTCTGAATCCAATTCATCCCTACTGTCTTCACTGTCCAATTCTGAGCTATCTATATATTGCTCATCACCCCCTAGTCTTCCAGTGTATCTAGCAGCCTTATTCCTTCCTATGTCTTCAAAGCCTCTATCAACACCAGCTGTTCCAAGCTTTATTTCCTCAGTTTGAGTAGGTTTTTTCTTTTTCACTTTGTTTCTCCTTTCATTTCTAAGAGATCTTAATTCTTCATCAACCTCAGAGTCATCCACATCAGGAATAGCATCCTCTTGAGAGTCATCACTACTTTCTTCATTTGATTCAGTCCATTCCACATCTAGATCTGATATATCTCCTGGCTCAACTTCCACATTAACATTTTCAGATTCAGCCTCATGATTCAACCCTTCACTTGCAGTCACATTTATATCTTCTAAGTCTTCTTCAACGACAGACCCACAAAGCAAACCTGTTGTGACCACTTCTACATCATCCACCACATGCTTTACATAAATGTCTAAAAAGTCACCATCTTTTAGGTCTTTGATGAGATTTACTAATGTTAAATCAGTGTCCACCTCAATAAAGCCATTTTTTGTGGGGTCTTTAACACAGAACCCACCAACAGTAATATACCCCAATTGTTTAGTGTAAAAAAGTAACTCGATTATTGAGAAGTGGTCCTTGTCGATATTAACATATTCCACCTCGGCTTCCCCTTTATAAGTAATTCCAGTTTTGTCCTGAATAAACTTACCACCATGATGAAAACGAGTTATAATAATGGCGTCCATAAGATTCCCTGAAACAAGGCTCCAAATTTTTCTGACAGTTATGAACAATAAAAACCAAAAAACCCTAACTTTATCTAGATATTAACAACAACAACCACATTGATACTAAAACCCAGTATATATCAATAAAAAACACAGGATAAACACATATATTAAAAACACACAACCACAACAACATGCTCGTCACTTACCTCACACTCGTCAACTCAAAAATCGCGAATGAACTCCAAAATCGTCTGCAATCTTCGATGATTCCTTCAACAAAATACTCGAAATCACTTTAAAATGTAAGAATTTCAGCTGTAAAAGTAATTGAAAATGAGAGATTCTTAGGGTTTTCTCGTTTAGAAACGGGTTAAAAGTGATTTGGGTGAAAATTGATTTTTAGGTTTGATGACATAATATGTGGCACTGACGTGTAATTTGGTTGGAGTGTATTGGTCAAAATTTCCACGTGGGGAAGGTTCATCTCACACGCCTAATTACCAAAAATAATTTATTGAAATTTGGCTCCACATCAGCCAAAAATATTTAAAAGGATCAAATTATAGGGGGTTAAAGGATTTAATAGGAATCTTGGTTAGTTAAGGTACCTGGGGGAAAAGCGCGAACAACTTTAGGGACCTGCGTATGTATTTGGCCAAAGAAAAAAAAGGAAATGAGACATAGAAAAGGAGAAAAAAAAAAAAAGAGCCAAACATTGAAAAGGAGAAAGAAAGAGCGAGACAGAAAAAAGGAAAAAAACTAAAAAAGTTGCTATAAATAATAATAAATAAAAAATATCGTTAAAATTAATAAATATTTATTAAAATATATCAATTTATATAATTTTTCCTTACTTTGACAAATATAATGCTTAAATATTACATGTTTGTTGTTTTAGGTGGAACTTTGTATAAAAAGAATACAAATTGATTGTAAAAAGAAAATAAAGGAAAATATAAGATTATTAGATAGTATAATATATTGAACATAAAATAATAAAAAAATTAACATGGCTTATACCAAATCAATCCTAAATGACATTTTTTGTATCGATCAAAAGATAAAGTCGTACGTTTTTAATCAAGGGAATAGTCACGTTCAATATGTTCCAAATGCTATGTTATTCTAGAGTGAATAGAAGCGGGTCGAATTTATATCGCCACAAAGTAATAATGTCATCTAAATTTAATCTAGAAAAAAGGGTCTGATATACCCCTCAACTTTGTCATTTAGAGTTGATATACTGTTATGAAAGTGGCTCATATATACCCCTACTTGTAAACAAATGGCTCACATATACCATTTTCCTCTAACGGAAATGAAAAAAAAAATTTAATCTAAATTTTTATTATTTTTTTCTGAAAAATATAATCTCATATGAGTAAATTTAATCATCGTCAAACATATTTTTTTTGACTTTTTTTTTATTTCAATGACTAATTTATAATTATTATTTTGATAATCAAATTTATTTATGTTTCACTAATATTCTTGTAAAACTTATTGTAGATGACTAAATTTTTTCTTCGAATACGAAATTAAATTACAATACACACAAAAAAAATAGTTAAATTTTTTTTTCTTTAAACTAAGGAACGAAAGAAAAAAACAAAATAAGAATAAGAAACTCAAATAATTATAATAAAAGAAGTCAAAAAATAACTTATGTATGAAAAAAATTAAATATGTCTTGAACTTTGATACAAGAATCATATATACCCCTAAATATTTTTTTTTTAAAAATTACAAGTAATAAATATAAATTTAAAACTAATTTTTTAACTTCCGTTAAATGAAGGGTATATGTGAGCCATTTTATAACGGCAGAGGTATATGTGAGCCGTTTGTATAACGGTAAGAGCATATATGAACCACTTTTATAACGAGGGGTATATCAGCTCTAAATGACAAAGTTAAGGGACATATCAGACCTTTTTCCCTTTAATCTATTTACTGGACCGTTCATAGGATGACGGTTCTTAAGATAAAGATACATTTTAATAAAATTCAAAAAGATAACAGTAAAGATATTTTAAACATTAAAATATGTTTGGATGTCATCTTGACGACGTGGATGTTAACCATTGGCCAACAAAATGATAAGAAATGTGTGCTCATTACTCATTTCATCTCAATGATAATATATACCCACCATCCTAAAAAGAAAGAAAATAAAAAATATCTTCTTCTTCTTCACCTTAACACAGAGCAAATAAAAATGGCGTCCATAGCTGGTGTTCGTATCACAACCCCAACAATTTCATCCGATTCACCCAAAATTCAACCCTTGAAATTCCAAACCCTAAACAGCCCATGGAAGAAATCAAGTCAATTCGGTTACAGGAGGATGTATGTAGTAGTACCCAGAGTAGTTCCGGATAAGAAGCTATCTGATTTAGTTGCGGAAAGTGTTAAAGAAGCTGAAGAAGCTTGTGCGGAGGATCCGGTGAGCGGCGAGTGTAAGGCGGCATGGGATGTGGTGGAAGAGACGAGTGCAGCAGCGAGCCATGCGAGGGATAAGAAGAAGGAATCAGATGTACTGGAGAATTATTGCAAGGATAATCCAGAAACTGATGAATGCCGCACTTATGATAATTAATTATGATGATTAGTAGCAGCTACTCATATCATGTCTTGTGTTCTTTTCAAATGGTAATCTGTTTTATCAGAACTTAAATCTTCTCTTATGTTATGTATGGTATGGTGTTTAATTATACCTATTACTACCATGAATTTCAATTTAATATGATATAGTTTGAACGATCGAATGAAAATTCATAAAGTTATTGCGATGTGATCAGAGCAGAAATACAATGTACAATAACCAGAGAGCTTTAGTTTAATTCAACAATTGTTCTCTACTAGTAATGCTACTTTCAATTTTCAGTTTACATGAATAAATAAAAGCAACTTTTACAACAACAAAAAAGAAGAAAACCCAATGATCAATAATCATGTTATCTGAATCAGCTTATACAGTCCAATCACCAATTTAATTTTACGAGTACCTGCTATCTCCCATCAATCAAATAAACGTCACAGATGGGAAGATATATCACTAGTTAAACTCTTACAATCAAATGACAGAAAAAAGAGTTCTTTGTGGAAACTCTTTGCCCTATAAAAGCATTGACATCCAATGATCAAAATAATTAGAATGGAAAAAATAGGATAAACAAGTCCACAATATCACACACAGCAATTATTCATAGAAATAAGAAGGGCCATCTCATTCATAGTACTCCAAAAGATGCATATAACATCCACAGACTAAATAAAGTCGACAAAATATTAAAAACAACAAACTAGATATTCAGATATTGATAATAGGCCAAAACCAACCATTACTAGTCAGAAACAAAAGCTACATTGCTAATATCAAACTAGATACTTAATACGCTTAATCTCTTGTAAATCATCAGACCAGCAGCTCAAAACTGGAACATATCAGAAGCAGTGATAGGTTGAATCGGGCAAGGCAGTTGCCATGGCTCCAGCAAAGTGTCGGGAATTTCAGGAATGTCCACAGGAAATCCAGTAGTATCAGCCCAAAATTGGGTGAGTGAGTTCAGTGAATTCAACCGTTCAGTCAATTCTGCAAGCTGAGCCCTCAACACGTTGTTCTCTGCATCAATGGAACGATAGTTCCTTTCAACAGAATCAATCTTACCACGGCAGATACTGTTCTGGTTCTGCAGCTGTGTTGTTTCGCTACTTAGCTCCTCCAAACGCTGCTGCTTCTTCATCCGTGACCTCTTGGCCGACTCACGGTTGGATTCCATTCTCTTCCTTTTCCTTTCGTCGAACTTTGCATACCTCTGGTCTGCATCTGAACCAGAACTCACCAATTGCGGAGTCGAAGACATGTCTCTCAGGCAGATTGGATGAATGATTAAAAAAAATGGAATAACAGGGAACTATGTATAATTTGTTAAAGCACCAAACTTTTGATAGTGTGGCTATGGAATTTGTAAATTAAACTGGAACAAGAAAATGATGAGGGCTAGTTCATGAAAACACGTAGAACCAGTAAAGAAAGACTACTGAGAAAGAATGCAGAATCCGAACTCGACGCATGCGAATAGAGAATGACATGAAGAAATTTTGAAACTAAGAATCAAACATTGGAACTTTGTAAGAGACCCCAACCAATCTTCAAAGAAACCAAATAATTTCCTGAGTGGAATATCCAAAATCCAGACAGCAAACGAAAGTATTCACAAAAATGATCTGCAATCAAACACAACAGACTATATTAGAGAACTTCTCAGAAACGCGATCAAAAGGCCAAAACAAAATTCAACCACAAAAACCACAATAAAATACGCTCTGCTACTCAACAAAATTCTAACCATTAAAAGATTTCTCAACTTAAATTTTCAAATACAACAAAAACAACAACAACATCAACAACATATAAGTGTAATTCCACAAGTGGGATCTAGGGAGGGTAGTGTGTACTGTGTACAGACCATACACAAAATCCTTCAAATCTTTCAACAAGATTAAAAACTAGTTTCCAAATCCTTTTGGATTTTTTAAAGATTTGGAAATTTGAGTTTGAAGATGTTCTATAAAGAGTTCTTTTTTTTTTTTGCTGAAAGAGCTCAACCAAATTACTGTTTTTGCAAACCCTAAAACAAATGTCACTAGATTAAGGCTCACCGAATCAATTGATATCAGATGATTTACCTACTAAATAAAGTTCATTTTGATTCTAATCCCGTAAAAGGGGGTAAAGTTCTGAAGTTCAAACTTGTTTCTCTTTCTCAGTTAAAAAAGTTCATATCTTTATGAGTAGATCCATCTACTCTTTACCATCAATTCAACACAAATTGGAAAATCATCAAACAAGACAAACAGAAGAACTTTCTAATTCCTATATAAAGGGGTAAAAGTACTAATGTTCAATTTTTTTTCTCTTCTCAGATAAAAAAGTTCAAGACTTTATAGGCACAAGATCCATCTTCTCTTTACCATGAACACAAATTGGACAATCATCAAACAAAACAAACAGAAGAACTTTCTAAACCCTATATAAAGGAGTAAAAGTACTAAAGTTCAAATCTTTTTTCCTTCCTCAGATAAAAAAGGTTCAAATCATAAGATCCATCTTCTCTTTACCATCAACACAAATTGGAAGATCATCAAACAAAACAAACAAAAAAACTTTCTAATCCCTATACAAAGGGGTAAAAGTACTAAAGTCCAAATCTTTTTTCTTTTCTCAGTTTAAATAAGTTCAAATCTTTGTAGGCATAAGATCCATCTTCTCTGTACCATGAACACAAATTGGACAATCATCAAACAAAACAAACAGAAGAACTTTCTAAACCCTATATAAAGGAGCAAAAGTACTAAAGTTCAAATCTTTTTTCCTTCCTCAGATAAAAAAGGTTCAAATCATAAGATCCATCTTCTCTTTACCATCAACACAAATTGGAAGATCATCAAACAAAACAATCAAAAAACTTTCTAATCCCTATACAAAGGGGTAAAAGTACTAAAGTTCAAATCTTTTTTCTTTTCTCAGTTTAAATAAGTTCAAATCTTTGTAGGCATAAGACCCATCTTCTCTTTACCATCAACACAAATTGAACAATCATCAAACAAAAAAGCAAAATCAAAACAAACAAAATAAAGAAAGCAAAAAAGGAAAAGGGGTAAAGGATAATGAAGCTTACCTTTGCAAAGAGGGAAGTTGTTGAACCAAAAGGTTGAAAGAATGTTATAAAGGAGTAGAGAATGGGGTTTATATAGTGGAGAAAAAGAAGCTTTTTGAGTTTTTTTTTATAAAATTATTTTAACATAGGTGTAATATGGTTGGCTATAGGATGACAGCTAATAAACCTACTAATATTAGGTAAGTTTCTTCTATCTTTCCTTGGGAGTATATATTTCTCTTAATTTCAAAATATTTTTTTATTTAATAGTACATGATCCCATGTTTTTATTATGCCTTGAAAATATTCAAGTCTCCAATATCAAAATAATCTATTTCGAATTTATTTGTCTTAATTTGATCAAGTAAAAAATAAATTATTACTTTTTTAAATTATACTCCCCTCCATTTCAAAAAGAATGATCTGGTTTGATATGGAACAAAATTTAAAAAAAGAAAGAAGATTTTTTAATCTTATAATTATAAATTAAAGTTATATCAAATGTACCACAATGTTCTTTAATCTTGTGGTCTTAAACATGCCACGTGGAAAGTAAAAGTTAAAATATTACCTAAAAAGAAAAAGAGTCGTTCCTTTTTAAACATATTAAAAAGAAAATACGTCATTTATTTTTAAACGGAGGAAGTATGATTTTAAATATATCTATTACAAATAAAAGCTAATATATTATATGAAAAAAAAAAAGATTAAGGTAATGTATCCATTATCTTTTAAATTTGAATTATGCATTATATGCTTTTCATCACAACATGTAACATAAATTTCATTATATTCTATGTTTAATATATATAATTTATTTATTACTTTCACGGATTATCTTATATTATCGTATTTTATTTTTAAAAATATCATAAACTTTAAATTTTACGTATTATTTTTAAATTTCGTCTTGTAAAGGTCGATTTTAAAGAAATTAAATAATTGATAAAATAATTTCATATTATTAAGTCATATTTTTGAAATTAACAAAATAATTTTTTTTTCAAAATTCAAATTAAATATGATCAGTCTGCTAGACAATAAAGGTAAGATATATATATTTTTTTTAGAATCGTAAAATTAAAAAGTATATTGAACGTGAGAAAATAAAAAAATATTAAGGAGTAATTGAATAGAAGTTCAAACTTAAGGTACTATTATGAAGTTTCAACAAATTATGTGGAGTCATCTTCTCCAAGTCAAATTTTTTCACTGATAGATCTCAAATTCTTCAGTTCTGCCAATTGAAGTAGTTTTGGAGCTTAAGTAACTGATATTGTGAAGACCAAAATAATGGGTGTAGATGATGAAGTACCGATTGACGATAAAGCGAAGAGAATGAGAGATCTATTATCGAGCTTTTACTCTCCAGATCCTAATTCTACTTCAGTTCCGCCTAATACTTCTTCCAGATTTGCAACTTTGGATACCATTAACACTACTGCCTTCGATGCCGATCAGTACATGAATTTACTTGTATGTTCTCTCATTTACTTGCTTGCTACTTCATTTTGTTGTAGATTGATTTTGAATTAGTTTTAGTTTGATTTATAACTTCTTTTTAGCAATTTAAGCTGTTATTTGGCCGATTTTGAAGTTGAAACTTGAAAATTTGAGTTTTTGAAGTTGTGATTGGGCATCCATTTTCCTTGGAAAGAACTAGCTGAATTCTTTTTCAAGACTGATATTCAGATTTGATCCAAAATCTATGGCTAAATGCTAGCTTGGAATATGGCTATCCTGGAAAAAGATCAATTTTTTATTTTAATTAATAAAACAATTATTTTATGGAATTCTGTATATGTGTACACTACAAAATTAGAAGAATTTAGGACTTGTTTAGACGAAAATGTCTTAGAAAGATGTTCTTTCGATTTGATGGGGTTCGTATTTAAATGATGGTAGAAGGAGGACTAATAAAATGGTATTAAGAGGATGTGTGAGTTTAGAAAGGTTCAGGTGTTTGATCATCTATCTTACTTTGTGAAGTAATGCTTTTGTAAGAATGGAGGAGTAACAGATGATAATGTGATTTTGGACATGGAACATAACTCTTTGATTGTTTAATGAACAATGGAGTAACATTACGAACCATATTTATCTTTTCCGTCCAAGCTTTACCTGTTGGTCTTCAGGAAATTCCATGTTCAACTAAGCAAGTGACATAACGGGCTTATTGCTTATGCAAATTTCTGTTGCATCAAAGTCTCAAAGATATCAGCTTTTTCTTTGTTCTTCTTCAAAAACGAGAAATTGCATCCCCCATTTACAAGCTTGCAATAATGGCTTAATTTCTTAGCTTCCCAACTTACGGAGGTGAAGAAAAGATTCTTCTTTGGTAATACACCTGTTAGAGTTATTAGCTTCAAGGCCTGGAAGGTTCTTGCAGCTTCTTCATCTATGAGCACATCAAATATCATTCTCCACTAAAGTAACTGGAGCCTATCCCTACCCCTTAACTGCAGTGGACGACAGAATGTACAGTACTGTGAGTACGAGACTGATCCACTAGCAGGAAAGGAGAGAAGTGCATAGTACTTAGCTACGCCAAATTCGGCCAAGCTCATTTGTGGAAGCTAAACAAAGAAAGGCTTCATAGGTACTCTTAGGTGTTTCCCCAACCTAACACAGGCAAATCCTTGTACCATTTACATGTTTTAGGTTAGAGTTGTCAATATGGGCTAGTCCACCCCATCCGGGCTAACCCATATAGGCTTCGACATTTTACGGGTCAAACCGGGCTAGCCCATTTTTTGTGTGGGCCAGAAAATGGCCGGCCCAACCCACAAGTACGTGGGCTACAGGCTTGCCGGGCCAGTCCACTTTATTTAAAAATGATATTATATTTAGAATTATTAAATTAAATTATAAATTATAATTTAAAAATATTATCATAAATATCGACGAAACAATATTACATGATGTTAATGTTACTACTTTTTAATCAAATCCACAAGTAAAATTATCTTTGTAATATTTATTAAGTTTTTTCAAGTAAAAGTATAAATATCTAAATAGAAATATTAACCTAATTGTTTTGAGTTTGTACTCTCTTTAATTTTAAATTTTAATATTATATTATATTTTTTAATTAATTTTTATTGGCCCACGGGCCGGCCCTACCGATATTTCTCAAGCCCCACAAATCAACAGGCTTATTCAGGCCGCGCTAAAAAGCCCTTTTCTCAAATGAGCTCCAAAAATCGTAGCCCAGCCCTATTAAATCCCGGGCTAGGCCAGGCCGGCCCAACAGGCCTAGCCCATATTGACGGTTCTATTTTAGGTAGCAGTGAAAAAGAAAGAATGCTAAAAATGTGAATGTGGTTGCTCCTTCAGTTTAATTTACAAATTTCTACCAAGTTAATCTTGACTTCCCTGTTTTCCTATTTCCCAATCTATTTAAATTGACGCTTATAGCATCATCAATAAACATGGCAAGGCAATACGTAAAAACTAGGATAAATCTGGATTGCTCACTCTTCTTTGTTTGGATCGACGTCTTTGGAAAGAGAAAATAAAATGTTTTGAACATATACAGACAAAGCTTTATGACATATATTTTGGCTGATATAGTGAAATGTTGTTATAAGAACATATAATATAACATAAGATTAAAAATCGGTTCCAAAAACTAACTTGGCTGCTATAGTGAAATGTTGTTCTGGAGGATGACCAGTATATAGAGAGGCCTGACTGTAGTAATTAACTCTTACAGCCTTACTAGAAAATGTTTGGATATTCTTTTTTCCTTGAGCAGGCAGCACTATGTTTCTAGTTTTAAAGATCTACTTAACTTTTTGAGCTATTTGGAGCTGAAACTGTAATTTATTTTCTTGGTAAATAGAAACTGTAAAGCTTTTGATTAGAACAGTCAACTATTGTGCATTTGTATGAATAAAATTATTACCTTTTAAAAGAAAGATAAATTGTTAACAATCATGAAGATATACTACAACTTAAGGTTCTTTTAGCACCAAATAGCAATACCTGAGATACTACATTGGTAGTTCGGATTTTGGATGTAAATACATAGTAACTATGGTATAAATATTGAACCCCACCCTGTTTAATGGGGTAATGGCTTGTATTGATATGCGGCACACAAATTTTTGGTGACATTTTTATTTTGTAACTTCACCAGAAGCCTAAAAGAATTCAAGAAGAGGCATAAAATTTCCATAGCAGTTTAATCCTTGTAACTGGAAGAAAAGAAAAGGAAAATGAGTTGTCATACTTTCAGTCAGCAGTCTCTTGCAATAGAATCAATCAGTATTCCTTGTAGAATATGCTTCCCCATTTACCTCAGCCTACCCAAGTCAGAGGAGCAAACTTTGACACAGTGGCCGTGTTGGTTTGTCTTTGAGTAAGGTGTCTTCAGTAAAACTTCTGTATTGCGAACTTTTGTACTTATCAGAGAGGTCTTTACTTAATCTGTTGCGTGCCCAAGGAGTAAGCTGACCCTTAATCATGCCATCTTTTTTAGTTGTGGAAAAAATATATATGACTTTTGATTCATTTGTCTGGGACGAATGTCATATATTTCATCAAACATACAGGTGCAGAAGTCCAATTTGGAAGGTATGCTTCAGAGGCATGTTGAAATGGCTGCTGAGATAAAGAATCTCGATACTGACCTGCAAATGCTGGTATATGAAAATTACAACAAGTTCGTAAGTGCCACAGACACAATTAAAAGGTAAACCATGTTCTAGAAAGTTGTTTCGAACCCATTCCATCCCTTGAGAGACAAACATTAGGGGGTACAGTTGCAACTTAACTCTTCGTAGGTTGAGTTTTTTAGTACTTATAGCATGTTTCATGGGTCCTCAATTTCTGCTGTTCAATTAGGGAGATCAGGTAACTGTTAGAGGTTTCTTAAAAAACTTATTGTGCTTGGCTTCAGCTTATATGTTGAATCAGGACTAACTGGGTTTTATCTTGTCATGTTCTCATTTGGCATAATAAAGAACTCACCTATATGATTACCTTCCCAGGATGAAAAACAATATTGTTGGCATGGAGACAAATATGGAGCAGCTTCTTGAAAAGGTTTGCTTATTTCTTTTTTCCCTTTTACTTGTTTAAGGAATTTTGAACTTTTTTGGGGTTATAATCACGACCTAAGCAGCAAAACACTGAAAGATGTGTATCAAGAATTAGATTTTCTTCAATTATTTGCAGATAATCTGTTACCATTCCCAAAATAATTATTTGCAGATAATGTCCGTGCAATCTAAAAGTGATGGGGTCAATACTTCTCTTTTTGAGAAGAGGGAACACATAGAGAAATTGCATAGGACCCGTAATCTTCTACGCAAAGTTCAGGTACTAAAGTCAGGTGTTAAGCTCTTGCAATGTTTTACGCAATTGGGAAATGTGTCTTTTCTTATTGAGTAATGAAGTTACTAACTGTGGTTTCTTATAACAACCGTTACAACTAAGTTGTTAGTGATGAGGATAGAGGAATAAGCATTTCCTTTATACGCCCGATATTTTGAGCTGGTTGGCTTTTGATTGTTTATGATTTAACCAAGGGAAATACTTGTAAAAAAACAATTAAGCAAGAGAAAACAAGATGCTCATTCGGCAGTGAAACAGATTTATACAGATGTTAATTAAAAATAGCATCATCTATTACATCCAGTACAAGCTACCTGAACTCATTATTCATGGGGTATATGTAGAGCAATTTACTTATTAAGCGAAAATTGTTTTTAGGAAGGAGGAGGAATTATACAACAACATACCCAGTGAAATCCCACAATTGGGGTCTTGGGAGGAAGGAATTATCCATTCCATATTTTAGCCACTGGATCTTTAGAGCTCTTACTAGTTCACATGATTAAATGGTCAAAAAAGGATTGGTGAAGTTGTAAATAAATGCTAATTGTCAATTGAAAAAAGTAAAATGCATTTTTACCTTCGCAGTCTTATAGACTTGTTGTTCAGGTTCATCATGTAACTTTCTTTTACGACAAAGATAAAATGCAACTTTATGTTGTATATTGCGATCAATTGTATATGAGTAGGTTTCTAGTTTTGTGTGAGTTCATGGATTTCATTTTCTGTGGAAAAGAGCAGTTCATATATGATCTACCCGCTAGGTTAGCAAAGTGTATCAAATCAGAAGCCTATGCTGATGCTGTGAAATACTACACTGGAGCCATGCCCATTTTCAAGGTTTGTGCATAGTGATATTTGTTCCACTGTTTTTCCTGTTTGTATGATGTAAATGCACGTCAAAGTCTCATCTTTATGTCAGCACTTTTTCATCACCAGGCATATGGAGACTCTTCGTTCCAGGATTGCAAAAGAGCCTCAGAGGAAGCAATTGCTGTTATTACAACGCACTTGCAGGTTTCTCCTTTTTTCTAGTTAGCAATTACTTTGTTGAGAGAGGCCATAGTTGGTTGAGGTACTTAAACAGAATTAGATATTTTGTTAAGATGGAGGGAAAGGGAGGAGAGAAGACGAAGAATAAAGAAAGACTTTTGAAACTTGTGGTCTTCAACAAGCCATAGACATTTGTGCAACTATGAATCATCTAATTAAGGGTAAATGAGAGATTTGAAGTTAAATTGTTTTTAAAATAGAAAGGTGCCATTCTTTTTGCGACAAACTAAAAAGTAAAGCGTGTCACACAAAAATGGGATAGACGGGAGCCGGGGGGGGGGGGTTGTTGATTTTGTGTTTGAGTTGTCCAGCGTTACTTATCCATTCTAAACAAACAGAGCAAAGTTTCATTATCCCTATGAACCATTTAGATCTCTGCCATGCTGTGGAGTGTTTTGATCTGCCCTCTCTCTAAGGGCTAATTTTGAAGGAGTTGGGGAAAAGATGAATCTGAATACAAATTTTGCAGAACACTGGTTCAAGCCATTTTGGGTTTCTATCAAGAACTTGGCAAAATGATCAGAGTTGAGCTTTCATATTACTTTTTCTTTGGTTACAGGGAAAGGTATTTTCAGATTCTGAATCAATACAAGCCAGGGCTGAAGCTGTTATGCTCCTTAAGCAGTTAAATTTTCCGGTTTGTATCACACCTCTTTTTCTGCTTCTATATACGAGCATTTCTTCACTTGTTGTGCATGGTTCTATTTATCCTTGAATGTTAGAACGGAGTTTTAATTTCATAAGAATTTTAGTCTGCTTTAGTTCAAATAAAATATGTACTAAAGAAATGCACTCTGCACTCCCATTTGACATATCACTGTCCCTCTCTCAGCAAGAAGCTTAGCTTCTAGTTGTTTTCTCAGCTCTCCATCCCTGTCAAGAGTGAAGATGAGTATGTCGATGGTCTCAATTTTATCCATGCCTTGCTCGGCAGTAGCTAGTAAAATTGCTCCATTTTGTTGAAAGTTTAATCCAATGTGAATTAATTCCAGAATGGGTTAACTTGATGAATTATATCACTTGTGTAAGAACGGCTGGGAAGAGTGTGGGTGAGCAACGTCTGAAATACATATTAAGATGACTTTCGTATATTTTGGATAGCCATATACTAAGATCCTCTTACTGTTTGTCTTAAAAATATGTGCCTTTAATAACTTGAAATATTTTTGGTTTTTTAAAAGGATTATGATAAACTTCCTATTATAATAACATAGACATAAGCTATGTTACTAGGACTCTTAAAAAATGTCGCTGCACCCATGTCAGATCCTCCAAAATAAACTACTTTTGGAGGATCCGACATGCACCTGACGAGAATTTTGAAGAGTTTGAGGAACATAAGATATAGGTACCTTATGTCCCCTGAATTATCATCAAAACCCTACGGTTGCCAGCCCCTCTGAATGAGAATCAGCTTCTTCTGTCTTATATGCCTCTTCAATTTTATCCTTTTCTTTTCTCAAGTAGAGAATTGAAAATGTTAAGGATGTGTTTTTACGTAGTGCAATGGTAAATGTGGTCATTTTTGTATGCTTATAGAGCCAAAAGGATATGGTAGTTTGTTGGTAACTAAAATTATTTCTATGCTAGTATCATGGTATGGATTATTCATTGCATGCTTGTCGAAATAATTTCCCTCAAGATGAAAAGAAAAATATAGGATGTAAAGAGGAAACCCGCGGCCTCATATTCTTTGGATATCATTTTAAGAATAACTGTATATGTTCGAGTTTAGTTTGTAAATACTATAAATGACTGAAACAAAAATTCATGTGTTTATTGGTGCAATCAAGATTGCTTATGCTTCTATTGTCTTCCTCTTGTATGTTGATCTTTTTTTTTAAAAAAAAATGGTAGCATCTTGTATTAAAATCAAAAAGGCTGTAAAGCCATAATTATAAAGAGTGTGAGCAAAAACTAACATTTTGATCTTTGAATGTATATGTTTTATGCAGGTTGATAATTTGAAGGTGCAACTATTTGAAAAGTTAGAACAGTTCCTTGTGGATCTCCATCTGGAATCTAAGGAACTACCCCCTGCTTCAGTAGATCAAGGAAATCTTCCTGAATCAGCTACTTCTGCTGCTCATGAGGTGCGTTAAAGCAAGGTCATTCTCATGCTTTGAAGTTGGAATCTTAGGCTACAATGTGAACACCAAAGAGAGATGAGAAAGAAGCAAGGGGAAGAAACAAGAAGGAGAAAGAGAGAAGAATATGAGGGAGAGACGGAAGACAGGGAGAGGAGAAACGGGGAGACGATTGTGGAATAGATAGAATGACTAAGACAGAAGAAGAGGGAGAAAGAAGGGAGAATGGAGAGAGTCAGGAGAGAAAGAAGTTTTAATATAAAATTTGATTTGTCTAATGTTTTTCAAAATAAAGTATGTGAAGATCCTAGTGTAGCATGGGGCTTTTAATTAAGGGAGACTTTTACAACAACAATACCCTGTGTCATCCCACATGTGGAGTAAGGGAGGCTTTTAGTTATAAAAAAAGGGGATAAGGATAACTAAAACTAAGGATAGGGATAGGAATGTGAATAATGACAATGATGTTTTTGGTTAAATACATTACTAAGACTATTTCCTTTACTTTTTTTTTAAGTTGAGTACCCCTCCCAACCTTGCAAAGAGGTGGAAATTATCACTACAAATAGGTGTGAATGATCCTTGAGAAAAGAAACTAACCATAATTAAAGTTCAATTGAATTGCATTATGACATGACTTGCCATTTATGTGAAAGACAATATCACTTCGCTGAGATATTTGTTATGCGACATTCTAGTTCCCCGCACTTAGCTTAATACAAGATGGTGAAACCAAAAGGACACATATTCGGGATCTTAAGTATGCTTCTGGAGTTCCTTTCTTCTGGAATTGAATTGTATGGTTGATTTATTCATTTTCTCTCCTTCTGAGCACTAATTGTATTTACATTAATGTTTCCTATTCATGACTTAGGCTTCTATTCGTGAATTTTCCGAGGCTGTCCGTGCTTATCGAGTTATTTTCCATGATTCAGAACAGCAACTTTCCAGACTTGCTCAGAACTTACCTAAAATGTGCGCACTTCTTATTCACCACATCCCTTTCTTGGTGAATCTGATTTTTTTCTCTTATTATCATTTGTGCTTAATATTTTTGCATCTGTGATTACTACCAAATTCAGGCACTTTGAATCCACCCAGAAGCACATCAAGAAACAACTTGCTTCTTCTGATCTTGTTGCCATGTTAAGTAAGTTTAACTACCATTCACCTCATGGACATTGAAAAATGGGCTTCTTTTTATTTTGCTTATTCAACTTTACTTTTGCATTTTCAACTGCATCTCCTTAACTCCTTTAGTTGGACTTCATTTTCTTATTTACCTTATGTTCAATATGACTGATTGTTTTGTTTAGTTTCAGTCTCGCTTGTTCATTAAGCTTTCTTCTGCTTTCCAAAATCTCAAGTTTACTATTTCTATAACCATGCTTTTCATGGATAACACTTGTGTTGGAACACTGTAATGATGACTGATTGTATCTTATGGCACTCATATTTCATCAGGGATTATTTGGACTGATGTGCTTCTCATGGATGGAGTGTTGCCTGAGGCTGGTCTGCGTGATATTACTATGGAGGTTGCATATAAAAGACATTTAGCTCTTATTAGTCTGTAATGCTCGATTGTCATTGATGTACTGACTCTGTCATTTCAGGCTGCTCATGTTGCCGTTAAACAATACGTTGCTAGCAGATTTAGCCATCTTCTACTTGATATTTCAGGTTTGTACTGTTAAATCAAAATAATAGATAACATGTAAATTAAAAATGAAAAAAGAAGAAGATACAGTAGCAATACAAAAAGATATGTAACAGATTAGTTAAGAGATATAAAGATATCTCTAAGGAGGATGTGCAAACCAACAAACCTCTGATTTTCATTAACTGAAAAAGAAAAAAAAGAACCTATTCTTTCTCAAAAATAAAATTAAATAAAAAGAATTTACCGATTCCTGGAAATTGAAATGCAGAACCAGCTTTCTGTCCCTTCTTCACAAAGAACCTACTCTATCTGCCTAAAAGGTAAGATTCTTCAAAGAACAGCTCAAAATGGTCCAACTTATCTTTTGTCTTTAAAAGAATATAAAACTGAAATATGTGTACATTTCGCTCCATGTAAGATCCAAAGCTCAGTGTATAGTCCATAGTAAACTTTCTTATATTTTTCTCAAATACAAATGAGTAACCTTGAGAAAAATAAACTCTTTATATCAATACAATGACCTTAATATTGAAACCACATATGTTGCATGAGTTTTAATGCATTTTGATCTTGGCTATTTTTTGTTCTTTTGAATTGTCAGGTGCTGTCGTCAAAGTAGGTAATCAAATGGAGGGTCTTGAAGAAAAAAATTCTTTGCAGGCCATCCTTGAGGCCAGTAAAAAGGCAGTAGTGCAAGGCAGTATGGATGTCTTACGGGTAAAATAAGCTGTGGCGGAATTATTTAAAGTTCTTACTTATCCTTATGTCAAATAATTCTTGTATTTGTTCAAACCTACTAAAGTTATTAGTATTACTTTACTAGTTATGTACTGTCCCCCTCAAGATTTACACTTCATCGGAGGGTGGGACGGGTGATTTTTAAAGTTGATGGTACATGTTGATCAATTCTACTTCTGCCCTTACGGTGTTTAGCTTCAGTGTTAGAGCCTACTTGGACATCAATTACGAAATCTACATGATATAGAAGTAACAGACTGAAGAGTTCTTATGAGTGTAGGTGGAGAAACCCTTCGGGGTGACCCAGTTGTTTGAGCTTGGGACTTCCATGTTGGAGGTCTCAAGTTCGAAACCCCTTGCCAGCGAAAGTAAGGGGTTTGCCTTCTGGGTCGAGCTCGTCACACTAGGCTTGCCTAGTGCGAGTTACCTCTCCTATGTGGTTTGCGAGCTATTGCATAGGAGCGGTGGTGTTACCCTGTGCACACCCAAAGGGTAGCGGCTGCGGGTTTCCCTTGTCATAAAAAAAAAAGTATAGGTGGAGAACTTCCAATAAGTAAAATCCATTTCCATGTGAGTAATTTTCTTGCGAATAGTTCTATGGAATGCAATAATAGTATGATGATGCTTTTACAAATTTGCACTGGTATTAAATTATTGAAATGCTTCTGTGCTCTCTGTGGTCTTTGCACGAGACGTCAATACAATTGATCTCAAGTAATTGACAGATAGTTTTAACTATTAACTAGGCCAAAACAACTACCTGAATTATAACTCAACTAGAGAAAAATTAGCTCCTTGTATTAAAGATAAATAGACTTGCTTCCTGTATCACAAGGAACCTACCTTCTAAAAGAAAAGATGAAGCTATAAAATCACGATTACAGGTACTTAATTCCTAGTGAATTCTGTTCTGAGTTGCACCTTCGCTTTGATTTCTTGTATGACAGGATTTCCGTCAACTTCTTGATGAAAACTTGGAACTGCTTTCTAAGTTGAGAGATTTGGTTATTGACTGGGTACAAGAAGGATTTCAGGACTTCTTCAGGAAACTTAATGATCATTTTCTCTTACTTTCTGGAAAGAAATATCCAGCCGGTCAAGATCTAAGCTTTCATGAGGGAATACAGAGAGACAAAATACTTCCTGCGCTTGTTCTTGTGCTGGCTCAACTCTCTGTTTTTGTTGAGCAAAATGCCATTCCCAGAATTACCGAGGTTAGGGGTGGCCTAGCAGTTATAGCCAGTATAATTTTATGTTCTGCCCCATTTAATTGGCACTTCTTAACTTTTCAAATCTTTCAGGAAATTGCCTCATCTTTCTCTGGTGGTGGGTCTCGGGGCTATGAAAATGGTCCAGCTTTTGTTCCTGCAGAAATTTGTCGCACCTTCAGAGCAGCTGGTGAAAAATTCTTGCAGCATGTATGTTATTTATATTCTGAGCATCTTCTTTCTCTTACAGATGCCCAACACCATTATTCTTTTCCACTGACTGGCTTAACTACAGAATCTGAATTATTTGCTTAACTACTGAGAGTTTAATGTCTCCGTCATGGTTAGTCTTCTATTGCTAACAAGTTTGTATGTTGTTTCTTTAAGAAACATACAGCAATTTAATGGTAGATGTCTAGAACTACAGAAGTTTACTGTGTAAAATCTTCTATTGGGAGAAAAGTGGTTATGCAGTATGCAAAAGCTATAGGTAACACTTGTATAAGGGGATCCCAGATCATGTAAGCAAATTCACTGTCTTAGTGCTTGGTTGTTGTTATTTTTTAAATCCTTACATGTCTAAAAAAAATAAGCTATATGATTTTTATTTTTTTTTTCATCTGGTGAATGAATTATAGCACATTTTGGAAGAAGTAACATCTTTCTATAATTATATCTAGTAGAACTGCTGAATGTAATTTTTGTTAGTCGGTAGGCCATAAAGATGTTTTTCTTGTATCTAAATGATTTCATACGTTTTCCCAATTTTTGCTTTTGAAGGTTCTTGATGATGTCCTATATGGATTGCTTGCTTATCTATGTAGCTTCTTTCACTGTTTCAATTTTCAAATCATCTTCTTAGCTTGATTACAGTTTTATAAATGAAACATGAAGTTTGTTGATTCTTTTGTTACCTTCATTAGTAGAGTATGAAATCAAAATTCTGATTCTCTTCATCTCCATTTATTCTCAGTATATTAACATGAGAACTCAGAAGATATCAGTTGTCTTGAATAAAAGGTTTACAACGCCAAATTGGGTCAAGGTAAGCTTAAGACATAATGAGGTAGGAGTATTTACCCAAGAGCAGCAATGTGATGGTTTGTGCTAATTCGTCTTACCTTTTCCTGTTTGTACAGCATAAAGAGCCCAGAGAAGTTCATATGTTTGTTGATCTGCTTCTTCAAGAGGTAAGTTTTGGCTTTATCTTTTTTTCCTGTTATAAGAACGGGAAGTTAATGTGCGGTGTGGGCGAAAACTATCCCCTCATTGTAATATGTAATTGGATACATGACAAGAATTAACATTTTCTTTTTTATCTTATTGCCAGCTAGATAGTATCATTAAAGAAGTAAAGAATATGTTGCCTGAAGGGATCCAGCGTAAGCATCGCCGTTCTGACAGCAGTGGGAGCAGCATTTCCTCCCGTAGTAATCCATTAAGAGATGACAGAATGGTACGGTCAAATACCCAGCAGGCGAGAAGTCAACTCCTTGAGTCCCATTTGGCGAAATTGTTTAAGCAGAAGATGGAAATTTTCACAAAAGTTGAACATACACAGGTTGGGTGCTAGTGTTTGTCACTTGGTAAACTTCATTTGTCTGGAAGAACAATGGATAAGAATGTCCTTGATTTTGCAGGACTCAGTAATAACTACTATCGTGAAACTTTGCTTGAAGAGTTTACAAGAATTTGTCCGACTTCAGACTTTTAACCGTAGTGGATTTCAACAAATTCAGCTGGACATCCATTTTCTTAAAACTACTCTGAAGGACACTGCCGATGATGAAGCTGCTGTTGATTTTTTGCTTGATGAGGTAAAGACATAATGCCTACATATCTTCTTTACAGCTACTATGTCGAAGGAACCTTTGGCTAGTGTCTCCTCTTCAGTGACACTTCCTTTTTGTGCAGTATGAAAGTTCTCAAAGGGTCCATTATACTGCTGTTTATTTGCTGGAAACTGTACATATCGATAGAGTTGTTGCTTCAACTGTTCTTTTGTCTAACAAGAGATTAAATGAACTTATCTTCTTGAACGAACAGGTAATTGTTGCTGCTGCTGAGCGATGTCTTGATCCAATTCCTCTGGAACCTTCTATCCTGGACAGGCTTACCCAAGCAAAGCTGGCTAAGGCTCGGGAGCAGAGTCCTACCTCATAATAATTATGGTGGCGTTGTGACCATTGAGCTTGCCATGATCTGAAAACGTTCACGAGATGCTGGCTTACATGCCAAGTACTATATCGGAAATATCAGAGCCATCAAAACCTTCTGTAAGGTGTGTATATAACCATTATCCATCTCCGGCTACCATTTCCTAAACGACTTTCAGTTTCCCTCCGAGTACCTTCAGTTTTCCCAACTCCTGAAGAGGTATTGTTTTGCTGGAAACTAAAGGGGAAACGAAAAACTCTTGTATTGAAATTTGAAACAAAACAGTTGAGTGTAATGAATGTTGTTTCCTCCCCTTTGTGTTAATATATAATGACATTTTCTAATACTTGCTACTCCTTCCGTTTCGATTTGTTTGTTTGATTTTGACTTCATACGAAGTTTGAGAAAGTAAGGAAGACTTTTGAATCTTATGATTTTATACATGTCACGTAAAAACTTGAAATTAGGAAAAGGAGAGTAACATGAATAAATTGAAATTGGGGAGTACCCTCACGAAGAAAGATAAAGAGAAACGACAATGGCATAGAGAGACATAATTATAGATGGAGTTATTCTATAAATTTACTTTACCCATAAAATATCAAATCAATGTAAAAGAAAAAACGTGAATAATTGAGCCAACAAGTTTCAACTAGATCGAAATTGTAATACTTTGTTTTGGATATGATAATATTCACAGTTTATTGCCAAAAAAGAGAATCAACTTGATCGAAGTGTTTTATTCATCAATTAATGCTTCCTCCCTTCCTTTCACTACAAAAGCATCGATCATAATTTTTCACGTATCTTACCTAGCATATCACGAATAACAACTTGACGATAATTCTGATCGAATTCTTCCCCCAAATTTGCAAGCTCTTCATGCATAGCACAATACAACAACATATCATCACAGGATATGAAACATTTTTTTTTTCTTTTTTCTTTCACACCTTCTCAAAATTATTATAAGAAAATTTTTTTAAAAATTGTTGAATATGGTTTATTTTATTATATATATAAAACTAGGTAATTACTCGTACTTCGCGCGAGATTGAACTATGTTATTATGCTCACATTGATCATTTGGTAATATTCGAATTTTCGATATATACACTTCATTGTCAAGATCATTTTATCTCAAGGGAATCCAAAATCTTAAAAGTGTTATATTTTTTTAATTTTTGATTTTTTATTTAAAAATTATGAGTCATAGAGTTATTTTAAGTATAAGAAAGAGGTCTAAGAAATCTCCATGGAAATAGTTGATCAGAAGTAATGAAATTTTCTAAATTCCAAGAACTTATAATGAATAACATCAGACGTTACAGAAGAGACCAAAAAGCCTCGAACTACAACACTCACAAGTAAAGTGGAACATCATGTCCTTACAAGAACATAATTAACTAATTCAAATGGAGGACCTTCGGCTCCTTTCTCATGACCCTAAAATTATTAATATCATAAATGTTTTTCCTCATCGTCTCAAATAGTCATTACTATTGCTTAGGTTTCATATCACGTATCCAACTTATTTGGAATTGAACCATAGTTATTGCTATAGTTATAATGTAATTATCAACCAAGCAGTAGGCGACATCATTTATAATTGGACATTCTAAACAAAAATTTTTACACATTACATATTAAAATCTCAAAGCATAATTTTCTGAGTACTTGAACTCACAAATATCCACAAATAATAATAATGACAACCTTACTTTCCTAACAATCAATAACAAAAACACATGTTGCTTAACATATTTTTTAAAACGATAGTCTATCGGACTGTATCCAAGTTTACAGTTCACAAATTTAATTGAAAGAAGCCAAAACAAAGAGTTATTACTTCTTTATCAAAAAAAAAAAAAAAAAACCTTTATTCAAAAGAAAGAGTTATCACTACGGGGAAAATGATCTTTAGATAAAATTATAAATGTCTCTAGAAAAAGTCCATGGCAACATTGAATGTAATGACAATTAATTAGGCTCTAGCACTCTTCATTACTGTGCATATTCGTTGCCGATAAAAACTATTTTTGTTCTAGTGTATTTTGGATATTTATTTGTTTCAAGAAAACTTGATCTCTTATTATGCCTAAAAAGAAGAGACGAAGAAATATGACAAATTAGTTAACTTGCGATAAAAGAAGTGAATTAATTGTCTCTATACTAATATTCTAAGAAGGGTTTAATGACATATAAAATGTTTATACTTAAGAGTGAGCAATCAACTCTAACTGTGGCAAAGAAGAGAACAATCTGTTTGGTTCTTTTAACAAACTTTAACATTGGTTGTGTATTAGTTATCACATATTAATTGTTCTGTGCTATCAAATATAGCACAACTCACAAGAAATTTTTCCAAAAAGTATACGAATAAAACTAAGAAAGAGACAAAAAAAAAGATAAATTTTCAATCATCCTAAAAAAAACATCAAAATAGAAAAAAGAAATTGCGATAGATACATGAATTAATATGACTTACAGTAAAAGATTAAGCTTCATTAGATAGGAGGAAGAAAATTTTGAGGAATGAAAAACACTTCATAAGAAACTTAATTAATGTATTTAAATTCAACTCCCCTATGGCGAAAAAAAACCTACCAATAATAGTGCAGAAATAAATGTTTTGTTATTAAAGATCCAAATATAATTAATTGAACCATTTCAATAATTTTCTGAGTTGTGGATGGAGAGGTGCAAGATTAGTAATGTCACATTGCGATTAAAACCATTTTCTTTGTTTACAAGAAACCTGCAGGAAGAAAAGAAAGAGATATCGATTTTAATCATCATTGCTGAAATTTTTAACAGAGTTCAAAAAAGTCACTAAAATAATAAAAAGAAATTGTCATAGTTACATGAATAATTATGACTTATTGGAAAGATTAATATCCATGAAGTAGGAGAAAGAAAACGGTAAGGAATGAACTTCATAAGAAACATAATCAATGTGTTTGAATTCGATTACCCTATAACGAAAAAAGACCTACAAAAAGTAGTGGCAGAAAATCCTTCTATTTATATAAAACAAACTGTAGGTCACAATTCTTTAGAAAAGTTATAAACCTTTCGAAAAGGTCACAATCTTACATAAAAGTCACAACTTTTCATAAAAGTCGCAACTCTTCATAAAAGTCGTAAATCTTTCTAAAGGTCGCAACTTTTCATAAAAGTCGCAACTTTTCATAAAATCACAACTTTTCATGAAGTTGCAACTTTTCATATAAGTCATAACTATTCATGAAATGGGAATACTAGTTTTGGTAATAGATAAATTTAAAAGGGAATCCTTGATTATGATGGCGCCACGTAGGCAGACTTAGAGTTCTCTTTTATATATATGTATGATTTAAAAGGGAGTTCTTGATTATGATGGCGCCACATAGGCGGGCCTAGAGTTTTCTTTTATATATA
>NC_028642.1:3762882-3805566 GCF_001406875.1 Solanum pennellii
TATATATATATATATATATATGATTAACGTGTAAAAACTAAATATATGATCCTTTAATTTGTTTTATGCTCTTTTTTTTCTTAATTCATGTTATCATTGGAAAATCAAAGAGAAAATTGATTAGATTTGGAGATTTAATATATTAAAATGAATATTTTATTTTCAATTACCTGTCGAGTTTTTACCACCATTAAAAAAAAGGAAGAAAATAAAAAGACAGCAATTAATGCCAGTTCAGATCCATCCATATATATTTGTGTTTTTTCCTTAAAAAAATTAGTTTCAATTTCATTTTCCCATTTTGCTTCACCTAAACCCTAATCAATTCTTCAATCATTTTGATTTCTAAGTTTAACAATTAATTACCCCACATAAACAACCCCAAGATCTGATTCTTTTTTTTTTTTTGAAAAAGAGTGCATTAAAATCCAGATCTTTCTTGAATTTGAAAAAAAAATGTTTTTGTGGGATTGGTTTTATGGAGTTTTGTCATCTCTAGGTTTGTGGCAAAAGGAAGCTAAGATCTTATTCTTAGGTCTTGACAATGCTGGCAAAACCACTCTTCTTCATATGCTCAAAGATGAGGTATTATTAATTCCCTTTTATTCGGTTTGATACGGATTTTAAGAAAATAAAGATGTAATTTTGAAATATGTAGGTTAAATTGTTTGGGATTATATAGGGTATTTTGTTGTTGTTATATGGTTTAAATTGTTTTTAAATGTAGAAAGGTAGCAATTTGTTTTTAGGGACAGACTAAAAAAGGAAGTGCATCACATCAATTTAAGAGGGATGTAAGAATTATGTTATGTTTCTTTGATCGGGCACGAAGTTTAAGAAAAATGGTAAATCATGGGTTATATTGTTTCTAAACACAGAAAGTTACTAAAAGAGAAAGTTCATCTCATCAATTTGAGGAGGAGGAGGAATTATGTTATGTTGTTTGACTGAATACGAAGTTTGAGAAAGAAAAAAATGTACTTTTGAAATATGTAAAGCATGGTGGGTTGAATTGTTTCTAAATGTAGAAAGTTAGCAATTTGTTTTCCCAGTCAAACTTAAAAAGAAAGTACATTACATCATGGAGTTTTAAAAAAAGATTTGAAACTTGTGAATCATCTTATTAATGCCTTAGTTGCTTTTAAATGTAGAAAGGTAGCATTTTTGGGGGGGATAGACTAAAAAAGAAATTTGAGATGGATTGAGTAATTATAATGGATGTTGAGAAAACATGAATCAAGTGTAAATGAGCAAATGGGTGATTAGGATTCGTATTGTGTAGTTGATTTATCATAAAAGCATTGTCTTTGATTGTTTTCCGGTATTTACAGAGGCTAGTTCAGCATCAGCCAACACAGTATCCTACATCTGAAGAGTTGAGTATTGGGAAGATAAAGTTCAAAGCTTTCGACTTGGGAGGTCATCAAATTGCTCGTCGGGTCTGGAAAGACTACTATGCCAAGGTATGCCTTGTGTATTAAATGTTGATAACCATTTATTTCTGTAATTTTAGTTCTGCACATAGGTAGAACTTGTCTTGTCCATTTTGTCGCATCATTGTATTCTCCGCATTTTCTTGTGTTGGTCACTGAAAAGGCGGATTGTGTTGAATCTTTCTGTCAGATTAGATATATATCAATGCCTGAATTTTGTAACCTGATCATCTTTTATGTTTTAATAAAAAGAAATAATCTCTTTTAGTCTACTCCAAAAGTAAAGAAAACTCAAAATTGCCTTTTATATCATCAACTGTACTGGATGTTTAAGTCAGTTGCCATGTAGTTGCATCAGATCCATGTGTTTTATAATCGAATAGTATAACGAAGGGTATATATGAACAATATTTTGAAAGTACTGGGGTAAATGTGACCCTTTTTCCGTAATACTTCTGCTATTGTTCTGCCCTACTGGGCCAGATTCCTAGACACTTCCCTATCTTTTTCCTTCGTTTATATGACTTGTGTTTCTCTTTGATGACCATGATGGCTTAGTACAGCCTCTAGATTGGCTGTCCCTTGCAGCAACATGAAAACATTAATGTGCTTCATTGGTGGCACTTATCTCTGTGAGGTATGTGCTTAGAAAGTATTTGTATGGAGAATTAGATTTACTGAAGGTGTAGTGGGCTATTCCTTTGTCAAAATTGTCGAAGTCGTATGTTTGAATGCAGCAGTTTTTTTGAGGAAAACGATTCAGATTTTTTTTGAAATGGTAAGCATTGTTGATTTCATAAAAGACAAAACAACACGAAGAAGTGCTGAGATAACATCCGAAAAGGAGGGAAAGGGTGAGAATAGAATTAAAAAAAGAACCCCCTAGGGAAGAAACTAAGCTTACAAACTAGCAAGTGGGTTCAACATCATCTACCACTGATTTACCCATTGAAGTATTTGATTTGTCTTAGATTTGCCTTCTGTTTTATCTTTCAGTCCACTGAAATCCCCATACTGCTAATTTAGTCCCATACTTGCCCTTTTTCTAACGATTGTCCAGCTTAGCTCTGACAGTTATTACAATGGACGTAGGCAAACTAAAAATTCAAATTTATGCTCAAATTGACTTTTTAAAGTCAACCTGAATTAGAGTTCCTTGAAATATTTATACACTTCTATTTTGGTATAATGCTCTTGCACCTTAATTATTTCAACTAGTACCTTGTTACCTATCACCTACACAAGTACCGGGTAACTCTGCCCACCAAGAGTTAGGCAAATGGGAAGAATCACTTAGCGGTTTTCTGTCCGTATGGAGATTTGAACCCTGGTCTCCTAGGTTTTCACCCACTTTGTTGAGTCATTGATCACTAGGCCACACACTTGGTGACTGTTTTCATACCTATCGCTCGTTTGTCCAAACTTTTGTGACACTTACTTTTTATTTTGTGGTGCTAAGCATGACACCTTCTCTTTTTGGAAACTATTTAATTTAAGTATCCTCATTTTAGTCTCCCAAGGAGTTGTTGGGACACTACCACCGCTCATGTAAACACAAAATACATATGGAACCCTCACCACCGCTCAGTTAAAGGGATAATTTTTTGGTGCTTTGCTTTTATTTAGCTTAAATGATAAAAGTCATCTTTAATTTTAAAATTTCATATCCAGTTAAACACCGTCACGTAAAGTTTATATGGAGGGAGTAGATGATATGGGAAGGATATGATAAGTTAAAAAGTAATTCATTTTAGTTTGACCTAAACTTATTTTCACCATAAAAGACTCCAGTTTTTCTTCATAAATTGCTTTTTTGTACACTTGCCAATTTTTAAAGGAAAATCATAGCATGAGAGCAATGATTAGTTGGTTTCCCCAAGGTCGAAATTATTATTCCCTGATTAAGGTCTCTGTTGTTCCTTTCCCCTCAAGGTTACAAGTTTGGCTTCATGATATTCTTCCATCTTTGATTTTGGTCTTGATTGCTTTGTAGTCTACTGTCGGCCTAACAGCCTAACTGTACCAACACTTTTTTCGTCTTTTTTTCTTTTGAGTTGGGTGATCAGATAGCACAGCAAATCATGACTATTCTTAGACAAGTTGTGCTTAATCTCACGAAACACCAAATTGACTCGTTACAATCCATTTCAATGTACCTTTTACTCTATTTCAAAAAATCTGCCTTAATAAACAAAGAAAGGACAAAAGTTCCTCATGCATAATGTTTTTTCCCCTCTTTTGATAAATTATAATGTTTTAGTGCCTCAACAGTTAGAAAATTACCTTTTTCTATATTCATTTATTTTATGGTAGTGGATAAAAGTGCCCCTAAAGTGTCAGTAGGACATAGGTTGTTCTGATGGTTAGACTTTTTATCCCGGGGAAGTAGGGAGCATATGCTGAAGACCAGATGGAAGCTTAGGACTGAAAGAGTCACAAATTACTGTTCAGGGACTAAATTGCTCGTCTTATGAAAACATTACCTACTCCAGCAAAGTTCCTTTCTCCACCCCTTCCCTAGAGTTCCTCCAGTAGTTTGTTACAAGGTTGCAATCTTTTCTTTTCTATTTTAAGCTGTGCAGTGTAAGGTACTAAATTATTTCTTATTAGTGTAAAGTTTGCGCCTTCTGTTTTCCTTATTTCCTTCTTTTCCGGTGACTATTGATCTGGCCAATGAGTTTCCGTAGTTTTGTGTCAAGTGGCTTGAATTGCTGTGCCACAGGTTGATGCAGTTGTGTACCTAGTTGATGCATATGATAAAGAGCGCTTTGCAGAGTCAAAAAAGGAACTTGACGCGCTTCTTTCTGATGAAGCCCTTGCTGCTGTCCCCTTCCTCATTTTGGGAAACAAGATAGACATACCATATGCAGCCTCAGAAGATGAACTGCGTTATCACCTTGGCTTGACCGGTGTCACAACTGGCAAAGGTAAGGTGAATCTTGCTGATTCTACTGTTCGTCCTTTGGAGGTATTTATGTGCAGTATTGTACGGAAAATGGGTTATGGCGATGGATTTAAGTGGGTATCTCAATATATAAAGTAGGTTATGCCATAGAAGTTGAAAGAAGTGGCGTCCTGGTTATGCTGTAGATCAGCATTTTTGGAAAAAGATTGGTTTCACCAGATACTTAATTCATTTGTTTTCGAATTGATCAGTCAGTCTTCTATAACTATTTTGTATCCTCTGGTATCTATGTAGTTTGATGAGAAGATACTTTTGTTTGTGTAACATTTACATGTAGCTGGAAATTTCTATCTACATATTCTTGACTTATATTTTTCTTTTTTCCATATATTGTTCAAATGTGTCCTATTTTTTTCTTATGAAAATATGACAAACGAAACAATCATGTACAATACTTTGTTATTTTGAAAACAATGCTGACAAGAGGGACACAATTTTTTTTTTTCTTCCTGGCAATCGAAAACTTGATTAATTACCAAAAGTGAGGAAGACTGAAGTTTGATACTTTCAAAGGGTTAAAAAAGTCTTTACATTAAATCAAAAAAGGCGCTAGACTTTGTGCAATGCAACAACTAGGGTTCGGGAAGGGGTGATGCGAAGGTAGAGGTTATTTTTGATAGACCCTCGGCTCAAAAAGGTGGTAGACTGGTAGTAGATAAGCTAAATACTGAATTAAATACTGTGCATGTAGTGGAAGGAGAGAATAAAATGACAAATGGGTAAAACTACAAAATTTTCCCAGCTAGCAGTGGTAAATACTTTTCTTCCTCATGTGTACAATGATATTGAAGCAAGTTCTTTTCTTTTTTTTTTGGTATCCCACCCAGTGTCCAGTACATGCATTGGGGCTAATATGAACTCACGCCGCGTAAGGCCCATTTAAGGAGGCAGTGGTCCCAACATTTCTTTTCCATACCAAGGCTTCAACTCGAGACTCTAGTTATCCCACCACAATCTTTGTCGGTATAGGAGCAGATTCAGATTCTGCTGAGTCAGTGGCATAACATTTCAAACTATTCTCTTTTCGTTATAGAACTCTTACTAAAATCCCCTAAAATTCAACAAGTCAATGCTTCATATTTCACTGGAATTGGTTGATTAAATCCAGCTTGAGACAACATATTCCCAACTATCGCATGCTCTCTGCAGAACGCCCCTTTGAACACTGTCGCATTTGTAATGTTTGTGTTACTACACAATGCAGTATTGCACACATCTGAATCAAGAGTTTCAGGTACAGATCGTTGAAGTTCTTGAATTTTCTGAACTTGTTGCTGCATTACAACTGTGCCAAAAGTTTCAGTTCTTGATTGTTGTTGTTCTTGATTTAGCTGAACTTGTTGCTGCATCAGTTGCAATGCAGCAGCAGCTTTCTTTCTCTGCTTCTCAGCTGCTTCTTCGTCCTTGATTGTCGCCATCAAACTAGCATAACCCCTCTGTATCAGTCTATAGAGCAGTAAAGCTGACATCTTTGCTCTATCCCTTACAGAATCTACATCTTGTTCATCTGCAAATTCACACCTTTCTATGAAACTCGTCGATTTGTCAGGCTTGTGCCTTAAAGTTAGCAACAAATGTGCTCTTTCCAGTTCTGATCTTGAACAACCCCAGTTTAAACCAATCAATGCATAGTAATCCACATTACCCGTTTCGCCATTTGCAACCCTCTTCTTCAATTCTTGAATTTTTGTAGCCAAGGAACAAAGTCTCCCTGGAATCTCCCTGTATTCCACACTTTGACGCTTCCATATTGGTCCTGGTAGTTTCCTATCCCGTAGCATTGAATTGTACAAGAGTTTTAAGTGCTCCAAATCATGAAGACTATCAGGCAAGCATCTTATGGTTTCAAATAGTGCAGCTCTTGTTCTAAGAGCATCAATGCAAGAAGGGTCCAATGCTAGCGTTCGATTGCAATCAGCTATTGCCTCTGCAATTCGACCAGAAGAATGATACGCTGATGCTCGATGCATATAGCATTCAGCCATAAACCCCTGAGGGGCACCACGACGACCATCCACAATTTTTGAAAAATGCCTAATAGCTTCTGAGTAAAGACCAGCATCAAGAGCTGCAATTGCAGCAGTTTTTCGTCGTAGGAGTAGCTTGATATGACTGAGAAGTTGAGATATTGTTTCTGACTCGGTTATTTGCAGAGCTGTACAGCAATTTTTGCTTGAGATTGGAAATTTAGTAAACGAGAAGCTATCCTCAGACCAACAAATGCTCTCACGTCGAAATGCATCTGTAGCAAGGCGTTTGCCAGTTTGTAACAGAACCATTGCGTCTTCCATTAGGCCCAAATGGCAACAAGCTTGTCCTAAGACCAAATACCTGTTTAAGACATGATGTAATTAAGAAATTAAACACATGTTCCCTCTAAAAACTTCCAAGTTTTAAATGAGACGATCACACAACAAGTAATTCAAAGTGCGCTTACCTCCATTGACCTTCTTTATTGCAATTCTTGTAGAGACTAGCCATAACCTTCTTCTTCAAATAAGATATAGAGAAGCACTTGAAGTTAGGTTCATCACCATAAGAAATGAGGCTGATTTGCTCCTTTGAGCTATCAAATGAACCAGAAGAAGAGGTAGATGATGTGTCATCACTAGGCATTTTCAGACTAGGAATATAATCTTTTAGCATATAAGCTACATCCTTAAAACACCTTAAATATAGCAAAGATCGAGCCTTTAACTCTAGGGCTAATTCAAAACGCGGAGAAATTGCAAGCGCAGCTTCAACCAGGGCAAGAGCTGAAGAAATCTCATTTGGTTCTTGAGTGGCTATAAGAATTTTGGCATCTCTGATATATCTTTCCACAATCTGACAAAAACAAACACAGAGCATAAGTATGAGTCTAGGATTTTGAGTTTATGAGTTGCTAATCCTAGAAGACACATCTTAAAAAATACAAAGCTACCGGATTCTGCTGAATCCATTGATGAAGCTCTAGCGAAAGTGAATGAAATGAACACGGGTATTATCAAGAATGCATTTTTTAGACACAAATACGCGATTTGAGCCAGCTGAACCCATAGTTAAGCTATACTAACTAATTATATATGCAATTATAGTGGATGCAATGAAAAAGGGTCAAATCAAGAATGTGTCTTCTAAACACAAGTAGATGGTATGAAGCTAAAGCCATTGCATTTTACCAAACCCGTAGACAAAGCTCTAGCTCCGCTCCACATAATTGAAATGAAAATGGATAAAATCAAGAATGTGTTTTTCAAACACAAAATACGAGCTAAAGTTACTAAATTCAATCGAACCCATGGGCAAAGCTCTAGCTCAAGAATGTATTTTTCAAAGTTTGAGTCAAAGCTACTGAATTCTACGGAATCCACTTGCTCCCCTTGCATAACTAACTCTGTATACTTGAAAATGGATAAATGAAGAATGTGTTTTTCAAGCACAAAATACAAAGGTAAAATTACTGAATTCTATCGAACTCACTCGCATATAACTAACTATATATGCAAATGCAATCATCAAAATCAAGATTGTACCTTTTTGTTGGTAACCCACCAGGGTTTTTTTTCTGCAGAGGCAAGAAATGGAGGAGATGCAGCCATTGTTGGATCAAGAATCAAACTTTCTTGATATTTTTTGGGTAATGGGTATCTCTGTTTACATTAATATTGAGCAAGTGCATGAATATACAGTGCCAGCTTTGGAGAGAGAGAAACAGAGACCTTTTGATCCTTCTGTTTCATTGCTGGCAAACCACGCCAGAATATATCTCTCTCTCTGTAAACACTTCTACTCATCTACCTCTAATTAATTTGTTTTATTTGAGTTTGATTTGATACATCGTTTAAACATTAAATCAATTAGTTAGTATTAGATTTATCGATATTTATAAATAGTGTTAATTATCGTTATATATATAAAAGCTTAATGAGTTACAGTTAATGATCATTATTGATGCAATGTTTAACGAGATGTGTTTCAATTGTGTAGTGTTAAGCATGTTACGGAGAAAGTTATTTAATTTTCGTCTATTTTTAATTGGCATAGTTTTTTTTTTTAGAGTTAAACTATAGAAACTTTGATTAACGTTTTATGATTTTTTTTCATCACATTGATATGTAAAAAATTATAATTAATCGTACTTTTCGTATAATTTTTTATATCTAAATTTTTTGTTTAACATATCAAATTAATGTAATCTAATTTAATTTTGATTACATAGATGCTCTCCAATATACTATTTTGGGATGCTCAATAATATTTGTCCATTTTATGAAATTAATGAATAATTTTACACTTATAATTTACCGGCGTTATCATTAATTATAGACGTTGTATTTATTATATTCAAAGAGTAATATAATAAAATTACCTTTTTATTAATAGTTTCTTAAGAATTATGCAAAATTAATAGTACACAACTATGATTGAACGGACGAGTTATATACTAGTCTAAGCTCTTTTTTAATCTTATATTAAGTTGAGATTTTTAATTATATAAATTATTTCTATATTAAATTTTGAATTTATTATATATATATATATATATATATGAGACTCCAACAAGTTGCCTCCAAACAAAATTAATATTTTGCGTGAATTTATTTATTTCTGCTGCAACATAATTAATTTACTCATCTATCCTATCTTTTGTTTGTTTAATTTCCACCTCCACCCCACCCACCTTAGATCTCAATGGATCATAATTTTCGACTTCTGATTAAAAGATTATAGATTGATATTTTTTATTATAATAAAATATATACGTATATTGAATTTTATGATCGTTCAATTTGTTTATGAATTTCTCATATAAATCAACTATGAATTACGTTGCTGATAGTAATTTGACGTAACTTACAATTTATTTTGAACATGTCATTATTATTCAATGCATATAGATTATATTTCAAGATATTAATTTGAATAAAATAGTTAAAATTTATTTGAATTGATAATTTCTAATAAATCTATAAAAAAAAATTCAAAATAACTACAAAAGTGCTAGCCTACTTAATTACTACTCCATCTTCTTTGCTACCAAACAATGAAGAAAAGTATGAAAAAACAAATACTAGGTATGCTAGATCTACAAAAAATAAATATATTTAAAAATATTGTAAGGAAGATGGTAGTGGTCACCATTAATAAATGTAAAAAAAAAAAAAAAAGAACCTTATAGTAAAATATATAATAGCAAAAGATAGTGTTGAGAAAGTGACAAGTGCGATGGCGTAAGGTTATAGAATCATGCTTTTATTTTTTTTCTCTTTTGCTTTTGATATTATTTAATGAATGCACATGATATATTGAGTCCACAACCATATTGGTTTGTCTTAAAGTTTCTCCAAAATAATATTTATTACTCCCTACTTTTTTTTTCTTAAGTAATATGATTATGATTATGTAAAAGAACTTTTATATTATCGATGCAAAATTTAAAACTTTAATTTTTATTAGGATTGTGATAGAGTGATACTGAATATTTATTGATTTCTATTAGAGATTTTAGATTTGAGTTTTTATGTATGAATTTGAGTTAGCTTAAGAGAACGTTTTATTTTTTAATATAAAACTTTTTTCGCATGAATTACTATTTAGTCGAATGAATTCAAATAATATATATTTAACGTTAAATTGCTCTATAAATCTCATCGAAAATATTTGATGCCTCGATTACCACATCATCATACCTAAATAATTGTGACCTTGCATCCATGTGTCTAACTTTAAGGTGCTGGAACTCCAGCTCAGCCTAACAGTTAGGTTATAGGATCGTAAATAGAATTGGACCTAACCTATATGATTAATTCCATTATTAGTTAATTAATATGCTCATCAACATCACCATATTAATGGATTTTTCAAAAATCATGTGTTATGTTTTTTCACCCAATGTTTGTATTTGCATGAAAATCTCAATTAATTATAATTTATGTTGCGTAAGATTTATTTAAAAAGTAAATATTTTTTATATTTGTTATAGTAAGTTTGAACTATAAGTTTTTGATTAAAAGAAAAGAGTGTGAAGGCAAATTTATAATTTGATATTTATGGAATAGTAATTTCAAATGTTTATATTATAAAATTAGTGTTTTTACTTATTTAGTAAATTTTTAATGCACGATTTGAGATACGTTTTATTCATTTCACCATAATATGACGATGTTCAATGATGTCCAAAGTAATGTCAATTCAGACATAAATTAGGAAGAATTGGAATAAGCTAATAATGTGTTTTAAACCTAACCCTATTGGATACGTCCAAAATCATGTGTTCTTTTTATCCAATATTTTAATATATATGAAAAATTCGACTAAAAATAATTTATGTTGTGTATAAGAAATACTTCTTATTTTTCCATATAAAACTCGAATTTAAAGTTTCTAGTATAGCTGTTGAGGGAGAATAAAAAGCGAATTCAGAATTGAATTTTATAAATTTTTAGTTATTTTGAAATTTACTGTACGATTTGAACAAAAGTAATAACATTTCATCGAATTCACTACAAATTAAAATATTTGTATAAATCAATGCATCTTATTTATCTCAATGCAACTCATAATAACGTATCTCCAAAGTCATGTCAATTCAAACAGAAATTAGGAAGATGCTAATAAATAATTGATGACACCAATTGTGAAATTAGGTATATATATTGAACTAAATGTTAAAAATGATATTAAACACCCCATGTTAATTAGTGCTGTTTAATTACCTCTTTCATTAATTATAATAAAAATATTTTATTTATTTCCCTTTCAATTTAATGGCTCTCTTTTGGGTAAATAAACATGCATTATACATAGCAAAATAGACCTATCAAACATGAAAAGTATATCAACCTCAATAGCTCAAATTTTCGAATTATCATAAAAGTCAAAATAACTAAAATTAAAAATAAAACATTTTAAATAATATATATAAAAAAACTATAATTAATGTATATATACTCATCCAGACAGCTGTAACAATTATATATCATTTTTTAATATATAATTTGTTGTATTAATTTCTTAATCAGTAATATTGCTAAAGAGAGGAAAATAATAATAAGCCAAGGGAATCCAAGACTTTGCATTAAATTATATAGAATTAAAATAACACATGATGTTGTTTGGTTTAATGAGGCAAGTCTATTATTTTCTTGACTTATAAATTTGTTTTTATAAAAATAATGAATTTATATTATTTAAAAACACCTAATTGATATTTTCCTTCTTTTTTCTTGACTAAATCTTTTTTTATAACAATACAAATTTTAGTATAAATATATGTAAGACTATAAGTTTTATGTATGATATATTTAAACGTATTGACATTTTTGGGTTTGAAATCACAGGATTTTCCTGTTTATTTCATCGTAAATTCAAATTAATTGAAATAACTATGTTGGAACATCAAATACTAAAAGAAAATAAATTTATATTTTATTGATCGTGATTCAATATAATGGATTATTTATTAAAAAATAAAAAAATAGTCAATGTTTTTTCACATGCAAGCCGTAATTAGGTAAGAGGATCCAATAACTTTGACCGCAAGAAACGGTAGCATTAGTCAAATATCTTCATGCATGTGACAATATATTCCATTGAGAGGAAAGAATTAACATATTCATATCGAAAATATTTTTAATAAATCTTTTTTTTGAATAAAAAAATATATGTGAATATATTAGGCAAAAAATATATATTTACGATTTAATCAGCATTTAAAATTTGTGTCGACATGTACATTTCTATGGATATAGTTGGGAGATAAATAGAAAAAAAAATCGAAAACTTTATTCTTCACCTCGATACAACAGTTTAATTGTTATGAATTATATTATCTTAAGTAGTCGATTAATAAGGTGTAAACAAGATTAGCTTTGATGATCTAAGAGTATTAGTAATATATATTGTGATTACTAATGTTGAATTATTTCTTATCGTATTATATTAAATAAATATGATATGTCCAAATATGAGTAATATCCTGTAATGTTAATATCGTAATTCACTATGTATAAAAATAGTGTGTATATATAACTAATACAAATATTTATTGGACAGATTAAAATATTATCAAATAAGAAATAAGGTGATATCAAAGTTAATATATATATTATTTTCTCATGAGTTGTCAAAATTTGATAATTCTATGGTACATCAAGAAAGAAAAAAGGTCACGTGAAACCAATAAAAGAATAGTGATTATATGGTATCTATCTATCTGGAATATTAGTGAATGACCACTAAGGAAAAGATTAACGAATCTTTATGATGGCCAAATATTAAAGAGAAAAAAAAGTAGTGCACATTGAGCGAATAGTTTGAGACGGATTCAAAATTTAATTATATTATTTGATTATTATTGAAAATGTTGATTTTCGATGGTAGAATTTGTTGATAAATGGCTTGAAGGAAAATAACTTTTCATATTTATAATGGCTCACTAAAATTTTGCATTTTTTGAGATGTTCATCCCTGGAATCATGCATTAATAACTTTTGTATTGCTAATATCATGAGTTGTTATTACTATTAGTTTTACACAAAAAAATTGTCTTTAAATACACCAAAATATCAAATTAAACGGTTAATAAATAACAATCTGAGTATTATTATTTAATATTATTTTTATGTATCTTATCCAACTATCCTTAAAAATATAGTAAATCAACTCAGCAATCTCTAGGCATTTTTTAGTGCAACTCTTAATACTTATTCTGTCAAGAAAATAACATAATACAACTATCGATAACGGGTTCATTTAAAGTATAATAATATTGATATATAGATAATCATTAAATGGGGATCATATGACATATGCCTATGGGATCACATTTAATGTAATTAATATCATACTCTTGAGAATATATTTATTTATTTTAGTAAGTAAAAAGTACTAATATTATCCTTTTCGATCCCAATAAGGTACATAGTAGTAATAATGATTTTGGAACTCACAAGTTGATTGAGTTAAAAGAGTACTTACTGGTTGACTAATTATATTCCTTCCGGTTTCAAATATTAATCGTTGAATTTGTTTCAAAATATTTCACGTTTCAAGAATTTAAGAAACATTTTTTTCCCTTGAGATCACACTTATTGCTTCATATAGTAGTGTTGATCAAGGATGGAGCTAGATAGGAATAGTGGTTCAATTGTTTGAGTTGAGTCCCATGATATATTAAGAAAAAGTGTAGTGTAGAGGCAAAGGGGATTCAAAAATTGTGTTAAATTACAAATTCAAGGTCTTAGGTGTAACATTGTAGTGTCTTTATAAAATCATCTTGTATAGATTTTTGGCTTTGCTACTAGTATTGTTAATTAGAAGGGTGTTAGTGGCTGTTTAGCAATGAATATTTTTTACAATTTTTCTAGAGTTGAATTCAAGAAATCATGTTTGGGGTGCATACTATTCAAAGTAATGGAAGTTTTCACAATGTGAAAAATCACAAGTGTTTGCACAAAATACAACATGAAGGGGTGAAATAAAAGTTTCATCTACACTAGGCAAATGTGATCCAGGGCTCAGCCTGCATTGGATGTCTCAAGAGATGATTTTACACAACATTGAAAATCAACTTCTTCAACAAAAGCAGCAAGATGCTGCTATGTGAATAATTATTTTTGTACATTTTACTTCACTAATCTAAATATACTGAACTTGAGTGAAGCTATTATACAGACCTTAGCCAACAGACACGTTATCACTTCTTCTTCTTCTTCTTTGATGTAGACGTCCCTTTTTTGGACTTCCTTTTGGTACTTGTATTACTCATGTTCTTGCTACACTCTGGGCAAAACCAGTCTTCCTCGGGTATACATTCAAGGGGAGGATCACAGCAATCTACATGCATGCCAATGCCACATCCAAGAGAGCCACTCTCGTCACCACAGATCAGCATTACTTCCCCCCTGTCAGGCGACCCACACACCTGGCATGCTATATCATTACTACTGTCATCTGATGGCTCCATCTCCTCAACAATCTCTTCCAAACGATTGACATGTTTTTTCAGTGATCTTTCCGCCCAGGAATGAGTGTTGTATTGCACATAATTGCTGAGGGTATAACCAGGTTTGCACACATAAGTCACCAAGTAATCAGGCAACACACAAGGTATCTCATGCCTTAAGAATTCTTGAACCCACTTGTCACAGCGTGGCATGACCTCACTGACAATGGCAAAGTCAACACCTGACTCAAGGAATCGACTATAAGGAGGAGAAGTTGCTAATATAATGCCATCCCCTGCCTTAACTGCACGCTTCAATGTATCCTGATTCAACAAAAGAGAGCATATTATAACCTGTTAGAGATGCACACAAAGTGCAATCTGGATAAATTTATCAGTCTACAAATCGCTTGCATGTGACATGGAAAAATTAACTTCCCACAGAAAATAATTCCACCGGAAATGTTTCATCTTAGGAAATCACTTTCTAGATCATCTTCCAATTGTGATTGGGGATAAAAGTACATGGCATATGATGGCCGCACAAGATGTTGGGTATAATATTAAAATAGTGTTCTAGTGATAAATTTTTTAGTACTAAAGAAAGACATTCTACATGTTTAAGTAATATGAGTAAAAGTTATGCTTTGTAAGAATAATGATAGAATTACGTTTTATAAAGAAAATTTACCTGCACCCAAATGCAAGTCATTTTCCCCTTTGGTGGAATATGCTATGTTAGGAGAAATTGTTTTTCCATAATACAAGGAAACCAACAACTAGAAAATGATTTCATCAAAGAAGTTCCAGAAAATAGTTCTTCGTCATACAAAACACACCGTAAAAAGAGTTGATGGAAGAAAAAGAAATTCTTGCAAATAGGCAGCATGGGAACTCAAATCTTCAAAAACATATACAGCAAACAACAAGTTACCATACCAATGGTGGTACAATGCAGTCTCCATAAATGATTATCTTCATTCCATATAATGCGCCATGTCCAGTCCTCTCCCTCAGAAGTCGCCACTTTCTTGGGGCCTCTAAGTTGATTGCTAAGTCTTCAGTAAATCCCTTTTTGTGCCATTCATATGGTTCCTCATCTAATAATTTTCCAGCCTCAACAGAAGCAGTTAAATAATCTGTATTCAAGATCCACCTGTAAAAACAACAGATGATATGTTTTATTTGTGAGAATGGACATAACTTTACGGTTGAGTAGTTTTTTTAAAACTGGTAACTTCTTTAGGGCTGTGTACTTAGTCAAACCTTCCAGAGGATGCAGCAGCAAAAAACTTCTCTGTTCTTCGTACTGGGGCAGGAACAATGAAATGGGTTGCCTGATATGACCACTGGTGAGAATCTCTGCACACTTTCCCTTTCAATCGCTTGATAACCTGCTGAAACTCCTTCCTTTGTAGCCGATGTCCACTAACTATAAACCACCTAGGCTCACTTTGTACTTCTGTAACCTTCAAGGAACGAGACTTTGTATCATAAGGAGAACTTCTGTCAGCTTCATGTTCACTATGACTCGCATTCTGGAGTCCAACAACAGGCATATTCTCCCTCTCCACATCCATGGAGCTCTTCAATTGATTCTCAGTCGAAATTACTGAGGCTTTTCCAGTTTCAGATGGAGACCCTTTTCCTTTCTTTACTTCTACTTTGTTACTATCAGTTCTGCACTTCTTCCTTTCTGCGTCTTCTACAGAAGCAGCAGCTCTTTTAGTAGCTAGATTAGTTTTCTTGGTATTCTTCTTCATGCATTTTGGACCTTCGGGAACATTCTCCTCTGAAGCTTTCCCCACAGAAGTTGACTTACTTAATTTGGTCTCCTTGCCAGAAGAAATCTTTTGAGTTTCAAATTCATTGCTTTCAGTACTAAGAGCGCCTTCTACAGAAACAGCAGCTCTTTTGGTAGCTAGATTAGTTTTCTTGCTATTCTTCTGCAGACATTTTGGACCTTCAGGAACTTTCTCCTCTGAAGCTTTCCCCACAGAAGTTGACTTACTTAACTTGGTCTTCTTCCCAGAAGAAGTCTTTTGAGTTTCAAATTCATTGCTTTCAGTACTAAGAGCGCCTTCTACAGAAACAGCAGCTCTTTCGGTAGCTAGATTAGTTTTCTTGCTATTCTTCTTCAGACATTTTGGACCTTCGGGAACTTTCTCCTCTGAAGCTTTCCCCACAGAAGTTGACTTACTTAACTTGGTCTCCTTCCCAGAAGAAGTCTTTTGAGTTTCAAATTCATTGCTTTCAGTACTAAGACTCTTTGCAATATCCTCCCTTTCATTCTTATTTACCACCTTGTTTGCATTTAATTTCTTCTCCGCAGATTGAAGCCCTGAATGTTGTGCTTCAGTACCAGTAAACTTCTCTCTTAGAACATTTAATTCTTCATCTTCTTGGTCCTCTGGAGCCTCAGTATCATCATTTAGGGATTCATTTGTTTTGGCAGATTCTTTTTCAGAATTCAAAAAATTATTTCTCTCGATCTCCTTGCTCGGATCAGCATTATCTGCAGGCAGAACCTCACCCTTTTTAGAGCTCAAGATATTTTGGTGTTCTGTCTCCTCTCTCCCTCCACTACTGGAAGCAGCTGAATCATTCGTCAGAACAGTCTTGTTAATGAGTAAAGAACCTTTCTGATTTCTGCCATCCCCTTTACCGAGACTTTGTCTAGATCCGAGTGTCTTCTTGGAAAGTGATCTTTTCTTCAATGTCTTAGACCCTGACATGGAATCATCTCCAGCTTTATTGAACTCAGCCAGCACATTAGACTTCAGGGTATCTCTTCTTTCATTAACTGGAGATGGGACATCATGCCGTTCATCCAGTGGCCCACTGACATCAACAGCAGCATGACTAGTCTCTTTCGACCCGACGATCATATAAGTGCTGCTTTGCGGGGCATCCTCATCATGCCCTTGCCCAGTGCTTAGTGTCGCAGGATTGGAAATGGTTGAATCATAATGCTGCATGGTTTCCAAAGTAACACCCTTGTCCAAGTGAGGGGCAGGGTTCCTAGACAATAGATGACTACCCTTATGGCTTAGACTATGTAACTTTGACGAATTTATTAACTCTTCAGAATGATTTGACGTCAAATAACCATCTGGTATGCTTACAAAAATATTACCAGCTCTTGGTGACTTGAAGCTACTGTCTGAAATGCCCATATTCCTTTTCTCAGGCAGTTTACTGCTTTGACCCTTCCCAGAAAACGACAAATTCTTTGGAGTGGTTACACCTAACTCACTTTTTTCTAGTCCTTTCTGAGAGGACAGGTTAAAGCAATCAAACCCTATACCTGCTTCAGTAGCGGCAGGACTTCCTGAATAACTCTTCATATGTTCAGAGGTCATCGGAGAACTGAATTTCCTTGGGAATTCTCTGGACGAACAAGAATGAGGAGACTTCCTGGCACTATTTGAAACAGAAACCAAATCACTTCCATTTTGTTGCATGCTAGATGGTGGCTCTTCTTTTGTTCTACAGAAGTTGGAATTAAGCATTTCATCATGCCTATTCGGAGATTCTTCAAAAGCTGGAACCTGGTCAGATTTTGACTGCTTTGAAGCAGATAATGACAGCTCTTTTGTGTTCCCAAGAACTGACGAGCCTCTAGATGTGTTTAAGTCTGAAATGTTTGTAGAGGCTTCCTGCTTCACAAGGAATCGATTAGGACTTTTTGGATTTTCAGGACCCATGATAGCTATTGTTTCTGCAGACCTGTTTGCAGCAATGCCCTCATTTTCATCTTCAGAATCTTTGGCTTCAGCTTCCATCATCTCCAACTCATACCCACTGAGGCCAGAAAAAGAATACATGAGCACACTATTATTTGCTGTTAATTCATTTAACAAGAAAGCCCCATAAGAGGGGTAAAGTCTAAACATATTATGCCTGAGCTAAACAAAATTAGCTCTTCCTTAATAGCAAGTGAGTAAAATCACTTCATTGCTTTTTACCCTAAAAATCGTTGTCTGCAGCATGATTTGATTTTGAGGTTGAACTTGTTTAGAACAAAGTCAGAAGCTACACAACTCTAAATAAAATAAAATGACTGCATTAGGCATTAAATTGACAGATCCAAAAAAGGCTGAGCAGGTACGTAGAAACCTCTAGCGAGGTCTAATTTCATATAACTTAAGCACATAGAAGTATGCATTTGCAACTGGATCACATGAAAATGTTTCTCATTTAACAATTTCAATACACCCTTTAACACTTTCACCTTCTAATTAAACAGGCCTCTATAATATCTCAATGTTCAACTTCATATGTTTCAGATTCTGCAATATAAAGGCAACCTAGTAAGGGTAATATAACTATTCAGTACCAAGCAAAACAAAATACAGCAGAAACAATGAAGCTACTTCACATTAAAAGGCAGGAAATGGCAATGACGCACCTCTTATCATACTCTGCTTCTGAAAGGATTTCCCAAGACTTTAAACTGCATAAGAAATCATGAAATGAAACTTTGCATTTTAGCAGGTTAAGAATAGAAATATCTGTAACTGACAAAATAAAGCTCGTGCATACCAATCCTCCAACCACTGGTGATTAACAAGCTTAATCGTCTTCATTTTCTTGGCAAGTTCATATTTCTCCCCTATCAAATGTAATGACCTCAATTAGCACTGATACACAGTTGTATATACATATCACAACAGACATGTTAAAGAGTGAAAATCAAATGGAAATTGGGGTAGTTTTCTTTCTTATCTTTGTTCAATGAGAAAAGAGAATTTAAGACATAAGTAGTATGACAGACTGATTTATCAAAGGTCATGGAAATTGACAGGCTGCTTAACGAACATGTGATTGAGGCTCATCCATTAAGCCTCAATGCCCTTAACATATGACATATCACATAGTAAATCATCAAAGAAAAGAAAGAGAATCAAATGAAAAAATTAGCTCATAGTGTAGCACAGTCTTCTTTTTCATAATACTTGCTTCATCCTATATCATGAGATGGTGTTTAACTTGATAGGAAATCTAATGAGCAATTTAACTTAATTATTATATTAGCAGAGAAGGAAAACAAAAGTAGTGGTAGAAAAGTTATACGATAGAGAAATATCAATGAATTTAAATTTTGAAAGTTGTATAAAAATGGATATGTATCAATATTTTTGGGAGGTCCTGAAAAGGGGAAGTGCCACATAAATTGACAGACAGAATATTTCAATTTCCTTGTCATTATTCTCTCAAATTGTTAAATAGGATGTAGTTCACGAATGTAGTTCAGATGAGGATGCTCACATGGACGTGTGGGCATACTAGGACAGATATGATTAGGAACGAAGTAATAAGTGATAAGATGGGAGTGACTTATGTGGCAGACAAGATGAAGGAAGGAGGCAGGGAAGGTTCGGGCATGTGAAGAGGTGTGCGGATACGCTAGCAAGGAACTGTGAGGGGATGGCTATAGAAGGAGTTGGGAGAGGTAAAGGTGGGCCGGAGAAGAAATGAAGGGGGATGATTAGACAAGACATGAAACAAATTCAGTTTACCAAAGACATGACCATAGGAAGGTATGCAGGTCGAGGAATAGAGTAGAAGATTAGTAAGTAGTTGAGTGGTGTTGCACTTTCTGTGGGATAGGCAAGGGGCTAGCCGACTCTGAACTTGCCCACATTAGTAATATTGTATAGTATTCACATAACTTATAATTCTTGGAGTGTTTTAGTATTTCTTGTTAATTTGCTCAGTATAGTGCTATTTTGTTGTCATATTATTTTCTCCTCGCATCCATGCTTCAAAAGAAAGTTCTCTTCCTTTATTTTCTCAATTTTTCTTTTCTTCTCTTCTCTTTTGTGTTGAGGCCAGAGGGTCTTTAGAAAACAGTCTCTCACTCTCTCTGCCCCACAAAGGCAGGGGTAAGATCTGCATACATCCTACTCAAACCCCACTTGTGGTATTACACTGGTATGTTGTTGAAGTAATAGTTTTACGTTTATAATGAATCAACATTGTTCTAAAATCACAGCATATTGTTTCAAAGTTGTATATTAGTACTACTTTAATGACTTCCTCTTTTTTCTTCTTTAAATGCTTATAAGGTAACAGCAATACTCATTTTTGCAACTGCAGACGATATCCTAGATTACATGCTATTGTACCCTGACCTTCAGTTTGCTTTGAATTACCCATGTCAGATACACATACTCAACATTTCTCCCCAGGTCAAGCCTTCTACATAATATAATTTAAAGGTATATTCAATCATAAATCAAGGCAAGAAATGATATGGGAGGGAAAAAATTAGCCAGCAGCAACACATCATAATGAATCATCAACATAAAGGACATTTGTGCAAAAACACCTGAAACTCCCATTCACCGCCTCTAGGATTAAGCATTTAATAAAGCAAAACAAGAAATTAGGAGAGATGTAGTACAACCAGCAATAGCAACTGCTGGAAAGGGGATAGTTACCCTCAAATTTGTAGCATACAAGATGAGTGACTTTGTTTGCCACCAACGGCTTTGAAAAGTTTGCACCCATCAATCCCACCATTGTCTAGAACAAAGAGCCAAACATGTGACAAGCAACTGTTAGATTCTCCTCATCAGAAAATATTTAACTTCAACAAACTGCATTTTACAAACCATAATATCATCTCGATCTTGCCGTTGATACCCAGTTAAGCAGACTATCAGTGATTTAGCACCTGGAATTCCATTCAAATTTCTTGGAGGTCTGTACATGACCTGTAAGAAGTGGTGAATCTATTGAGTTTTGATTTAAGGGAAAAATCAATTATCCTTACAGGTCTATGGAAAGTTGACATAGAATTCTTAAGGGAGCAATGGAACAGATAGAAAACAACAGATAGATTCACATGACCACCAAAAACCCAAAATCATGGCCCTTCAAAATTTCTATAGATTTCCCTAAGCTCAATATGAGATATAAAAAAAATACTGGCTACTGAACTTACTGCATTATTGACTGTCTAATAGCAATATTGCAGAGCAAAAGCCTTTAAAACTGAATAGCCACTGACAAAATGGACTCCTAAACAGATAATATTAAAGATCCTTTCATGCACCAAAGTGGTATTATAAACTAATGCAAATACTTCCCAAGAGATATGTCCTATCCACTATATCATAAAATTATGTCAATAAAGACATTCATTGTAGCCATTACTGTTTAAGCAACCACAGCTGGAAGAGGGACCAATCAACTAAGCATAACTGTGAGCCAGCAGACTGTATTTTCCAACAGATAAAAGACAGAACTTTTCAGAGGAACTCACAGAATGGTGATCGACAGGCATTCCCAAATCAAAACTGTGTGCAACCCACAAGCTGGTAACAACTATTTTTCCAACCCGTCGTGCAGAAACACATATGGGGTCATCCTGTTTCCAGAAAGCACTATGTTAAACCCTAGTTATAATTGTGAGGAATGCCGTTTGAGTTGCGTACAAAAAATGGGATAAGAAATCAAGCAGCAAGAAATGCAAAAGAAAGTCGCCCTGAAAATCAGAAAAGGACAATTATGTTCACCACACTCACGTAGATAATACTATCAACAATAAGATGGGTGCAATCTGGTCCATATTTGCCTGCATCAACTCCGCCACCCTCCACGAGCTTGGACTGAATCTAGAAAAGGAAAAAGGTAAAAAATTTAAAGTAGAACAATGACAACAACCATCAAAAACAAAAATTCCCACACACATAAAAACAATTACAACTACACCATAACAATTGAACATGGAAATGAAAAAAAAAATCATAACTACTCCATTTAAAGAACATAATACTTGGAACTTGAAACAAATAAATCAATCAACTGGCTTTGCATCAACAACATGAAACCTCACAATTCAAAACATTGTATCCTCATCTTTTATCTTGGCTTGAGACCGACTCTACTCTCCTCAGCTCACATGGCCATAATTAACTTGAAAAAAGTATCAATTAAATCAATCAACTCTGCCTCAAACTTAATCTAGTTAGAGTGTGACAGTACAAATACTTCGTATCCATTTTGCTATTGATCATTTCTACCGACAATGCTCGCATATAACGGGGTTACCTGTTCCTTTCTATGGGGGTCGAATCCAATTAGAACAAAACGAACACCAACGAAAATCTTGGAGCTGTCTTCGTACAACATATCTTGAGTCATTGGAACAATTTTTTCATGGAAGAAGCAACACGAAAAAATTTATATGAACCCTAGAAATTTGTTGAATTTCACAAAGCTTCTCGAGCAAGGAGTAAAATTGTTGGAGGGATTTTGTGTTTTTTAATTTTTTTATTTTGGCGCACTTATTACTGGGCCTCAAATGAAACACACAGTTGGGCTTTGAAAGCCCATCTCCATTTTTTTTGGGTAAAAATTTAAGGAATCCCATAGTGTAATTCAATAATTACATTCTGTCCCGACAAGTTTAGTAATTACAAAAAATTCCTTAAATTTGTTGAGTCGTGATACTTTAGACTGTAATGATACATGGTAACTTAAAACTGTTAAGAAAAAATAGGGGATAAAAACGGTAAATTTAATGTTGTTACTAAAACAGCTTAATTTGTGGTAACAGATCATTAATCAGCATTAAATTAGCACTTAATTGGATATTAATTTCAAAATTTGAAAATCAAAGATCATATCACTTTTTTTGAAAACAAATTTTTTTAAACAGTCTGTTAAAATTGGAGCTAGCGAAATTTTATTGTTGTCGCAGTTGGTTTTTGAAGATGAATACTTCGATTTTGATGAGACATTCCGGAATTTGGGTGAACGAATTGCAGTATGAAAGTTACAAAATTGATGGAATCGTTGTTGGAGATTCAATTTCGTTTTCTAATCTCAAAGCAGCAATTGCGGCCGAGTTGGATATTGATGTATCAAGGAAAGAAACTGAAATTCGATACATTGTAGAAGGTAACTCCTGTCCGATGAAACTTAAGAACGATATGAGTGTTAAACTATATTTTGAACTGAAAAAAAACGAGCCTGGATTTTCAGTATATCCATTATGTATTGACACAATTGAGAAGAATAGTGGTACTGTACATAACTTTGATGGAAGAAGTGGAGAAATAACGTGTGTAGAAGGCACAACAAATGATACACAGGCTTTGGCAATAGTTGAAAATAGCTTATTTGAGTCACATGAAAATGCAGAAGTTGGAGTTGCAAATGTTATAATCAATTCAGATATTGTTGATGTGAAGACAGGTCAGATATATAAGGATAAAGCAACACTTGTAGATGTGATGACGAAATATAAGATAAAGAACAACTTCAATTGCAAAGTGAAGAGGTCTGATCAACAAAGGTATGACAGTGTTTTGATATTTTAATGTATCATGTGTTGTTTTATAATTTAATTAGTACATGAAACATTACTGTTCTATATGAAAATCTGCATGTTTCATATGTTATTTTATAATCTAATGTATCATCATTTCAGGAATTTGTTTTTGATACATTGAAATAACTATATTTGATACTTGAATGTACTACTACTGATATAGTAAGGACTGTATCAGTTTAAACAGTCATATCACAAATAGTGGATAATTTTCATTAAATTTTGATACTTTTCTTAAAAATTGGTTGATACTTTTTGTGTGATTCATTGTTTGATTACTTTAAACATTATTGTTGAATATATTATTATATATGATGCATTTGATATGTGTATTAATATGCTTAAAAAATGTACGCAGCTATGTGTTGGTATGCTTTTCAGACAAATGTGGTTGGACTATGAAGGCGTCGTGCAGGAAAAAATCTGATATATTCATTGTTAGAAATTTCAATAGTGAACATACGTGTCCTATGAGGGAGAGGGTATTAACCAAAGTCCAAGCAACAGTCGGATTTGTAAGTGGAGTGACAGCTCCAAAATTGGTCAATTATAAACGAATTTATACACCAAGGGATATAATTGATGATATTAGAGAATATTATGGTGTTGAAATATCTTACCAGCAAGCATGGCGTGCTAAAGAACGTGCACTCTCCATGATTAGGGGAAAACCATCTGCAGGATATAGACGGATGCCGCGATACATACACATGTTAAAAACTGTGTATCCAGATTCTTATATAAGAATGCATAAGACTGAAGAGGATGAATTTATGTATCTGTTCATCGCCTTAAGACCATTCATTAGGGGATTTAAATACTGCAGACCAGTAGTTGTTGTGGATGGTGCACATCTGAGTGGAGCTTACAAAGGGACATTTGTATCAGCAAGCACACTTGATGGCGCAGGTATTTTTTATTTATAGTAATGATGTCTTTTTATATATTAAGTATCAAATAATATAATGTGTGTGTAATCAGGTTGCATATTTCCATTGGCATATGGTGTTGTTGACACCGAAAATGATTGTTCGTGGACATGGTTTTTCGAACAGTTCAAACATGCATTTGGCGATAGAAAAGATATGTGTGTTGTTTCAGATAGAAATGAGAGTATCATGAAGAGTGTAAGGATTGTGTTCCCCGATGTACCTCATTATGCATGCATCTGGCATCTTTGGAAGAATGTATGTGGAAACTTCAAAAGGAGCAGAAAGGCCATAAGTGATCTATTCTACTCTATGGCCAAGGCATATAGAAAGGAAGATTTTGATAAGTTGATGGCTAAGGTTGATAGAATTGATCACAGGGTTAAGGAGTACCTTGAATATGCAGGTTACGAAAAGTGGTCAAGAGTTCATGCAACAGTAAACAGAGGTAGAATGATGACTTCAAACATTGCAGAATGTATCAATGGTTGTCTTGTTGAAGCACGCCAATTAACTATATTAGAATTCTTGGAAGAGGTTAGAATTCTTTTTGGATCTTGGCATTGCAAAAACAGAGAAGTAGCCTCATACACAAAGGACACATTAGGTAGAAAATTTGAGGAATTGTTGATTATAAACGCGGCTAAAAGTTCAAAAATGGAGGTATGTATCATTATATAATACTTTATATTATATGTATCTAATTCTGTGTATCATTATGCTTTTTTTAACATGATTTGGTTTTTAAAAGTTATATATTTAAAATTTTTAATGTACACAGGTTGTTCCATCATCTGAGTTTATTTTCTCAGTTTATGAAAATGGAAGAAGATATATTGTTTGTCTTGAGCGGAAAGTATGTTGTTGTGGTAGATTTCAACTAGATGAGATACCTTGTTCACATGCAATCGCTGTATTGAAAAAAAAGAATGTCACCGATATGAATCCGTATTGCTCTGATTATTACAAGCCTGATGCGTTGGCAAAAACATATGAAATTCCAATGGTACCAATGCCAGATAAGGAAGATTGGTCAGATCCTAAACACGTGGTAGCTGAAACTGTGTATCCACCTAGATACAGAAGATCATCTGGACGACCAAGAAAAAGAAGAAGAAAGAATGCAGATGAAAAGATTTCGGTGAACACAAACTGTTGTGGACAATGTGGACAAGAAGGGCACAACAGAAGAACTTGTACTTTCTACCCAAAAGAGAAGTGAATTAGTCGTAATGTTTCTATGATATCAAGAATAATTTATAACGTAAACATTTTAATGAATTTCAGTTTTCATTACAACTGCAAATTGAACACTTTGTGTTTAGATAAATAAACTTACAAACATGTGGTAATTAAATTTGAAGTCGTGCTTTTGATTATAAATACTTTCTTATTATTGGTGTTGATAAATATACTTGTGTCAATATTTGTTTTGAATATAAAATTTTATAAATCTTATGCTACAGTAAGAAATATAATTTAAGAATTAATAGGTAACATAATGTACATGATACATATGGTTTATCTAGTATATCATGTACTTTTATTGTGTGTTTTTGGTACACATTCTTTATATAATGTATCATGTACTTTTAGTGTGTATCATTGGTTTGCACAATGATACATCTCCATTAGATAAAAAATATAAAAATATTATTGAGGTTATTGTGTACTTTAAAATGACTATAAATCATGTATCATGTGAATTTATATAATTTAACTTGTGTAATGCTTTTTTTGTTATGCTTTTATTGAAATATAAAGTAAATAAATTTCCTTTAAAAAAATAATACCAATTCATATGAATATGCTATTCAATTTACCTAAATATCATGTAAAATTTAAGGATTAGAGTGTAACATATTGTACATGATACATATGGTTTAGCCAATGTATCAGTTATTTTTAGTGTGTGTTTGGTATATATGTATCATTTGGTTTTGCCAGTGTATCATCTCAATTAAATAAAAAATTTAAAAATCTTTATGTCTATGTTTGATTATAAATACTTTGATTATACTTTACTAAATGATTTAAACCTATGTGGGGCTGTAATATGTCTGATATTTATATTTTCAATATAAACATATTTGTTACGTAATGTGAAAAAAAATATTCATGGAAATTGACAAAACCAAAAAAATAACATTAAAAAGGATAAAAATAGTTGTTCAATAACATATAAAAATAATAAATATAACATTAAAACATTGTTTTATCATGAAATGCTACACTATGTGAACTAAATCTTCTTCTGGTGGTGGTGTGACTACGCCCCTGGATTTTGGTGGATCATCATTGTCGCTAACATATCCGCACTTAGCCTTCTCACTTCCATAACTCCACAGCAATGCTCCATATCTTTGACGCAGGTAATCAGGATTAAAATCAGCATATGATATATTGATTTGGTCACTGATATACTCGGCAAATGCAGTAACATATAACCCACAGTCTCTACAAAAAATACAGAATAAATTAAAAACTTAATGATACATTAAAAAGGGCAAATGAAAAATTCTTGATACTTACAGGCTATCGCAATCCTGTGTAGGGATGTCTTGTGCAAATTCTATCATGAAAGGAACTTGAGGCTCCAGAAGTGAGCCACTATTGTTGTCTTTATATGCATGACAATCAGCAAATTTTGTGCGTTCATTTTCTTCAAAAAATCCACTGTCAAGTAGGTATGAAGGAAGCATTTTAGACAACATCTTGATCTCATGAGGAATTGTTTGTTTCCTTGTGCTAATTGATGAGTCAAAAACCCTTATCAACCTGTTTTTCAACTCAACAACAGCCAACACCCAGTGGAATTCTTGATCACAGTTAATTGGGATGTAGACCTCATCTACAAGATGCCATGGTAAAGCAGCTGGTATTCCAAACCCTTTGATGATGTTAATTATTGACCTCTCATGTACAGATACAACTGAAGCGCGATCAATATGTTCTTGTGTAGTAAGACTATCATCATCATCGTCCATGTAATATCTATCATAACAGTTTTTTACATGTGACATGAACAAACAGTGGGTTGTTGTGTATCTGTATTGATCCATGCTGCAAAGTTTTGATTTTTTACGAAGGTAGTAAAAAATCACATCGATGTGCTATAAACAAAATGAAAACAGAGTAAGAAATTATTTACATCTAAACAATATAAAAAAAGAAATATAATTATGTGAATATAGTATGATACTTTTGCAAATTAAATAGTATGATACTTATACATAATGTATCATTGCTAATTAAATAGTATGATACTTATAGATAATGTATCATGATGTTATAATATAGTTATGACTGATACATATTTCATAAATAGTTTAATATTTTACCTCATCAGACCAACACTTGTTTGGCTGTGACATGGCATAAAACCAATTCTTGTTCATTGGAAAAGCAACAACAAAGTCCATCATCGTAAATCCAAAAGAAGAAGATCTTGATCTGTATTTATCGTCCGATGGGTTCCTGCATATATGATACATAAGTTTTCAATGTATGTACATGATACATAACACTCAATTATTTACAGTTTTTATATAACAAAGTATCATGAATTAGTTGTATATAAAATGATTACGCCTAACACTGAGAAAAAAAATGTATAAAACTTACTTATTGTTATGATTTTTTAGAAGCCCCCTCAACAACCAATTCATGTAATCCTCAATCAGTTTCGGCGAAACTTTATCTGCAATGCCACATCCTTCGAACGGGAAATGGAGTCGAGCCATATCCTTCAATTTCTCTTTTCCCTTTTCGCTTGACCCAAAAGAAGTACAATATGGAGATTGAATCCTTCTCGAAGGCATTCTATTTCTATGCGCAGGAGTGACTGCATCAGTTTTAACAGCAATCTCCGTTATTGGAATTTCAGTGGGTAATTGACTGTCGGTCAACAAGTACTGGCTGCTAGTTATATTCTTTGGATCGTAAGAATATAATGGTCTAGCATTGGTAGCATCTTTACCCAAATCTTTGATAAGCGCATCTATTGCTGCTTGAGTTGATGGCGATATTGTTGTTGAAGTTGAAGAATCCTGTATAATATGATGTAATGATTTTTAGAATAAATTTGTGTGTAATGAAATTGTGTGTCATAAATCAAAATTGAAAAATGTACCGATGAATCCGTTGTTGTTTTTTCGGGCAACACATGAGGGATGTTGTGATGAACATTGTCGTCAACGGCTTGGTCCATGATATGTTCATTTAAATCTTGGTGCGACTGATGTGCGTCACCATCCTGAATATGCAGTTTTGAAATAAAAACTGTTAATATAATTTGTGCTGATACGTAACATTGATAACAATCACATGATACATAGTATTGATTAAATATGTATGATACATGACAGAATATAAAATGAGAAAAAAAAATGATCATGATACAAAGCATTGACTATATGTGCATGATACACAACATACCCAATGTATCATAAACATTACCTTTGGATCACTGACTATTGGTTCACCCTCATTTACGGCAACACCAACACCATCCACATCGACATCCCCTGCATCGTCGACGATATGATGCTCACCATTTTTACCAGAAAAACCACCACCATCCTCAGCTACACCACCCATATCATCGAGATCAACCGGTATTTGCTGAGATGTTTGTTTGTCAGACTGAAATGTGCTTGTATCAGCCTGAAAATTGATGTTCTCTTTGCTAATAGATTGCATCAGCTGGGAGTGATTTGCTTTTATCAAAATAATCAATTCCTCAAATTTCTTGTCAACCTAAAAATTGTAGATACATTTAGGATAAATAAAAGTTTGTTTAAAAATTACAAAATAATTTACTTACGTAAGTTTTCAAATATCCTTTCAACTCTTCAATATGAGGAATTATATTGTTGACATTCTGTGAATCTGCATATCCATGAACATCAGCAGCCGGGTTCTGAGAAACGTCTGGAACAGAACCATGTACATCAGCAGCCGATTTCGGTGACACTTGTGGAACAGAACCATGTACATCATCAGCATTCGAATGTTGAGGCAGACTTGACATGGAAACATGTACATCATCATCCGGTGTCGGAGACACATTTGATTGATCAGGCTGTTTCTGTTCTGACACCTTCTTTTTTTGAATAATTGATTTTTTTCTTCTTTTTGGCGGTGGTGGAGGAGATGTATCAGACACTCTAGAATATGTCCTCAATAACTGTTCTGGCGGTCTTGTGGAGAAATCATCTAAATCATCTTGCTCGTTTGGTTGTACTAATGGTATTGATGTAGAATGAGCATGTTCAACTTGAGCAATATCAAAAGCTTCAATTTCCTCTGCTGTTGGGACAATGTTTGAACATGCATTCTAAATGTATCACAAACACATAAGATAATTTAACTGTTAGATACAGTAATAATTCATAATGTATCACAAAGACATAAATAACGATATTCCATATACAAAAATAAAATTTTACCTTTTGGAAAATGGTGGACATAAGCATTTCAAACTTTGCCTTTTCAGACACAACTCTCCAATTGCATATTCTTGGGATGACATTGCGTTCTCTCACAGCTATTTCTGAATTTAAATTGGATGCACATTCGTATATCCAAACATTTAGTGCATATGGCATCCCATATAATCGGTACAACTTTTTACTAACGTCAAAATCCTGTCTAAGTGAACCAATTAGTTTGGAAAATGATAGCTGACCCCAAGGAAAATGTTGATATCTACCATCTTCAACCATTAGAAAGTCGACAATAGATATCGCTGTGTTATCAATAGTAGCTAATACAAATGTATGAATAAAGAACAGTATAGACATTTGGAGTGCATCCTGATTGCTCTCCCAATTACCCATCTTAAACCTTTGAACTAGTTGATGCTTTGTAACACTATTGACTGCACCAGGGAAATACTTTTTAAAAAGCATACAATTAGTTTGTTCTGGGTATTTGAAATCATTGGTATTTCCTCTGACCTTAAGTCCTGTTAATAATGCAAAATCATCTATACCAAATTTCAGGACACACCCGTTGGAATGTCTAATATGCAACACATTAGGGTTGCTTTGTTCCAATTCTAAAAGCAATAAGCACTTAGTTATTTGGCCCTGAAAATTACATTTAGAGATGTCTAAAAAGGGTCCAAAAATTGTATCCTTAAACATTTGGATAACATTATCCCCCACGTATTTTTCAAAGTCCTTTAGGAAATTGTTGTTAAAGTTGACAGCAAACCTTATGGGATGTGTTGGTATCTTTTTAATCTTGTACTTCAGTGGCTGCAATTTGAAAATAAAACCGCAAATTAAAACGATATAGAAATATAACTACTAAATAAAACAACTAATAACTTAATGATACATGGTTTCAGTTTTCAGAATTTCATACTATATGAAAAACATGTGATACATGTCTATAACATGTATCATTGAATTAAATAAAACATTATAACATGTGATACATGTCTAATACATGTATCATAAACAGCGACTAAACAACATACACAAAGAATCTATATGTATCATCAACTATATCTGATGAAGCATTTATTAAACTTAATGAATGATACATTATAACAAGTTTCAAAACATGTATGAGTAAATCAACTAAACAACTAATAACTTACTGATACATGATATCATACAGGAATTCATACTACATGCAGAACATGTGATACATAGCTACTACATGTATCATTACATTGACTAAACAATGTACACACAGATTCAACATGTATCATCAAGCACATATTATACTTTACTACAATTATTGAATGATACATTATAATAATTTTCAAAAACCTAATGATACATATAAAATATTATGAAACACAACAAATTCACGTATCAGTTGACCATCTAAAACACTATACACCCTTTTTAAAATGTATCAGCAAGCACACTTGATTCCTTAAAAATTTTACTAATTTAAACAACACCATTTTTAAGTACCAAAATACTAACCCGAGATAATGTAGGCCTAACAACAGTGTTTGCTGCTTCTTTTTTCCTTTTTTGTTGTATTTTTACAACCTTTGATGTTTCGCCATGGTCTTTGTTTGAATCCTTTTGAAGATTCATAGGATCATGCAAAGACTTTTTCCTATTTTCTTTCCAATTATCATCGTCGGAATCATATATCCTTCTATTAATTGACGGATCCATTACTATGATGTAATAGAACAATTAACAAAAACAAAAAAGAGAAGAATATACGAATTGATGATGGATTAACTATAAAAAGGGTCTGGGTTCATACGATTCAAGATTAGGAAGAAATAGTCGAATATGGATTAAGAATAAAAAGAAGAAAATAAAAAAATATGCTGGGTTGAGAAGATTCAAAATTAGGAAGAAATAGTCGAATGAAGACGATTAAGGAAAAAAAAAGAATTGAAAGTTGACGTTGGTAAGAACAAAACGGTAGAATGCACTGGAAGTTACCCTGCTTCCTGATTTTTTGAATTTTGAAATTCAAAATTTCAAAATTTGTTCTTTTATTTAAATTTAATTAAATTTAATAATTCAAAATCAAAAAGCTGATTAAAAGGTTGAGTGTTTAAATGGATAAAATTTAAAATTAAAAAACTGATTTAAGAGGTTGAGTGTTTTAATGGAGAAAAAATAGGCATTAAAATTGGTAAATGTGTATTATAGGAGAGAGAGTGTAATGTATCTAAAAACTTACACTAAAATAAAAAAAATAGGGAATTATGTAATATTTAAAAAAAGTAGGGAAAATTGGAGAATATAAAAATTATAGTTGTGTATTTAAGTTATTATAAAAAGTTATGTCGCTATACAATAATGACATAGAGTTCAAATTGGAAATCTCACAAGTTATGTAAGAGACATAATGTAAACGATATAATTTAGTTCCCATTAGAATAATATATGCCAAGCGAGACAAAATTTGCTTTAGAAAATTAGGTTAGCAAGGAAAATTAGGTTAAACTTACATCTAATGAATCTAGGTCTAGGTCTTTGGTCCACAATATTTTTATTCAATGAGCAACAAGGACCAAATTAAAGATCATATTTGAGGACAAATATTAAAGACCATCCCAAAACGGAGGGGAATCATACGATGAGCTTAATTGTTATATGAGAAATCATACTAAAAGAAGTACATCCCCATACGAAATTCTGAATTGTAACAATGTTATATCTTAAAACTTGAAAGTATGCCTATGGGCGACTAACTATTTACATTGATGCTGAGCCCAATCACTCTCAATCCCTTCGTTTGATGCAAGGCATAACAAGTCTCAACAATTGAAAGGAATGGCAACCCGATACACTAAGCTCTCACTGTGAAGAGTCCAAAAAAGGGCCAGACTGCAAGGGTCTATTTGTATGCATTCTCACCCTGCATTTCTTAACCTCATCATATGGCAACAACTTTATCAGTTCCACCAAGATTCCCTAATTGAACAACCTGTAAATGCATAGAACGGCAATTAGACAAATGTTTCTGCCCATTCGTGAAAGTGAAAAAACGATCTCCCATTCCTCTCCACTTTGTACGAATGAAGTTCTAAAACAGGGAGTAGGTGCAGATTATTTAGAGTATCAAACTGATGCAAGACCTACATGTATACTTTTCCAAAAGGCATAATACATAAACATACACTCAAAATTCGATCTCAGTTGTCAATATAACACTCCAACTTTGAGTATGCCATCTAGACACCTCAACTTGTCTCCATTGTGTCAGTTGAACACTCCAACTTACAAAATGATCATCTAGACACCTCCAAAAGTCACGTCAGCCTTGGGTCTCCACAAGATACAGTGAGAACGAGTTGGGAGTGTATAGTTCCTAGCTCATACAAAGTTGAAGTATCTAGACGTGCACTCTCAAATTTGGATTGTTTATTTGCCAGCTAATGCCAAACTTGAGTCTCCTCGGCAACTCAAAAGGAAAAGGCAAGTATTCACATCCAGCAAACCACAAACCATTAACAGCTCCCAGCAAACAACATTAACAAACAGATACAAAATCCCTTTTTTATATCATTAACTCCAGGAACTTTTAGCACACAATTGCATCAAGAAGCCACAAATATTACACGCTTTCCCCAATTAATATGTGATCAAGACGACATTTTAAACACTATGCTATCCAAATGACTTTTCGCATATTGGGATTGAGGGAGCAGCTAAAAAACAGCCATCAGATAGAACCTGAATTTTGATTTTACAGATCAGGGCATCATTGGCAAAGTATTATATAAGCACAGGATCATTTTGCAGCAAAAAAATTGGCTAAGACAGCTGATGCTACCACCTAGTGTAAGTGCAACAAATATCATCTTGAATGTTTGACCGACATTTTGCTCGTTTTTCTCATGAAAAATCAGAGGGATAACTTTACCATTGCAGGCTGTTGTTTAATAAGGGAATGATGCAAAATTGTCAAGTCAGGATCATCCTTGTGCTTGTCCCAAGCGGTTTTGAACTGCGAGCCCTTGGATCTTGACAATGAGGGGAAAATATTAAGAAATTGAAGATCTCAATAATTAGAGAGAAACTACAACAAGACAAAAAAAGCCATATCACATGAAGGAAGAGAAAACAGAATTTAACAGAGCATGATATTTACTGTTGGATCAAAATTATAGTCTGAAGAACAAGTTTTCTGATTTCTTCACGTGCAATTTTCAGCGCTGCTTCCTTGAATAGACTAACAAGTTCGTCCACCAACCTGCATCACACCGACCAATACAATTTAAAGAAGCAAGACAAAAGCATGTAGGAAGGTTCTAGTTTAACGCTAGGGATGTTAATCCATCATCAGTTAAGATGATTTAACTGTTGAAAAAAGGGGTCCTCAGTTCAGATGCAAAACTGGAATTCAAGAACGAAAAAATACACTACTGGATTTATTTGCAACTTTTAGCGTACTCCATTCTTCACATTAACAGCAGATATAAGTAAAATTCAGGGTGACTCCTAATATTCCTTCGTAAATAACCTTTCAATGTATGGAGAATTCCTTATCCATGTCAACTTTACAATTGTCTTGATCCGTTCAAGAACCTGAAATAATAATGAAGTATCAAGTGAGCTGCTAGCGGTGATCTTCAAGTACAAAATCTTGTATAAGAAAAATTTTAAATGCAAAAGACGTTTTACTCATATATACTTTAACAAGAAGTCTGTTGGTGCAACTAAATTATAGTACTTAATCAGGCTACAGAAAGTGAAACTAGAGGAGAAAGGAATTCAGCAAAAATGTGGTTTATGTAGGAGTTCATAAAAAGGTAGCAAGGCTGACCAGCTCAAAAGAATTCCATAACCTCTTACCAGTAGAACAGTTGTGTCATCATCTGCATGCATCCACCGGAAGAAGAGGGGGAAAAGTCGCCTGAAATGAGATAGCAGTATAAGACCAAGACCATTGAACAGTGGCTCAATATGTTGTAGCCATGCAACACGTCGCTCCTTGTTTCTTGGTTGCCTTTCTAGGTGACTCAGCATCTCATTCAACAATTTTTCATACCTGTGACACAATATATTAGATAGGTAAACACATACTTGAAGCATAACATATTGGAAATACTAATTCCAGAGGACATGTGACATGTTAGTACACAAAGGTACAGATACCTATTTTAATGTATATGACATCGCCATAAACTTCAAAAGACAACTAAATAGGGATTTGCTGCATCACTAGCCTCCAAACAAAGAAGAAATTTTATTCAGATATCAGTTGGCTAAAAAGAACAGCAATTATGATGTCAAAACAACAACTTGAAAATCTGGCTTCCAAATTAATTAGTAAAAAAAAAGTTGTAAATTTGACAATGAAAGACTGTACCCTAGAGTTAACTTCAATGAGTAACACAGAGGTAATCCTGTCCCCTCCCCCACCCACCCCAAAGAAAAAAAGGTCAAATTTCCACTTAATACTTGTGCAAGCCAAAACATTGAGAGTATCCAACTGTTTATTGGGTGAACAAAAATTTTATAGGATGGTTCCTTCTGCATTTTTTTTTTGACAAAGGTAACAATGACGGTTCCTTCTGCATTACCATCCAGACATCATTCTTTTGAAGGATTACTGTTAAGAATTAGGCCATTTCCCCAGTGAATTTATGAGTTGCGTACCATTTTAAATCATGCACACATGTCGGGAAAATTTATCCAAGATTCAATATATAACATAAAGTGATATAGAAGTCACTCTACCATATGCTTCGAGGATTACTTTTCTGGGTGAAGGTCACCATAAGTACAGATATTTGAACCACATGCTCCCATATCTCATCATCGGAAGCAATATTTTGACAGCAAGCATCAAGAATTACATCTTCATACCAACCAATCTCAGCCGCATTGACATTTTTCGCCAGATATATTAAGCTAATCATGCCCTGTCCCTGAAGTAAGAGACAACATTTAGTCAACAACCTAATGAAAGCAAAAATATTAATCTTAATCATGAGATGCAAATGTGTAGCAGACAATTACACTTGCTAGTAACAATTTGACATACCATTTTAAGCTTGAAGATGGATTACATCATGCTCCAAACGACTAAGCCAGAAAGGTAATTACTAAGAAGAAGAAGAAGAAGAAGAAGAAGAAGAAGAAGAAAAATGACTAAAAAGGAAAGACAAACTGAGAGGGGTAGAATCAACATTATTGCAGTCAGAAGTCTCTAATAGAGTATCCACGGACAAGCTTTAGAAAAGAAACTGAAACATGATCTTTGATGTTCTTTTTGTTGTCATCAGTTGCTAAGAGCTCAGAAATGTGCCAAATAGTAGAAGCACTTACAAGTTTAGTACTAGCTAGCTAATACTTGATTTAAAGAGTATGTCCCGTCTAACAATTTACAATGTATTTTGACCACAATATATCTCAAGGGAAACATAGTGATTTAGGAAAAGTGGGATCACCAATTAGAATATCTAATTATCTAACTCGTTCACAGTATTAACGGATCACTGCAAGAATCAACAGTTTTACACTATTTAACTATTTTAAGGTTATATAGGACTATCAGCATAGTTTGAAGCACCGATCAACAAGTACGTGAGATATCTGATTGAAACAGCAACAAATTTCTAAGACCTGCAAACATACAACGACAAATGCACCTTTACTTCAGACGACCAGTGATCAAGAGCTGTTAGGGCACATGGAATCACCCAAGAGCACACTTTTCCAAGGTGAGGATAATCCACCTACAAATGATAAATATAGAAGGATATGTTTCATTTCATCTCAATAGAATTCCAACCACCAACTGAAGAAATTAATCATACAAATAAATCGTTCAAGTACCAATTAAGGATATACATACCTGAGAAATGAGCCATCTAAACTGATAAGCAGCAATAATGGCATATGCTACAGGAACACTAGCGCTTGCAGCTGATATCTCATGACCATCAATTGATTTATCAATGGCACTCTCTTTAATCGTGTCTTTTAGCAAAGGCAAGAGTTGAGGGATTAAGTGTATGGGCAAGATTTTATCATTTGGGAGAGACTTAAAATCAAGATCCAGCTCGCCAAATTTGATCAGGTCATGATTCCCAGCAGCCATGGTAGCATAAGCTTTAGATAGGTCTTTGAAGGCAGAGGCAGCAGCAAGAGATAGCGAATTGGGAACCCAAAAGAGTTGCTTGTAGGTGGATTTGGCAGCAGACGCCAATGCAGCACAGCATAAGCTAAAATCCCTTATTTCGAGTTGGGAGTCGGAAAGAAGAGACAGTAGCATGGATTTGATAGAGACACTGGAACCCTCTGGAGGAGTATAAGGTGCCTTGGAGAGTGATTCACTTATTGGCCTTGATAATCTATTACATACAGTTTTTAAACAAATTATTACTCACACTCAGTACATGGTACGTATTAAAACAAGCAGAAAGAATGATCTTACAGAAGCAGCTCCTCATTGAGAGACTTCAACATCCTTCCCTTCTCTCTGCTAATTGCTACAGTTTCCAAACCAGACAATCTGTCCAATTTTTTTACTTACATAAGTTTACAAGCTGTTTGTCCAACCAACTTTCTTACTACCTTGAATCAAGATCTTAAGACAAAGAACAAGAGACAAGGGATTGAAACATCACTGGATGTTCAATCCTTTGTCAAACTTAAATATGAGTTGTCTCCTCTTTACATAACTCATCTAAAAGCCAATTAACCTTAAACAAATCACAAATCATCCTGACTCGCAGAAAAGATCACATGCAGGGGATGAAAAGCTAAAACTCATATAACTCAGTCAAGAACTCAAATCATTTGGATTCAAACAAAGCGAACACGCTAATATATATCTGAATTTAAATGGAGAAATGCAGTAAAGGGAAGGGGACATGAGTAATTGAATGTAAATAGAATTATACAGTGTTATCAAAACCAGAAAAGCTCTAAGCTTCTTTGAGGCTTTAAGCGCAAACAAAACGTGGGATTTGATGAAAAAGGCACAAAGGGAGAAAAAGATACAAATATATATATATGTTTAGTCCCAGATTAATAATAATTATAAGCATGAATATATTACATATTATGAACAAAGAAATTGAAAAAAAAAATCCTATAAAGAGAAATATCAATTGTACAGTGTCCTCATTGGCAAGGAAAACTACGTCTTACAATCTTGACGAGGACACAGAAGTGCACATTAAGCAACGGGTTCTGACCCCACTCCGGGGTTAAAGTGTGCCTTTGACAACACTGATTATAAACACTCTCATTTTCCGAAAAAAGCTCTCAGGCCCAAATGACTAATTTAACTTTCCATTAAGTAACTGAACTTTTTTATGGAAAAGTTCTGCATTCAATTCATGTTTCCTCAAGATTAAATACAACCAATTCACTGATTTAGCCTGTATCAAAATTCACCCACAGTCGCATAAGAATGAATGACCAACTTAAATTAAGCAAATGATGAAGAATGAATCAATAAATTAGAACAAAACAAAGTATAGAAAAAGACTTACAATGCTAGAAGGGATGATCGTCGATCAAAGTTCACAAAACACAAGAGAAAAGGGTAGGGGATTGTGTTTGGGTTTTGATACATCTTACACATAAATAAAAATTTAATTATTATAACCTTAATTAATTTCAGTCCTAAATATTAAGTAGGATAAACTAAATGACAATTATTTGAGGAAAATAGTAAATGACAATTTTATCTTTTGTAAAGCATTTTAATGAAGAGTCAAAAGTTCAATCAACACTGTGCGGGTCAGCTTATGGGAATGAAGGACTATTGTCAATGTGGGTGGAGCCACTAGATCCTACAGTAACGATCTTCAAACTGATAAATCAACCTTTCACTTATCATATGGGATATCATCCACATGAGGACCATAAGAAGGCATCCTAAGGCTGTATAAAGTCCATATCCGAGAAATGAACTATCTTGCTTAACATAGCTATTTGAAGAAAACTCATTTTTAAGCTCGACTATTTCCACAGGATAGCTATAACCTCTAAACAGAACAGCGTACATGATAACTCTATCCATCAAAGGTTAGTACATAAGTAGATGTGGGAAAAAATCACCAAGTGTTTCTATTTCAACTGAAATTTGATCATGGTTCTCATCGACCACTGGGCTCACCACTGAGTGTTTTTCTCATGCCTCAAATTCTTGGCCAGACAGTCACATAAAAGGATTACAGAATGTAAACACTTGATTTAGTACTCATCATCATCATGTAATTCATAAGAAGTATTGAAAGAAACAGATTTCCTAGCTTATTGAATTTAACAACTGAGCATAAAAATACTGGAAAAATGAGGAAATTTACCTCTTGTTGATCAGCGTAAACTGGCGCCGGGACGAATTGAGTTGAGAATCTACGTGCGCTTCACCGATGAATGGACTATTCCGTTTTGGCCGCCGGACAACTCCGACGAGAAAAAAATAAAGAAACAAAATTAGATTTCGGAGAAAATTTGTTGGGCCTCAAAATGAAACATACTATTGGGCTTCAAAATGTAAACATATTGTTGGGCCTTGATGATATCATATGCCTAAGTCCATTTTTGAGTAAATTTCACGTATAGCATTATATGTAGTATTATTATCAAGTTATGGCATTAGAGTTTCAATTTCATTTTGTAGCATTTAATATCTCACTCTATAGTATTTTATTAGTAATTATATTGTTAATTATAATTTATTAAAAAGAGTTGTTATTAAAAATTAAGTAGATAAAGTGATAATGAGTAATTAATTTTAATGATTAAGAATTCTGACAACATTTATTAAGTTGCTTTTGACAGTGCATTTATTGAATGTTGCATGCCTTAGAATTTGAAGAGTTTACCTTTTTATTGAGTTAAACTAAAGCTAGATAAATTATTAGCATTACAATTATCCTTCATTCCAAAATTTCTCTATTATTTTGAAATTTCTTTCAACATATAGTTCATTTTTTTCCCCAAAAATTCAAGATTATTTTTATAGCTGCATATTTCAGTTTTGATGGATAACTTTGTGTCAATTTTAATTAAACATGGTGGAAAGTGGAATTCTTCGGGTTAGTTTTTAGTTACGATTTGTTTCTTTTAATTATGGATTGTTGATTTTATTTAGATTTGTCATTTTTTACATTTAAAACAGTGTTAAATTTTTTGTTAACTGTATTATCTGTAATACAGTTTGTAATTTTTTTTTGACAGAAACAGTATGTTCAGTATAACGTACATGAAGTCTGAAGTTTTTTTTTAGTGAATGAAATGTGTATGAAACATGTATCATTTGTGTATGAAAATTTTTTTAATAGTACAAAATTTTGTTTCTGTTTAAATTATAATATATGTTATTGTATGAATTTTGTGTTTAAAATGTATTGTGTATCTTTAATTGGAGTATTGTATAATTTAGTGAATGATATAATTAAATGTGTATGAATTATATGAACTGATCAGTGTATAGGTAATTGAATCATATAGTAAATGTGTATGAAGTATGTATGAATTATATAGCAATTACACATGTTATTTTACTAAAATATTATTTTAATGTTATGAAACAGGAAAATAAGTCGATTTTCAGATGGAGGGCATCATATATGATGCGTCTACTCTCTATATTGATTTAGTTAATGCAATAATAACTCAACTTAATATAGAAGAAATATAAATTCTATTGAGATAAAATACGTTATTAACGATATGTGTCCCCCCTATTACTATTCATAATGATGTTGGGGTAAAGGTTTTTCTAGATCAGAAAAAGGTTAATTTGGATTTATTTTCAAAATATCCTTTGTGCATCTCTTTGGTAGATCATGAGATGCATAATGAAGGTCATAGTGTTATTAATATTGATATAATAAATTGTGATGTTAGATGGACAAATAATTACGTTGATCTATACTCCAATAATTCTATTCGTTTAATCAGAATGAATTTAGAAAGAGTTATCAATGAGAATAATGAAGGTGGTGATGATATAATAAGTGACCATTCAAACATATTTGTTGCCAAAGATCAAGTTTACAACAATAAGGAAACACTGAAGGAGGTTATGAGGCATGTTGGACTTGTTGAAAAGTTCAGTTTTCGTGTTGAGCGTTGTAATGAATCAAACTAAGTTTACACTACTGTTTTCAGAGCCTAAAATGCTGCCACCAGGTCCAAAGAGAACAGCGGTTAGACCAAAACTTGAAAGATGAAAGGTGTTTGCTGACGTAAAATTCAAAAAGACGAAAATGACTTGTAGTAGATGCCGTCAGGTTGGACACAATAGAAAGACATGTTCAAATTATCCTGTGCAAAAATAATGGTTTCGTAATGTTAAATTTGTTATTATGTTGTTTTGAATGTTAGAAACACATTTTGTTTTATTGAGTGCAGTAGTTATCACTGACATTTATGGTATTCATACAATGTTTCATACAGTTTCAATTTTCATATATATATCATTTGTTTATGTTACATATGTCAAAGTACAATATGACATTCATGATTCATACAATATTTATACATAATAAATATAAATTGAACTATACTGCCATTCACATAATCTTCAGGTTGTATTCATACAATGTTCATACAATATTCATACAATGTTCATATATATCATTTGTTTCTGTTGCATATGTCAAAGTTCAGTATGTCATTCATAATTCATACAATGTTTATACATTATAAATATAAATTGTATTGTCCTGCCATTCATAAAGTGTTCTATATGTTATTCATACAATGTTCATACAATATTCATACATTATTCATACAATGTTTATATATATATCATTGATTTCTGTTACATATATCAAAATCAATATGGCATTCATAATTCATACAATGTTTATACATTAAAAATATACATTGAACTATATTGTCAATCATTCTATTATGATACATGCATTTATTGTTAAGTTAGTTCATATAAAGTTTCAATCTATTTCAAACAAAATTCATACAAAAATAATTGTAACATTGATAAGTTATAGACCATTCAAAAGATATCCCACCATATAATAGACCATTAGGATCATTTCCCTTGAGACTAGATAGAACTTCATCAATCATTACAAAAGCATCATCGTCCATCTTCATAACATATTTGGCAAGTAGGATGTTAACTTGCAATTTAAGCACACAATGTTTTAGCCTAATGATCTATCAAACTTTCAAATGAGCATGTAAATGCAGTCAAAATTCCAAATGGATATGTTTCATCTTGTCAGATGAGAAATTCAATATTTAGAGAGTGTGTATAGCACTGGGATTGTGGAAAAATAAAAATTTGTACTATTGAAAAAATTTTCATACACAAATTATATATGTTTCATACATATTTTATTCACAAAAAAAATAAACTTCAGACTTCATGTACGCTATACAGAACATATTGTTTCTTTCAAAAAAAAATTTACAAACTGTGTCACAGATAATATAATTAACAAAAAAATTTAACACTATTTTTGTCACGACCCAAAACCGAGCCGCGACTGGCACCCACACTTACCCTCCTATGTGAGCGAACCAACCAATCTAAACCCTAACATTTCAATTTAATATCAACAGAAAGTAATGCGGAAGACTTAAACTCATTAATAAAAACCAATTCAATAACTTCTAAAATTCAACATCTATTATTCCCCAAAA
>NC_028642.1:3812816-3818612 GCF_001406875.1 Solanum pennellii
CGTCACAGAGTTCAGAGACTAGATTTTTACCAAGAGTCTGTGACGGCCCGTCACGCCTGTGACGGTCCGTCCTGCCATTCCGTTACGAAGTTCAAAGAGTCGATTTTAGTACCCAAATTTCAGAATTCTAAGTATTTTGGAACGAGACCCCCTCGACGGTCCGTCGTGCCCATGACGGACCGTCGTGGGTTCCGTTGTCTCAGCCAGTTTTTCCAGAAATTAAATCTGCTGCTCAAAACGACTAAACAGGTCGTTACAATTTTAAATGTAAAAAAGGACAAATCTAAATAAAACCAACAATTCATAATCAAAAGAAACAAATCATAACTAAAAACTAACCCAAAGAATTCCACTTTCCACCTTTAATTAAAATTGAAACAAAGTTATCCATCAGAACTGAAATATGCAGCTATGAAAATAATCTTGAATTTTTTGGGGAACAAATGAATTATATGTTGAAAGAAATTTCAAAATAATAGAGAAATTTTGCAATGAAGAATAATTGTAATGCTAATAATTTATCTAGCTTTAATTTAACTCAATAAAAAGGTAAACTCTTCAAATTCTCTGGCATGCAACATTCAATAAATGCATTGTCAAAAGCAACTTAGTAAATGTTGTCAGAATTCTTAATCATTAATAAATGGGGAAAAGTTGAGTGTATTAGGGGAAGATAAAAGAGTATTGGTTGATATGAGGTGGGTAGTTATTTGGTAACCATATAATATGAAATTAATTAAAATCAAATCCCTAATTTTTAGATTTTGTTTTTTAAAAGGTAACTATATAATATGAAGTTTAATTAATATTTAATAAATAATAATTTATTATTTATATTAAAAACATTAAAAGGTAATTGATTAATATTTAATAATTTATTATTTATATTAAAACTTTAAAAGGTAATTGATTAATCAGTAATAATTTAAAAGGTTTTGTTGATAAAAGGTAAGTGAATAAATAAGACTAATTATTTAAACATAATAATTATTAGTTAAATAATAAAATAAATTTTTATTAATATATTATTAGTTAATATGCTATAACTTGATAATAATATGCTATAAATAGTTTATTTTTAAATATATATTTAATTAATATATTATTAATTGATGTGCTATAAGATGATAATAATATGCTATAAGTAGTTTATTTTTAAAGAGTATGATTACAACTTGATATTTATCCTCTTAAACATGTGTGGGATGTTAATTTTTACCTCAGTTGGACTCGAGCATTTAATTACATTGTTCGTCTTTCAAATGAGTTGGTCTTTAATTTTTCTCGTTAGCAATCAAATGTATACCAAGCGAGTTATAATTTCTTTAAATACGCAAGGTATAACATGTATTTATGATAATGTGAAAATATAAACTTGTGTCGCCGAAAAAAAAAGTTATTTATCTCAACAGATTTAAGACCAACGAAGTGCACAAATACTCATTTGGGGGTCACCATATATCTAATAGTCATTGTAAATATTTTTTGATGAATTTATTTGTTTCTGAAAATAAATCATGTATGCGCGATGGAGGTTGAGATTTTGCATCCAAAGAACATGTAAAATTGTCTTAAATCTCTCACACAATATTTGAATTTGTTTTGCCAAAAAAAGATTTTTATTTTAAAAAATTCAATAATTTGATACTCAAATCTAATTCAAATAAGCTCAAATTTAATTCATAAAATTCTTATCACAGATGAACAAACTTCAACCATCAATCTATCAAAACAACAACAAATCTAACAAAATTATTTAGAACCTTTTTATATTTTAGGAATGTCTTATCTATTAAAATGATTTTCTTCTATGAAAGCAGAAAAAATAAATTCTATAAGTGATATTTCATTTCTATTTATTCTCGCGTACACCCCGTGTCATCATACCCCACCCCACATAGCTCCGACTCCACCACCCTCACACTCTTTTAGTACCGTCTCATATTCCTATGATATTAATCACGGAAAAGGCTAAAAAATACTCCTAAACTATTCGAAATAACTCATATATACTCTTAAACTTTATTTCAGCTCAAAACTACCCTTCCCATCATACTATTGGGTCAAAAGTTCCCTTTCTTATTAACGAAAGTTGTTAAGTGCCATGTGGATGTCATATGGATGCTACATTGCATGCCAATAGAATTTCACTGCCACGTAGACAAAAATAGAAAGGGTCAAAAATACCCTTAAACTATCCGAAATAGCTCATATTTACCCTTAAACTATATTTCGGCTCAAAACTACCCTTCCCGTCAAACTATTGAATCAAAAGTACCCTTCTTATCTACAGAAGTTGTTAAATGCCATGTGGATGTCACATTGCATGCCAATAAGGTTCCACTGCCACATAGACTAAATCCCCAAATCCTAATTACTTCCCCCCTCATTTCATTATTTCAGAAATGATATATTCACCCGTTCTCCCTCATTTCGTGGCTAGGGTTTCATACTTTTCTTCGTGGCTGGGTTTCAAAGTGAATATTCATGCTTGTAGGCTAGTAAATATTTTTTCTTATTTTATTATGTTTACGATTTCAAAGCATGATAGTTAGGATTTCACAACTTTCCCCTAATTTCGCAGCTAAGGCTTCGTACCTTTCTTCAGGGCTGAGTTTCAAAGTGGATATTCATGGTTGTAGGTTAGTAAATATTTTTTCTTATTTTATTACGTTTACAATTTCAAAGTATGATAGTTAGAATTTCACAACTTTTCCTTCATTTCGCGGCCAAGGTTTCATAACTTTCTTCGGAACTGAGTTTCAAAGTGGATTTTCGTGGTTGTAAGCACAATAAAATAAGAAAAAAGTTTACTAACCTAAAACCACGAATATCCACTTTGAAACCCAGCAACGAAGAAAACTGTAAAACCTTAGCCGCGAAATGAGGGAGAAGGGGTGAAATCGTTTCTGGAAAATAATGAAATGGGGGGAAAATGAGTAAATAATATTTACGGATTTAGTCAATGTGACACATGTGGGATTTAACAACTTCCGCCAATAAAGAATGTCACTTTTGACCCAATAGTTTGACGGGAGGGTAGTTTTGAGCCGAAATATAGTTTAAGGGTAAATGTGAGCTATATCGAATAGTTGAAGGGTACTTTTGAAAATGCATTGATCAAATCTGTAACATACTTAGAGAGCATCGATAAGATCACTGCATTCTTTTTTCTAAAACTTAATAACAAAGTTTTTTTTCATAGATAAAATCCTTTATTTTTCATTTGAATTATTTAAAGAAGATTAAGAAAAACTTATTTTTGATAAAAAACTAAAGCTTCTTTTTTTAAAAAAAAAATTGAAAAAAAAATATCATTAATTTTTTTAAAATAAAGATCACCGAACCTAAAAAGAGTTGTCTGCGTATCTCATTGGGGTGAGAATCAGGTATGCGTAGTTCAATCAGATTGAAATGTTTATTTTTTTAATTCTTTTTAAAGTTGAAATTTGTTGAAAAATGAAATAATATTTTTGTTTGAAATGGTATAGACAACTTTTGAAATAAATTTTATTTTATTTTATTTTTCTTGTGATTTTGTTTGGAAATAATTAGTGTTTTTTATTTATAAGAAATAAAGAACTTTTGTTACAAAATTTTGTGTTTTCTTATCTCTAATAGTGTCGAATCACACTAAGTCAAAAGCAAATAGTACAAATAAGTGGAACCCATAGGGATAAGCATGTCTATGGTCCAGTTACTAAGCTCAAACCTGAATAAGATAGGTATCTAAAATGGCTTACCCGAGTGAACCACTCTAGTTAGGGAGGGACAACTTATCAGTAGCAGCGCTATTCCGACTTCATTGCTGGTCCAACCCTGTCTAATATGTGTGACTAAAATATCCTTCAATGAGTGTCAAGACACTCCAGGTTTATCTCAAGAAAAAGTAGGATGCATAATTGCATTCCTGTGAACGTGTGTGAAGTGTAGTCATAGACTCATAAGGTGTGATTGAGAGAAATTTTTTCTAGTGAAGTTCAATAATATAAATATAAAGAAGCAATAAATGAGCAGCAAATAACACATTAGGCCATCAAAAGCAATATAACCAATAAAATAAAATAATAAAATCAAGTAAAAGTCAATATATCAAAACTCGAATTCTGGTTAGTCCCCAGCAGAGTCGCCAGAAATGTCAAACCCATTTTCGCGCACTCAGCATGGTTTTTCCAATTTAAGTGACATTATTGATTAGGAAATTATTTATTTTTTCAGAGTCGTCATTTAGAATTAAGTTATGGTGTTCCAAGCCACCTTTTTATTTAATCTCTAATCAAAAGGAAATAACTCTTAGTTTGGTCTGCTCACCAGAAATTCGGGTAAGGAATTCTGTTGACCGAGATGTAGGTATTAGACATTCTTCGAGTCCCGTGGTTCTAGCACGGTCGCTTTTATTGACTCATTCTTACTTTAATTATTATTTTTTTGGATATATTGTGTCTAAAGGCTATGGTCTACTTATTTTTTACTGTTGATATTTATCATTCTTAAATCGGATGGATAACTACATTCTTGATCTTGACATTTGCAGACATAATTGTCCTCGCCTCTCGATTACCTCGCACGTAATAATTTCTATTTATACCTCTTGGCCTAAATTATTGAAAGTTGATTATTAAATATTTTGGTCAAGATGCGTAACCGCATCCTTAAATTTGGTGAAGGTGCGTAACTGCATCCTTAAATTTATTTCAATGCCTCATAAATGTGCAACCAATTCTTAATTGAGAGATATTCAATTACTCTTGTACTTATCTAAGGTATCATAGAGCCTAATAAATATAGCTATTATTATATTAAAACAATCTTAAAATAATAGTAATGTCAAAATGTTAGGATGACAAAAAAACCTTTTCTATATTTCATTAATCACCTCCCTACGAAATATTAAATTCAATTAATTAAACCTTATCTTATTAAAGCATAAAAGTACTTCCAGCCATTAACAAAACAGAGTGCTATTAACTTACAAATTTTTAATATAATTACTAATTTTTAGAGAAACGTCACAAAATGTAAACAAATAAAGTGAGAGCAACAATATTGTTTTCAAGCATTAACAAAACAGAGCGAATTAATTTATAATTTTTTAATGAAAACATAATACAATAACAAATAAATTAAGGACTACTTTAACTAATAAGTAATGACAGGTGTGACTATATCTCATTTAACAAATATTTTTGCTTAAACAATGAGGCGGTTTTTTTTAAATAATTTTTTTGCAAGTTATCACCCCAAAATCTAATGTCATAAATTAATGGACTCAAAAAAGGGCTTTTTAAAAAAAAATATATAAACAAATCTAACATTTATATTTACATCAAATTTGAAACCTGCCTTAGATCTATGACCCTTAGAACATCAAGAATCTAACACACTTTAGATGATAAAGATTAAATAGTATAAAAAGTGCATCTTATGTTAACAAACAATAATTTACTTAGTCCCTTTTTAAATTCTGCTATCAATGAATGAATCAAATTAATTAAAAAGCAATTCATGAGTCACATTTCAGCTTGATAAAAAATAGAGTAAATAAAGAAAAATATTAATTCTTTGGTGTCACGACCCAAAACCGACCCGCGACTGGCACCCACATTTACCCTCCTATGTGAGCGAACCAACCAATCTAAACCTTAACATTTCAATTTAATATCAACATAAAGCAATGCGGAAGACTTAAACTCATTAATAAAAGACAATTCAATAACTTCTAAAATTCAACATCTATTATTTCCCCAAAATCTGGAAGTCATCACCACAAGAACATCTATGATCAAATTACTAAAC
>NC_028642.1:3828490-3829853 GCF_001406875.1 Solanum pennellii
AAGTTCAGAGAGTCGATTTCAGTACCCAAATTTCAGAAGTCTAAGTCTTTTGGAACGAGACCCCCTCGACGGTCCGTCGTGCCCATGACGGTCCGTCGTGGGTTCCGTCGACTCACACAGTTTTTCCAGAAATAAAATCTGCTGCTCAAAACGACTAAACAGGTCGTTACATTTGGTTCCGAATGCAACAATACAAATATGTACATGTATTTCAATATTATAAAAGCATAGCTAAAAACACATAAAATTTGAATAACTTTATAATATTGGAATCAAGTCTTATATAATCATGACATAAAATCATACAAAAATAAAATATAAATGATTGTTACCTCTTGTGAAAAATTAGTTCACAAGAAGAAAAGACCAACAATTAGGAGCCACAGACTTAAAACCGTAAAAATAGATTTCGAGATTTTAATCACAGTATGTAAAAGTACGATGTATATGTTATTTTCCAATATTCGTGCGTGTTTTTTTTCGTGTGTGTATATATTTTTTGGTTGTTTGTTTTCCCTTTTTGGTTTGCTGAATTTGGTTTTGTTAGTTATCTTTTTTTTTTCTTTTGCTGATTGTTCTTTTAGCTGCCTTTGTGCACATTTTTTTTTCTTTTGATGATTGTTTTTTGTGTATATTATAGTAGTCTCCGTATGTATTGTAGTTTTATGCAGATATGTATTAGTACGTGTGTGTTGTTGTAGAAAATGAGATTGTGGGGGTGTGAAGGTGGGTAGTGGGTGGGTAGTGGGGTAGTTGGTAGGTAGACATAAATAAAAAGTATAATAGTTAAAAATTAACTAATTAATATAAATAAATAAATAAAAAGGTTAAATAGGGAATTAAAAATAATAATTAAAAAGCATTAATTTATTTATTAAAACTTTAAATGAATGAATAAAAGTGTACCTTAAAGTGTCATTCTATTTTTGTTATTTACAAGTCTTTTAAAAATAAACTTAATAAAATAAGATAAAAGTTAAAATATTCATAAAAAATATTTAAGTTCTATAAAGGGTATAAAATTTAAATTCGATTGAAAATTACGTATCTACATCTAGTTTATTATACTATTTTGAGATGTTTAATTATGTCCAGTTTATAAAATTAAAAAATAATTTATCATGTTATGTCTATTTTTTTATTCTTAATGTTAAATATTATATATATTTCAATGTTTAGATGCCTAAAAGTAATTAATAAGAGTGATTTAGTAACATTATCTCTATCATTTACTGTTTTTAAATTCATCGATCAAATCAATAACTGAAAATTATTATTGAATATACGGAGTACTAAATAAATTTCAAAATATAACCAATATTTTATATATATATATATATATATATATATATATATAAAGTAA
>NC_028642.1:3830609-3858109 GCF_001406875.1 Solanum pennellii
TATATATATATATATATATATATATATATATATCCCTCATTAAAAATACAAGAAAAGACATCAATGTTAGGTATATCTTATAACCCTCATTAAAAATATAAGAAAAGACTTATCAATATTATTTTGGGACATACCACATGCTTTTGCATATATTTTTCTGTGAAAATGGAAAAATATATCTCTTAATTTGCTATTTAGAGCTTGTATATCCCTTGATAAATAAAAATGATACATATATATCATTATCGTTTGACAAATAGTGCACATATATCCTCATCATTTAATAAATGGTGTAAATTTATCCTTTTCGACCTCTTGTTCATAAACTAGTAACATAAAATTGATTTTTAAATTTCGAAAATGTCACATGGCTTGATAAATTTGCCTCTTTCATATTTTTACGCACTCAGACCCAACTCAATTGAAAAAAATAATTGTTCATCTATTAGACTCGATCCAAACCAAAATTTATGCTTGAGTAAAAAAGAAAATGAAATTTTCATTTTGATCGAGTCTAGAGGTGTAAAAAAGTGGTGAGATAATTGTTGAAACCATGTAATATTTTTGAAATTAAAAACCAGTAATATTATTTTGGTCAATTATGTAAAAAATATAAATTTGTTAATAAAAAGAAAAATATGTATATTTATTAGACGATATGATATATATTCATTACTTTTTAACAAATAGTATATCTAAATTGCAAAATGAAAGGATGTATTTACCCTTTACCCATACAAAATTACAAGTGGTCTTATTTGTTAGAAGAATAGGGTGAAATTCTTTTTTAGCAAAAAAAAAAAGAAAAAAGTAGAACTTTATAAGTTTTTTAAAAAGTAAAAATTAGGCAAATCACATAATATAAGAGAGAAATTACTTTCTATCCCTATTCTTTCATTAATTACTAAAAATTTCTATTTTTTGTGTTTTTCGAATACATAATATTAATATTGTAGGCAGATACTTTAATTAATAACGACTAGTACTTAAATTATTAAGTTATTGTTATCAGTTTAAGCATTAATAAGGGATTAAAAACAGAAATTAATTGATTACCACAAATCACGCGTACGTTTCTTCCTTCAACCAATCAGTCATAAATCTCTAACTGAATTATAATTTTTAAATTTCAAATTGTGAAATCTTCTTCCCGTTCTTCGAAAAAACATTAAAAGTTCGATTCAAACAATTTTGGAACACAATTTTGTGAAAATTCGAAATGAATATTTTGATCTTGTTAAGGCATTTTGAATTATGGAAAAGTGATGTTAGATACGAGCGATACAGAAGTGATGTGATAGTGGTTGGAGAAAATATTTCATTCGTAAATCTTATTTCAACAATTCCAGCTGAATTGGGTATTGATGAATTGAAAAAAAATCGAGATTAGATACATTGTTGAAGGTAATTTGTTTCCATTATGTATTCAGAATGATATGGGGATGAAATTTTGTACATAGGAATGAAAAAACATGAGGTAGGATTCAGTATGTATTCACTATGCATTGATACATCGTTTAAAAGTGATGAAGAGATACAAAATTTTGATGCAATAACCGGTGAAATTTGTGTGTGTTCAAGGTGAAAAAAGGGACGCAAACATGTACTTTCTTCACGACAGATTCTTGATGCTTGCTTTTCAGAAGTATTTTTCTGCTTCATGTCTAATAATTCTCAAATTAGATACTTTATGAAGTACTTTTAGGTTACTATTTTATGATGTAATAAATGAAAAAATGATATGGTTTCAGTTCTCTGGTTACATTTTTTTTTAATTTTTGATAAAGTTTGTTTGATATACATTATTGTGTGTCTGAAACTTAATTGTTTGTAAATTTTGTATTGGATAGAATAATAGTATCAATAGTTGTGATGTGTGCCAAAGTCAAAAGAGACGACATGTAAAAAAAGGTATCATTTGAAGCAACAATATATCACATACATAATATCTTTTTTCGAAATTTTGTATCTACTAATAATAAAGTATCGGATATCTGCAATTGAAAAAAATGATTTTGATACTCAATATAAATAATAAGCTTTAATATGATACATAAAAATGTAAAATTGTACTTGACACATAATTCTAACTATTATAGATCAGTTAATTTGATACTTAATAGAAACAATAAACTTTAATATGATACATAAAAATATAAAATTATACTTGATACATAATTCTAACTACATATTATAAATCAGTCAAATTGATACTTAATAGAAATAATAAGCCAACTGATGAACATTATGTTGTTTACCTTGAAAGGTAAATAAATAATTTTGAAAGATTCGATGGTTCCATTACCAGATAAGAAATTGTCTTGCCATCTCGATACAAAAGAATGTTTCGAAGGTCACGAAAAAAAAAAACTCAAATGATAAGCTAACTACGAGCAGAAATCATTGTGGACGTTATAGGAAAGTCACAACACGCGATCTCGTACTTTTGTATCCAAAGAAAAGTGATACATTTTTTTTAGAAAAATACATTCAACTTCCAATTAAGTGAAGTGTTAATGTTAAATATTAATAATAGAAATTTGTTCAACTTTGTGTACATTTCTGCTGGAAAATAATTTAATTATACTGTTAAACTATTAAATTTTATAAATCTGATAAAATATTTATATAATATATATATTTATTTTAATAATAATGTATATGATACATCATGATTTTGAACCACCGTATTTACTGTAACTTTATGTCAAGTATCACTTATAAAAGGAAAGATAAAATAGTATATTTGATACATTAATTTATGTAATTGGTACATGTTGAAATATACATTGTCGTGGTTAGATATAAAATGTATCTTTAACTTAATAAACAACCTCTTGAATGATAAAATTGTGTGATACTTAAATATATAAAACTTATTTGTATCAGATAATTTTTAAAAGTATCTTATTTTGTATTGTATACCACAACCATTATAATTATAACAAAAAAATAAAGAAAAATATGCATACTAAGATCAAAATTAAAATACATTAAAATTTAAATTCAAAATAACAAAATTTTAGACAAAATAACCAATTATCCAGAAACCAACCTCCTAAGATTGTTAATCCTAGATCATTTTCTTCAAAGATAATACACCACATCGCAAATGCAACAATTCCATCCTTTTTTGGGGGTCTTCCACATTCGCTTTAAAAAATAAAGTTTCATTCTTCTTCGATTTCGTCTTCTAAATATTATCATCTTCATTGTTAATAGATCCTACAGGCTTTTGGATCTATTTTCAGACCAATCATTATCGTCGGAATCATAATGAGTTGATTAGATCTATTTCATGAAAGTTTTCATCATCAAAACAAAATACACAAGGTACCATACTAAAAAAACGGAGCAGAATTCATATGTATAAGAAAATTTAAATTAAAAACGTTCTTTTTTTAAATAAAAAAACGAAATCTAAAGAATTGAAAATAAAAAATTGATGAAGAAATAGTTTTACCTCTTTACGAACTTGAAATTGATGAACTTGAGAGAGAATAGATTTGAAATTGAAAAAATTGAGTGATTGATGTAACTGTTGTTGATATATGAGACTGATTTTAGGCGTAAAAATAGGAACAAAAATATTGGATTGGAAGGGAAGTAAATAATGTATCTGGAAAATGAGAGGGATTTTTGAAATATTTTAGAATGGTAGGAAATTTTAGAAATTATAGAAAGAAAGATTGTGTAGTTAGCTAATTTTTCCAAATTAAAATTTATTCCTTTTTAGTTTGTAATTACATTAATCCCTTAAGAAGTGACATAAATCAAATACACTGATATGTAGCTCGGATACATATAACATAAACCAGGTACATAATATGTAATTCAGATATATTGTAAAATAAATCAGATAAATAATATGTAGCTCGGATACATTAAATACTGACTTAGATACACTAATATGTAGCTCAAATGTATTTAAAGAAATTTTAGAGATTTTTAGAAATAATCGAGGATATTGATAATAATGAACTTTTTTACCTTTTTTCTTCTTTAGGAGGAGTCAAAGATCAATAAATTAAGATGTGGAATGAAGAAAGAAAAATATTAAAAAAATAATATCTCAAAATACATAATCATATGAAGTTATGGATTAGTTCTCAAAAATGAACTACTATATATTATAAATATTTTTCTATTTTATTTGAAATTTTTGAAGTTGAAGAAGTAGCGTTTGATAAAGTTTTTGCTATTTGTATTTGATTGTTTGAAATGTAATATGGTTTAAACATGAAATATAATTTAGAAATTAAACCATTTTTATACAAATAAAAAAATTAGAGAAAAAGAATATACACCAAAAGCTAAAACATGATTTTGGATGTTTTTCAAATTTCAAATACAATTGCAAGTTGTAAACTTGTAATAGAAATTTGCATAGCCAATTTTCAAATAAAGTATAAAAATATCAAAAGATTTCAAAGCAAAATAATCAATGAAATTCCAGTTTAGAAATATTATCTAAAATGACGTTATCTTAGAAATTAGAAATTAACTAATAAAACACATTTAAACAAATGTGATTTAGCATTTATTAAGCGCACCAAGCAATTTGGTTCATTTATAGTTTACTAAGCGCATAATTACTTAAATATGCAATATACAGTTTTAATTCTTTAAGTTTGTCAAAAATAACATTTTTCAGTCTTCAACAAATATTTAACAATTCATGTTTATCAAATTTGAGGAAAGCAGTGAAATAAATAATGGCAAAATGATCCGATGGACCCTTATACTTGTATCAGATTGTAAAGTGAATTTTTTTATTTTTGACTTTGTCAAGTGAACACTTAAATTTAATGAAATACAATATTTTAAGGGAAACTTTTATATAATAGCAAACTAATAACCTAAATTAAATGGAATAGCTAGGGTTTGATTTAATTGTGCTCCATAGCAAACATTAGCTAAAACTTGCCAGCGTCTCTCTCCCAAAAGTCTCGCTCGCCACTCTCCATTCTCGCTCGCCTCTCTCGCTTTATACACAGAAGTGTATAATTCTGTTTCTGTTTTGTATAAAGTGAGAGAAAATTGTATATACACATGCAAAAATGTATATCTTCGTGTTATACACTTAATTATACAATTTACAAACATTTTACTTCAAATATTGCAGAGAAAAAGGGCAACGAATTATACAATTGCGAATTATACAATTGCAGTGAAATACAATTTTCTCTAGTTTTATACAACAGAAGTGTATATATTGTGTTTTTGTTTTTGTATAAAGCGAGAAAAACATATATCTTCTTGCTATACACTTATAATTATGCAATATACATACATTTTAATTCGATTCAACTGTATGCAAAACAAATTATACAATTGCAGCGAAATAGGCCAGCGAATTATACAATTTAGGCCAGCAAATTATACAATTTAGGCCAGCGAATTATACAATTGTATATGTATAGCAAATTATACAGTTTTATGTTTGCTATAGAGCGAAATTATGCAAAGTTTGCTATAGCATACAAATATGAATTTTTTGTTTGCTATATGTGAAAATTGCCCTCTTTTAAACACTTTTTCATTTGAAGAGGGTGCGTGTGATACAACCAAATACACATGAAATCCACGTCATTTTTTAATGACAAGTCAGAAATTAAATATTAAAAAATAAATAATTTCTTTTTAAAAAAGCAAAAATTTCTTCTCAAAGTACCTCCTTTTCCATCTCTTTCAATAAACCCTAGCCGCCCCAAATTCCAAACCCACCTCTCACTCCCATCTTTTTCCACCTGACTTAATTAAGCATAAAAGATACATCTATTATAACTTGAGATTTGAGTGTTCTTATTTGGCAAATTTAAAAACAATATGAATTATATTTCACAAAACACTTTAAAATTCAAGGATTTTTTAGAAAATTGCTGAGAATACATAAATCTCCAAAGACCAAATAAGCTGATTAAAGCAACAATGGAGATTGTAATAGTGACGTTGAAATTTTCTTCCTGATCTCCAACAAAAAGCTGAAATAGAGTCAATGGACCATCATTAGAATGATTCCTTGAGCTACTACAATCAATACATTCTTGTCATCTTCATATAAGAATTCAGGCAACGAGTTCAACAATGAGTTATTTGACTCAATCGTCTTGATTTGGAGTTGAGTTATCAAAATCCTCAATTCAACTCGTATAATTTTGTTATTTGAGCTTTCAATTTACAGAGAAAATTTCAATCTAAACCTTCAAATTTAAAATTCAAATTATGTAACTCATTTTAAATTTGAAGACAAATAAAGCAGTCCAAAGAATCATTGAAACAAAAAAGTTCTTCTTCTTTCCAATCTGTATGTTTGTTGTGGGATGTTTGAAGAATGAGTTAAAGTACAAAAAGAATTAATGGTGAAAAATATGACCTAATTTTTTCTCCAGGAAAAGAGAAGAAGAAGGGGGTATTTTTGTTTTTCCTATTTTTTTTTTCTTCTGATTATATGTATATTTTAATGAAAAAATATTGATTTCACGCTTTTGACTCGCGTGTGCCTCACGCATTTTTTCAGCTAAGCAATTTTACTGCCACGTAAGTTTGGTCAATGGTCAGAGGTGTTTAAAATATTGTGTTTCATTGAGTTTAAGGGTTCACTTGACAAATTCATAAGTAGAAGAGTCCACTTTACAATCCAATACAAGTATAAGGGTCTATCAGACAATTCTGCCATAAATAATTTATCATAAAAAAGTCTTATCGAGTTCTAAAAATACGTGATCAAAGATTACACTAGAGACCGTCTCTTTATATACCTCAAAATGTGATTTTTTATGAATAAAACTTGATTAATATATGATAAATACTAAAAATATTAACTTTTGACAAACTTAAAAAGCTAAATAGGTTAATGCATACTTGAAATTAAAGACTATTTTTCAACCTACCCTCAAACATAAATAATTTTTTACCAAAGACTTTTGAAAATTAAACACCTTCTATTTCTTCACTAGAAAGATGCATAAGCATTATTTTTTCAAATCTCACTCTTAAAATACTTTAAATATATTTCTGTTTATTATTATAATGATGATAAATAACAACAATACTAATAAAATAGGAATTATTTTGTATATAATATCTATTTTCGTATAAATATATAGGACCACAATTACGGAAACAACCAAGAAAAATAAATTCAATAAAGTTCAAGATGTATCCATTAGTAAATGGAAACGTAAATAAGCTATGTGATAGGAAAAAGAAAGGCCAACAATTTGTGGCCACTTTGAGTAATGAAATAGTCATATCCTATGTTACATCAATTCAAAAAAATTACTAAAGCATTAAATATATGATTAAATTTGCAACTTAAGCCACTTCATCACTATATTTAAGTAATTTCAGAGAGATTCAATCGTTCGTGTATGCATAAAAAGATACATAGTAGTTTTTATTGATAAAATGGCGAAAAGTCTTTAATTTTACAGTCGAATTTTTAATTATACATTTATATTTTATAGGGCTGACTACTATTACTCTCTTAAATTTTACAGGGTTAGGTTATGATGGTTGAGATTGAGGTATTAATAACTTAGCTTTGATTTAATATTTTTTAGATTTAAGAGATTAAAATGAGTTACAATTATTTACCCAAATCATATTTGACTAAATTCTTATTTACCCATATTATTTTATGGATGGATTGTAATCAATCTATTTTTAACTAAATCCAGATTCAATTCATTCAAAGTCAATGCAATCAATCCATTTGTTACCTCTAATAAACACTTGAACTTAAATCAAATTAAATAAATAAACACACACACCTTACATGACATAGCATACATAAAACACCACACAAAACATAAGATTATTACACATAAAATAAATACATCTATTTATTCAATCTTTTACAAATTTAAATACATATTTATGTAAATTCAAAGTTAATGGATATAACTAATAGATAATATCAAATTAAAAGACATAGTCACTATAAAAAAAACATTCACTTATTCGGAGTCAAGTCAACAATTTAAGTAAATATTTTTTGAATCCTCTTTGTCACTAGTAACTACACCAACATATTCACTTATTTCATATTATGAATATTATTCAATAATAAAACCCTCCTTTTTCCTTCCTTTAGCTCCGTCTCAAACTATGGAATAAATGAAAATTCATTCGCTTTTAACTAAAATCTCATTCGCTTTAGCTAAAATACAATCTCAATTTTTCATTAAAGAGACTCTAAAGTCAAAAAAAAAATCTAATATCTACTTATTTTTCTTAATTTCTTTTGGTGACAAAGAAAATTTGCAGTCGTTATTCTTTGAGTGTACACAAGATAAAAACATCTTTTCTATGCAATAGCTTGCAAATCACATACGAGAGATAATTCGCACTAAGCAATCCTGATTCGACGAGCTCGATCCAAAAGTTAAATTTTTATTTTTGCTGGCAAGAAGTTTCGAACTTGAAACCTCCAATATGAAACTCCCAAGCTCACAGCCATGTGATAGATGAAAGAGAAATTAAAGATGGAGAATTAAATCATTAATTAAGTTGATATTAAGAAAGATAAAAGTTGAGATTACTTATAATAATTGAGTTATTAAGATTTTTTTTTTTTTGAATAATTTTGAGTAATATCAATGAATGAAGGTAGACACAACACGTGACGGTGCTCATGCCACGGCTTTCTTCTATATTGCGTGGTATTTTCAATCTCCAAATAATTCCTCTACGACTGACACATAATGCAAAATCTTCCACATTTTAAAACTTTAGTTTATTTTTTTCTTTTTTTTTAACCTTCAATAAAGATATGTCCTATCCTTAAAAGCTGTCAACAATTATGTCATAGGTTCTAAAATTTTTATTATATTTAAAGAAAATTAAAGAATTTAGACGGTACCATTTAACTTTATATATATAAGTCGCTTTTATAATTGTTTTTTTGGGCAAACTTTCACGTATATCAAATAAAAAATTTATATTTGTATGTTATAGCAAAGTTTGTATAATTGCGTTCCATAATAAACATAGAAACTATATAATTCGCTATACATATACAGTTAAAGCAAATTGTATAAAACGAAGTGCATAAAATAAGAAAGAAAAAGAAGAGAACTGTATAGAAACGAAGTGTATAAAATAAGAAAGAGAAAGACACTTGGACAGAGAACTGTTTAGAAACGAAGTGTATAAAACGAATAGTATTATTTTAAGTGTATAGAACGATTATATACAATTTGAATTTGTATAAAATGAGAAAGAGAGAAAAACAAAAGAGACTTGACAAGGAATATACAATTGAATAGAATTATATAAAGAGAGAAATTAGATACAATTTGAAAATTGTATAAAACGAGAAAGAGAGAAAGACAAAAGAAACTGGGCGGGAAGTATTTTTATTGTATAATTATAAGTGTATAGGACGAAAATATATGTACTTGCATGTGTATATACAATTTTCTCACGCTTTATACAAACAAAAACGCAATTTATACATTTCGTTTCTGTTTGTATAAGTGAGAAAGGCGAGGGTGGCGAGCGAGATCTGAAAAAGGGGAGAGAGGGGATCAAAAATATATGTACTTATACAATTTTCTCTGCTTTTATACAATAGAAACAATTTTTATACACTTGTGTTTGTATAAAAAGTGAGGAAGCGAGTGAGAGATTGGAGGAGAGTGACGAACGAGATATTTGGGAGAGAGGCGCCTGACAATTTTTTACAAATATTTACTATGGAGCACAATTAAATCAAACCCTAACTATTCCATTTATTTTAGGTTATTAATTTGTTATTATATACAATTTTCCCTTTTTTCTTTTACACGTGAATATTTAGTGTTAAGCCACAAACGAACAAGTGATGTAACTTCACAACAAGGTGTCTTGAATTTATGATTTTATATTTTTTGTAAAATAAAAGACTATTTTGAATAAAGATAAAATGAAAGGTTGCATAGTTAAATACGTCCAAATTAGCATCACCATAAAAATAGGAAGAGGTGAGTAGGTGAGATGGAATTAATTACAGTCGTAGTACGATATAGTTAATTAGTGCACCAAACTACTTGTTTCTTCTAAGTTCTACTATCTATTTATTGATATTATGTTTGGGGTTTTCATCATTTGCACTTACCAAAATTATCTTACAAAGTGTAGTGTATAGTATAGTATAATAATTATATACTATACACTAAAAATTAAATAATGGGAAGAACACCTTGTTGTGAGAAAGTAGGTCTTAAGAGAGGGAGATGGACTTCAGAAGAAGATGAAATCCTCACCAACTATATTCAAGCTAATGGTGAAGGTTCTTGGAGGTCATTACCAAAAAATGCTGGTAATTAACATCGCTTCGCTTGCTTAATGTGTAATTAACTCGTCTAAAAGTTTCTTTTTTATTTATTTATTTATACAAAAAAACAGTGAGATACTACATTTTTGTTTACTTATACTTTCAAAGTATATGCTAGCTAGATTCTTTAACTGAGTATGCCAATAAAATTTTATATTAACATCATGAAATATAAATTAGCTAAATGATCTAAAAATTTAGGCAAAATTTGATTTATAATATTCTTTTATTTTAAAATAGATTCTATTTTTTGGTTAACAAATTTTAAAATTTAAAAAGTAAAAAGTGTTTTATAAAAAAATAAAATAAAATACTCCCTCCGTCAGGAATTATTTGTCATGTTGCACTTATCGAAAGTCGATTAAATTGAATTACATTAAATCGATATTTTAAACAAAAAATTAGATATGCTAAAACTATAGAAAAAGTACTTTAAATTATAATTTTTTGCATATTATATGATAAAAAAATACATCTTAAAATGTTAGTCAAAATTTTATAGTTGAACTCTAAAAATAAAAATTACGACAAACAATATCGAAAAGATTTTGTTTAATCAAATTTTTGGACCAAAAGGAATTTTGCCTTTTATAATGGTAAAAAGTAACGTACGACCTAGGGACTAAGTTGGCTAATTAATATCACACTATTGTAGGAGTTATTTATACTAATTAATAACATTTTTGTCAGAAGCAGGTGTGGTAGAGTTAATAAACTAAATAAGTTGAACATTGTTCGCCATGTGTTTTGTTATGTGTATTTTTATTTAGTGAATTATGTGTTCAATGGTTTGTTGCAAAGTCAAAAAGTTTTTATTTTATTTTTGTGGTCCTTTTGATAGGGTTATTAAGATGTGGAAAGAGTTGTAGACTAAGATGGATTAATTATTTGAAGAGTGATTTAAAGAGAGGTAATATAACCTCTGACGAAGAAGCTATAATCATCAAGTTACGTGCAACTTTGGGTAACAGGTTTGTTCGTTTTCATTAAACTTTCAATTTTCTATTTCACAATAAAAACTTACATTTGATAGATCCTTACTATATCCTTCAAATATAAAACTATAATTGTTGTGTAAATATTTGAATGTTTAATTTGGTTTGCAGGTGGTCTCTTATAGTAGAACATTTACCTGGTAGAACAGACAATGAAATAAAAAACTATTGGAATTCTCATTTGAGACGAAAAGTGGATAGCTTAAGAATTCCAAGTGATGAGAAGCTACCACAAGCAGTTGTTGAATTAGCTAAAAAAGGAACACAAGTAAAACATATTACCAAACGAGGACGCAGTAAAAGAAAAATAATTACTAGAGTTTCAAATTCTACGAATGAAAATATCGAGTTTGATCATTTTGATGACCAGATGTTATGGCATGACGATATTATGCTGATGGACGATAACTATGAAGTGCTAGATCAAGATTTTATTACAAATTGTTTATGGGACGGCCAAGGAGAAAATCTTGAAATAACTGATGATAATAATAATAATAATGAAATCTTAAGAGAGGATAATTATGGTAAGTGGGATTGGGAATATTTAAGTGAAATATTGAATAATGAAATATGTGGAAATAGTACTAAAGAAGCAGAGCAAGATAATAATAATAATAATAATATTATGTCATTATGTGACATTAATGACAATGTGCAGAACTGCATGAACAAAGAAGCAACACAAGAAAATATTGATCCCATGCAGAGTGATTTGGTAGCTTGGCTTTTGTCTTAATTTTGGAAGTATTACAATTAAGGAGATAGTTTATATTATTTATTCCACAAAAATAAAGATTAAATTATGTATATTACTTTTTTTTTCTTTTCAAATCTCATTTATGAGATGAAAATATAATATGTTATTATTAGTGTGGTAGAAATAGACTAGGCATGTACAGTGGGTTTAAAAGTGTATTTTTTGGGTTTTTTTTTTTTTGCTTTACTTGGAACATGTATGATGTATATATATTATTTATAAAGGCTTAAGTCATATGCGGCCCCTTGAAGTTGTCCGCATATTTTACTTAGACACCTTAAGTTAGACTTGTACCTATTGAACGCTTGAACCTTAAGAAATATATACCTATTTAACATAAAATGACAATCAGTTAAAACATTAAGATGCGTGTATTTCAAACGCTGGCACACAATAAACATATCAATAAAATGATGACACGTGGCATTAAAATTCAACTTTTTAAAAATTTTATTTAAATAATCAAAAATATTTTTTTTTAAAGAAAATAATTTTTTTCTTTTGAATTACCCCCCTACCCTGCGTCTTCTTCTTCAAAAATCATAGCCGCTCTTCCATCGATCAACGCCGATGCCGGCCCCGACAAGCCAGTAAACAATCATCCGACCTCTTCCTTCTCCTCCATTGATCAACTCACATCTTTTTTTCCTCCGTCGAATCTTACTTCTTTCATCAATGTCGGTAATACACCATCCACCCAAGCTAAATATCTATTCTTTTTCATTTTAAAATCATCAAAACCTTCAATTCATTGCATTTATCTTTTTTCCATTTGTAATTATTTATCGCAATTATAATAGATAATAAATTTTTTTTATTAATTCATATTTATTTCGCCGGAATAAATGAAGTTTTGTCGGAATATTAAATATGCAAATCTACATTAAAAAGAATAAGAAAGGAAAAAGCAGAAGAAGAATTGGAGACGGTAAAAGAAACAGATAGGTGAAGAGGATGGGGTGTGCTGTGTATGTGAAAAAAAATTTATGAAAATGGAAGATGAAAATGGCAGAGGAAGTGGAGAAGAAGACTTCATTTTCAAAAGAAATTATTTTTTTCCTTTTTTATTAATTTTTGCATATAAGTTAATAAAAAAAGAAAAAAAAATATTTTCAATAGTTTTACGCGCCCAAAGAGAGTGTGATATACGTTTTTTGACATGTCAGCATTTTGTGTCTAATAGGAATGACTTTTGAACAAATAAAGTATTCAATAGGAACAAAGATAAGTTGAGGTGTCTAAGTGAAATACGCGGACAACTTCAAGCGGCCGCATATGACTTAAGCCATTTATAAATGAATTAAATAAAAAGTTGTTTGCGTACTTTTTTGTTAAAGTATTATCATAAATATTTTTAATTTTTCTAAGAGGAAAATATAATTTTCTTTCTTATTTGATTTTTTTTTTTTAGAGAAAATGTATGGATCACTATAAATTAGAAATTCTTCTTTCATAGCAAGAACACAATAATATTTACGATATATATTTTTAAAAATTTTATTTATGGAGAGATTTTTTCTCGATAGTCTTGATGAAAAAGATTATATTAACTTTATATGAAGGTCAATTAGAGAAAATGTACTAGTATTTCTCATGTTTTAATTATCCTTTCACTGTGTTGCTCTTCATTACAATTTTAATTTTTAAATGATTAGCTTTCAATCATGTATCACTTTTTCTTCTCTTTTTAAAATTAGAGAAAATGCATTTTTTCTCAACAGGATAAATACATACCTCCTTCTAATCATAATTAATACCCCTATTTATCTATTAATTGTCTTAAAAGTTATACGAAAATTAATATATCAATAACTTAATTTTATCTAGCTATCAAACCATCTCTAATTATTTTATCCTGCCTTATATTGTGTATAACTTTAAATTTTAATATTATTATCAAGTTTCTTATAGTAAGTCTTTTGGCCTCTTTATCCCTTCTAAATGCTTAAAAGATAAAAAGAAAAAGAAAAAAGGAACATTAATTAAAAACAATAAATGCTTAAAAGAGAAGAAAAGGAACATTCATTAAAAACAATAAATATACATGACCCTAACATTTATATCAAGGTTTAAAAAATTTCACCTAACTATTTGATTTCTCTCACTACCTAATTAAAAGTAAAAAGTAAAAATCCTTTTGGCTAGTTTATCTGAAGTGTTAAAAATATAGCAATAATATTTTTTTGTATTATTGATTTCTTAATCACTGAAAGCAATTTTTACTGATACAAGAATCTCCTCAGAGCAAGTTCTATTACGATAGAAATTGATAATGAATTTACGAAGGCTTCGAATAAAGCGGAATATGCTAATCATCAGAATATTCAGGAATAAGTTAAATCGCTGAAGACAAGAATAAGTGAATTCTAGTTAGTAGAGCATGCCTTACTCTTATAAGAGGCATAGAGTATTTAATTGAAGGCAAGCGTAACTATAAATGTAATATCCTAGATGTCATGGAATTCCCCTTTTTCTCATTTATGGTTCTGACAAGGACAACCTAAGGTAAGGTGGCTCGGCTCCTATCCTATCAGCGGGTTTGAACATGACCCATGATTTGATTTATACTCCACGTGGAGCATTGTATTTTTGTTGCAATATTAGGTCCTCTTCCTACGGTAAATGTAGGATCGACAACAACAATGCTGGGGCGGACAGTTTTGCGATTGACGATTCAGCTTGCAGAAATGTCATTATTTTGGCATCTCTCGTTGCTCCAGAATGATACAAAAAATTTTTTAATTTAAAATAAAAAAGATATTATAGACTCTTTAATTTTCTGGACAAATTTTTTTAAATTAAAAGGGTAAAAGTGTTAAAATAAAATAAAATAATATAGTGTGAAAAATATTATTATACCATTTTAACTAAATTTTATCAAATTTTCTTGCCAAAACAATTTTTCCATAACTCTTCATTATTCTAACTAAAAGCTTTCTTACAATTTAAGACCACAATTATTTCAAATTTGATGTGGATAAATCAATTAAAAACATCCTAAGATAATAAAAATTCATACTTATGCTAGGATCAAACTTCTATTCACTGGTAGCATAAAGAAATGAGTCCATATATATATATATATATATATATATATATATATGGCATGTATATACCTAATATTAATCAATTTTTTTTTCGTTTTTTTGTTGTCTTTCACTCGTTTTCTAAGAGAGTGAGTATATTTTTCGTACCACCTTAGTTAGAAAAGATTCATCTTTAAAACGGAATATATTATTATCGATTTCACATAATAAGATAAGTGCATTTTTAACCTTCTTACATTTAACCACCTTAATAACTCTATGCATGAGTGATAAAGTTTGTTAGGGTTAGATATTTCTCAATTATTAATTTTTTAGGAAAAATTACCTAACTATACAATCTTTCTTTTCATATTTTCTAAAATTTCCTACCATTTTAAAATATTTCAAAAATCTCTCTCTTCCTCTTTTTCTTTCATTTTCCAGATACATTATTTACATTCCTTCCAATCCAACGTTTTTATTCCTATTTTTACGCCTAAAATCACTCTCATATATCAACAGTTACATCAATCACTCAATTTTTCAATTTCAAATTTATTCTCTATCAAGTTCATCAGTTTCAAGTTCCTAAAGAGGTAAAACTATTTCTTCATTCTTATGTACAAAATTTCACCCCCATATTATTTCGAATATATAATGGAGACAAATTACCTTCAACAATGTATCTAATCTCGATGTTTTTTTTTTCAATTCATCAATACCCAATTCAGCTGCAATTGTTGAAATAAGATTTACGAATGAAATATTTTCTCCAACCACTATCACATCACTTCTGTATCGCTCATATCTAACATCACTTTCCTATAATCCAAAATGCCTTAACAAGATCAAAATATTCATTTCGAATCTTCACAAAATTGCATTTCAAAATTGTTTGATCAAACTTTTAATGTTTTTTCAAGAACGGAAAGAAGATTTCACAATTTGAAATTTAAAAATTATAATTCAGTTAGAGATTTATGACTGATTGATTGAAGGGAAAAACGTACGCGTGAATTGTGGGAATCAATTAATTTATGTTTTTAATTTCTTATTTTATGCTTAAACTGATAACAATAACTTAATAATTTAAGTATCAGCCGTTATTAAAGTATCTGTCTACAACATTATGTAATCGAAAAACACTAAAAAAAGAAATTTTTAATAATTAATAAAAGAGTAGGGATAGAAAGTAATTTCTCTCTTATACTATGTGATTTGCTTAACTTTTACTTTTAATTTCATATTAAAACTATGCGATTTCTAAAATTTACCCAAAGAAAAATGGGATGAATTTTTGCTGAAATGGGCTGGAGCTTCATGAATTGCAACTTTGGAAAACCCAACACATATTTGCACTAAGCATTGTGGAATGGCCCAATAACAACCAACCCCCCCCCCACCCCCGCGGTCTCTCGACAGGAAACTATATAAATAGGACACGAAATATAAATAATATTTTATTTTGATTTTAGATACATTCCTCAAATCGTGTCTCAATTTCGGATATATCATAACATCCCGATATATCAAGCAAATTGATATAGCTGATCGTACATTTCCATTAAGTGATGTATATAAATATATTATGATGATATACCATTATAAATTAAAATAAATCTCGAAAATAACATGCTAATATATAGATATACTACGATAATATCGTAGTAATCTCTCTAAAGTATTAAATACCTCAATGATACCATAGAAATGTATAATATATATACTAACTAACATTAATGTGTCGAAACTTACTGTACGTAACTATATATTTGGCGGCATATTATTATCAGTTGCATTAGTGGCTGCTATAGTAAAGCAAATTAAATCTTCTTACTTTTAATTAACTAGTTTATCAGATAGAGCAGTTAGGATTTGCTACTTTTTTGTTATCTCCTCTTATTATTATACCATATCATATAGAATAGTCAGTACGTTAATTTACATGTATGATCATTATGCATCTTCATTATTTTCGACATAACATAAAGATTTATTAAAAACAATTACTAATACTGAATTTTCACGTAAAAATTTTAGTATGGTAAATTTTTTTTCTCTTAATTTCATTTTAATTTAATTAAACAAGAAATTTAAAATTGAAAGAACGTCTTTGAATTCAAAGTTAAAACGAAAGAAGAAAATTTATTTAACTCTTTCGATACCAATTATAATTATGAAAAATGAAAGTAAAAAATTTACTAATTAGGAAAACGAAGCCGTGGCAATATAGTAGAAAACAGCATTATAAAGGCTACTTTCCAAAAGCAGAATGGTGGTTGAAACAATTTTTTTTTCTTTTCTTTTTAGAAACAATCCAAATTTTCCCCAAACCCTGATTCCACTCTCAATTGTCTTCTTCCTCATTTTCCTATTTAACAAAACTCAATTTCTCATTTCGAATTCCTCAAACTGAGTTTTGTTCATAGAGGTTATCGATTATCAAGTTGAGTTCAGAATTTCGATTCACCGGAGCTATGTCACTGAGGCCGAACTCGAGAACGGAGGCTCGCCGGAGCAGGTACAAAGTTGCCGTCGATGCGGAGGAAGGACGTAGAAGAAGGGAAGATAACATGGTTGAGATCCGGAAGAATAAAAGAGAAGAGAATTTGCTTAAGAAGCGTCGTGAAGGTTTACTACAAGCTCAGCAGTTTCCTAGCACTGCTGCTGTTTCTCACCTTGATAAGAAGGTATAGATTTTTTTCGTTGATTAACTTTTAGTTTCTTAGATACATATATTTTGATCGAATTTGATTGTTTGATTTGAATTTTCAAGTGCGATCAATGTTTACTCAGTGTGTGTCCTTGTGAGCTTAATTCGTTACTTCGAATTTTTCGTTTAGTTACTTGCTTCATTCAGTTCTAAACCTCAATTATGCTTAATTGATTCAATTATTTGTTTGAAGTTCAAGTGTGATCACTGTTTACTCGGTTTTCTCTCTTACGAGCTTAGTTCAGTACTTCGTATTTTTTGTTATTTAAATGCTTTATTTAGTTCTTAGATTCACTTATGCTTATTGAAATCAATTATTTGATTGAAATGCAAGTGCATCAATGTTTACTCTCGGTGTTCGTCCTATCTAAGATAATCGACTACTTGTATTTTTCGTTATTTAAATGCTTCATTCAGTTCTTAGCTTCGCTTATCCTCATTGAATTCAATTGTTTTATCAAGACTAATTCATCTTTAGTTGCAAAGTGCAGCGCCAATTAATACCAAAAAATTAAAATATTTAGTTGCATATAAATATATATATATATATATATATATATATGTATATGTATATATATATAATCAAAATCTCAATAGAAGTAACTTTGAAGAAGAAGAAGAAGGAGGAGGAGGAAAACGAAACCAAGGAAGAAGGAAAGAAGAAATACGTAGTGGTTGGACTTTGGAGTCGCCGGAAAAGTCTGACTGGTCATTGCCTCACTAGAGAAGTCTAGTCGAGTCGATGGGTCGGAGTCAAGTTGTAGTTTACGAGTGCAAATGTGCAAATTTGGAAAGAAAACGCTAAAATTTGACTTTAAAACACTACATATATTTTTTTGAAATAGGTAACTTTCTTTTAAAACCTTAAATTGATTGTTTTTTTTACGAAAATACAAAAAGTGACTCCTTGGTCGCCTGGCATTGCCTTTTGAAGATCGCCTCGCCACAAAGATAATAGGCGCTGAAGGATCGCCTTGCCTTGCCTCTTGCCATTGATGATGAGACGATCACCTTCCGCAACATTGTCTCAGCCGTATGATACCGATAGTGTCATAGGAATCAGATGTTTTATTTACACGGCAAGCTCTATCAATTTTACATGGTGTTCATCATTTCCAGCTTAATTTGCTACATGTATTAATTACTTGCTCTATTCAGTTCTTAGCCTCACTAGTCCTTATTGAATTCAATTGTTTATTTTAATTGCAAGTGCGATCAAGACTAATTCATCTTTTATCTCTTTGAGCTTACTCAGCAGCGTGAATTTTTGTTAACTACTCTCAGTCGTATGATGCAGATATTGTGATCGGTTTCAGTTGCTTTAGTTGAATTGCAAGTGCTATCAATTTTTACTTTCCAGCTTAATTTACTACTTGTTTTACCTACTTTCTCCATTTAGTTTTTAGCCTCACTAATCCTTATTGGATTCAATTGTGTATTTGAATTGCAACTGCGACCAGGACTAGTTGGTATTGATCATTTCTAGCATTTATTTTCATTAATTACTTGCTTCATTCAGTTCTTAGGCTGACTTATCCAATCCTATTTGCATTCAGTTTTTATTTGAATGGCTAGCGCGATCAATGTTTACTCAGTGTGCATTCTTTCTTCATTCAGTTCTTAGCCTCATTTTTCCTTGATGGATACAATCTTTTATTTGAATTGCTAGTGCAATCAATGGTTATTTGGTATGCATCCTTTCGAGCATAATTGGGTACTATTATTTTTTGGTAATTACTTGCTTCACTCAGTTCTTAAGGATAACTTTTTTTACTTGTTAGAGAAGCATAATGTTTTCAATAGTTAGGTATGAAAGCTGAGGAGTTTAAATATACAGTCTGCTTTGTTTCTCCCTTGTCCGCAAAGCAAAAATGACACAATCACTCTTTGAAGAGTCAAAAAGGTATTTGAAAAATACTATTTAAGAAAAAGGAAGAAATCTATACACTGAAAAATTAGATTAGTTGATTTCTACTTTCAAATATAATAATGCTTGCAGCGATGGAGGAGTAGCATTGCGCCAAAAATAATATCATGCTCTAGCAACAAACTTATCTGATTTGATTTTATTGGTTTATAACCTTTCAGCTGGAGACTCTTCCTGAATTGATTGCTGGGGTTTGGTCTGATGACAGCAGTTTGCAACTTGAATGTACAACACAATTCCGGAAACTGCTTTCAATTGGTCAGTGTTGCTTTGCTTTTTTCCTAAATATACTTCTATTTGATCACCTTGACAATAAATGTTTTTCCTCTCTGTATCTTTGTGTCCTAATTAGTATGCGTTTTCACTTCTGGTTGTTTTGGCAGAACGCAATCCTCCTATAGAGGAAGTGATACAGTCTGGGGTAGTTCCTCGCTTTGTTGAATTTCTTGCTCGAGATGACTATCCTCAACTGCAGGTTTTTTTACAAAATCTATTATTTTTGTTTTTTGTTTTGCAGTTCATCTTTATTTCTAATGTTCACATAATTGGCATCCTATAATCTAGTTTGAGGCAGCGTGGGCTCTTACAAATATTGCATCTGGTACATCAGAAAATACTAAAGTTGTGATTGATTATGGTTCTGTCCCAATTTTCATCAGACTTCTAAGTTCACCAAGTGATGATGTCCGTGAACAGGTAAAACTTTATATATAAGAGGGCTAGGCTTTCATGTTTCTTCTCATAATTGTCATGATATTATGTCTATTTTTCTAAAAAAAAGGTTGGGGTTACGGGAAGGAGTAATGGGGGAGAGAATTACAAAGTGGAAAATCAAACCCTCACTGCCAAGATGAAAGTTCAAGTATTCAACCAACTTAGCTACTAAGATTCCCCTGATATTATATGTATTATGCCAATTTATTTCTGAGAAGTTAAAATTTCTTCTATTTTGATTATTTTTTTTTTAAAAATTTATAGGCAGTTTGGGCTTTGGGAAATATTGCTGGTGACTCGCCCAAGTATCGTGACCTTGTGCTTGGCCATGGAGCTTTAGCGGCATTGCTGGCACAATTTAATGATCAGGCAAAGCTATCTATGTTGAGAAATGCTACCTGGACATTGTCAAACTTCTGTAGGGGAAAACCTCAGCCACTGTTCGAGCAGGTTTGACTTTAAAGATAAAGTTTGTTTGATCTTTTCAGATATTTATATTACTTTTAAAGGTTATGCCTTTTAAAATTCATTGCGCAGACAAAAGCGGCACTCCCCACTCTTGGTCGCCTTATCCACTCAAATGATGAAGAAGTCTTGACAGATGCATGCTGGGCTCTTTCATACCTTTCTGATGGAACTAATGATAAAATCCAGGCTGTTATTGAAGCTGGAGTGTGTTCCCGCCTTGTTGAGCTGCTACTGTGAGTTATAGATCTTATTTTTGAGGGTTTGTCTTAGGCTTTTGATATGTTAAAATCATAAGTTTCTTACTGCCTTCATCTTCTTTTTGTGAGTAGTCATTCTTCACCATCTGTTCTCATTCCTGCCTTGCGCACTGTTGGTAACATAGTCACAGGAGACGATATCCAAACTCAGGTATTTATCATCCTCCCATGTACAATATATATAAGATTCTCTGCTTTAGCCAATTTTTCATGTTTGATTTTTTTTTTCGTTTTTAACTCTTCTCATTCTTAATTAAGTCTCTGTGTAAACATGAATTCTCAATATCTAATCCATTAGTACGTCAGATGTATCTTCATCTTTTTGTTTAGGTAAATTATGCAGGTCAGATAAAAAATATACTTAAAAATCTAGCTTTCGTCAATGATAATTCAATTTTTGTAATAATTCTGATAGTCAACTATATCATAATCATAATATGAAAGTCAATGATAATTCAATTTTTGTAATAATTCTGATAGTCAAGTATATCATAATCATAATATGAAAGAAAAGATGAAGTAAAGATTGGGCTAGCTAGTCAATTAGTTCTCATTAAGTTTCTACCATGTTTAAGAGAGGTTGCTCACGGAAGTCTTCGCTAATTCATCCGTGTACTACACTCAGTCTTGAGTTATCATGTTTGCCTACCTGAGTAGGGGGTTAGTGGTGTTTGACTGTTATGATTATTTTTAGAATAAACTTTCCATTGCCGAACTGCCCACTGGGGTAGTGTTGCACCACATATTTACGGAACAAATGGTGTTACATCTCTATTTGTTCTGTAGGAGAAAAAATAGGGAGAGGAAATTTTCTAAATTTTTGGTCCCTGAAACGTAAGATGAGTGAAATTGAGTTAACTTCTTTGCTATCCTGTTATTCTCCTACCAAGGTAGGGATGCTCTAATAGGGTAATATTGTATGGCGGAGGCATGCTCTCTCTTTCAGTGAGGAGTTATTTGCATCCTTCCATTTTTGTTACCTCTCAGACGTAGTGGAAATAAAATGGACACAAAAACTACATGTTTTGGTTGTTGAAGCAAATTATGTCCTACCTAATTTATCAGCTGGATTCTTTTTTGGTGGACATTGATGAATCTATATTGTTTAGGTTATGATTGACCATCATGCTCTTCCCTGCCTTGTTAACCTGTTGACGCAAAATTACAAAAAAAGCATTAAAAAAGAAGCTTGTTGGACAATCTCGAACATTACAGCTGGAAATAGAAATCAAATTCAGGTATGTTGTATGGTAATTGACAATTTGTGCTTCTTTTATCAATTGACAGAGAACTGAAAATAAGTGAAGAAAGAGAACCTTTGCAAGATGATTCAGTTTTGTATAATGATACTGAAAGGGGTTTAATTGAAATAGATTGTGATTGAGGCTGGCATTATTGCCCCTCTTGTATATCTGCTTCAAAATGCTGAATTTGAGATAAAGAAAGAGGCTGCTTGGGCAATTTCAAATGCTACGTCCGGTGGAAATCATGATCAAATCAAGTATGTTTCCTTTAGCAAATTCAGTTTCATCTGCTTAACCTTACATCTAGTTTGAAGCTCACATGTAAATTGATTTCTAGGTTCTTGGTGAGCCAAGGTTGTATAAAACCATTGTGTGATCTTCTGGTATGTCCTGACCCAAGAATTGTCACTGTCTGTTTGGAAGGGCTTGAGAATATTCTGAAGATTGGGGAAGCTGATAAGGATCTAGGTAACACAGAAGGCGTGAATGCTTATGCCCAGTTAATCGACGAGGCTGAAGGTCTAGAAAAGATTGAAAACCTCCAAAGCCATGACAACACTGAAATCTATGAGAAAGCAGTGAAGATCCTCGAAACTTATTGGTTGGAGGAGGAAGATGTGCCGGTTTCATTAATTGAAGATCAATTCGAATTTGGAGGGGCCGATATATCTCTTCCATCGGGAGGATTTAACTTCAGTTGATGGGGTATGTTATTGTTCCCTTCTTTTTTTATGATTATTTCCTCTCTGTTGACAACGGTTTCCTTTGAAAACTTTTGTTCTTTTGAGCACCTGTTTTATGGTGTAAATTATTTAGCATTAGGATGTGTTAAATGGTGTTTGAGCGATGATGTAAAGCTAGTCAACCTTACCTTTGATTTAGCAAAAATGGTTTGTTGCAGTTAAAACTTGTGGTAGTTTCTTAATGTTTAATTCTTTCCAGGTTTGGCTAGCAGGTCAGTGAGTGGTTTTAAATTGGAGAAACATCCTGCTCTTTAAACATGTGTAGAGAGAGTTGTCATCTACTTGGGGGAGGATCGGATTTTTACATATATTTTCTCTATTTATTGATGGAGTTGGTGTTGTATAAGTTACCTTTTCCCCTAGACTAGACTATTGGTGGTGGTGGATATTATATATATATATGTGTATACATGTTAATGTACAAGTCATACCTGGGCTCTCCATGACATTATTTGGTGTAAACATATACTTGTTTCCATCTTTTTGTACCCTTATATGGCTTGTTTCCATCTCTGTACCCTCATTTGGCATTATCATAGTAGTTGCTTTCTGGCTTAAGAAGAGATACTTCATTTACAAGAATGAGGTGCTGAAATTACTACCAATATGGAATGTGTTTGCTTCTTTTTGATCATTTGCTATGTTTATATGTTCATTTTAGGGTTTTGAGGAGATAAGTACAAAAACGATGGCTTTAGAGTTTCCTGGTCTTCTTACCACTTAGCTTGATTTATACACTGAGTGCCCAAGTGGTCCTCAAGCCAACCCAACTCCACATTATAAAAAAGAACTAACAATATGCTTAACAAAGTGTACATTAATATTTATGAAAAATGAGTTTTGAGTTTTACGTTCTAATATGGCAAAAATCTACTGCGAAAAATTAAATGACATGTTATAAGCCGTTAATTTACTGTAGTGGAAAATCTAAAAAATTATCTACACAAAAACTTGAAATTCTAGAGAAGTTAGTATCTCAAAGAAATAACAGTGCACAAATACAAAATTTTTGAAATTAATCGACAATGAGAATGTGCTAATTCTACAGCCACTTTTATTTTTACAGCACCAAAAGTTGAAAACAAACTAGAAGTAATACTAACAGCTTTTTCATCAATCAAGATCCACTCTTTTTTTTATGGAAATAATTGGGACCCCCAAAATTATTACTGCTCCACTACTACTTGTTCATCTGCTCTATCTCTTATGCCTTTCTTTCTTGATATCTGCACATTGTACAAAACCTGAAAAAATATAAACAGTTATAAAATAGTAGTCTTGTTTAGAGGGTTCAAAATTAGAGCAAGAAGAAAATTGCAACACCAAAAATGAGACAAGTGACTAAAGGGTGTCTTTCTAGGTGAATGGATTTGGAGGTAGGTGGTGGTGGGCTGTGAAAATAGAAAGGAAAATATGGTACAATTGGATTTGGGGGTGGTGGAGTTGGGTAGTTATTAGTCGGTGGTGGATAGTTTCCACCACCATTCCCATCACCCCCGCCACCACTGTTGCCCCCGCTATTGTTCGGGGGTGACACATAATATGAAGAGGGTGGGGGTGGTGGATAAAGTTGAGGAGGAGGTGGTGGGGTTGAAATTGGCTGACAAGGGTTGTCACAAGAAGAGCACATTGTGCAAGAAAGTTGGTCTTTGGCCATAGCTGTGATTGTTGACATAGCTTGAGAATAATAGTGGTTGAGTGAAATCAAGAAAAAGAGAGTAAAAATATGGAAAATGAATTGAGAATGTGGGGGTGAGAAAGTCCCCATTTTTATTTTTTTGATCAAATATGGGGAAGAAAGTTTGGGGATATAAAAAGAAAGTAGAAGGAGATGGGTAGCTTATATTATGTCACTATAAAATATGAAGGAGATGAGTGGAAACAAATTTACAATTTAAAATGTAGCAAATGTGTACACAAATTAGAAGAGAATTCTAACTTGAATAGTCATGTATATTACTTTTTTTTTTGTTTTTTTTCAGAATTTGATAAACTCTTACCGTTCGACTATTTCACGCAAGGCTGAAGAAAACTTTCTATTCAAAACTAAAAGTTGAGATCTTTTTTTTTTTAGAAATTATGTTGGAAGATATCATTAAGGAAATATAATTATATTTGTTTAATCGTTTAAGTGGAAATAAATCTATGTCAAGCTTGATATATGATATCATATCAACATATACTCTCATGTGAGGAAGTGTGCAGAAAAAATCATAAATTATAACCTAGTTTGATCTGGAACGGTATTTAAGAAAAGAAAGAAGATTTTTTAATCTTGTGGTTCTAAATTAAAGTTATGTCAAATGTACCAAAATGCCCTTTAATCTTGTGGTGTTAAACATGTCACGTAAAAAGTTAAAGTTTAAGTATTGCCAAAAAAGAAAAGGGATCATTCTTTTTAAAACAAACTAAAAAGGAAATAGAGACATTCTTTTTTTATGTATTGAGAAGTGTTTTTACTATAAAAAAAAAGATTTGATATATAAAAGCGAAGCTAGCAATCTGCAAGTTGATTTGATCGAATTCAATAAATTTTGCTTAAAAAATATATTTATGCTAATAAATTTATTGAGCGTTTAATTCTTTTATTTTATAAATTCCCTTCATAAAAATTCAGAATTTGTCGCTGAGTTATACCATGGGAGATTGCATGTGTATTATGAGCGTACCTTTATTCAATCGTTTATTATAATGACAAAAAAAATAACAATATGCATATTACTACAATTTTTAATACACTGCTACCACTGAAATTCTTCTTTATCTTTTTGTCACGATGTAAATACTTTTTTCATTGCTACAATAAAATCTCGTGGAAATTTAGTTAGCGGTAGATTTATATTCTATTTGATTATAAGTTTTAAAAGTAAATTTTTTTTTCTAAAAAATAATAAAAAACATTATCATTTGTTGGAAAAAGTAATAATGTAGGTATTTTATGGAATTTTTTTAATAACTCACCGATCACCACGTGAATTTATAAGGTTCGATTCATTCATAAACCCTTTCTGTTAGTTATTATTGTTTCTATTTTATGAGCGTTATGTAAAGTTACATTATTATTTTATCGCGTCGAATTATTGGAGAAGTTATATATTTATTTTATAAGCATTTTCTTATTGGGTAAATTGAAAACTGAACTATTAATAAGGACCAACACCAACAAAAGTGTCAACTTTCACATATAGCAAATTAAAAATTCATATTTGTATGTTATAGCAAAGTTTGCATAATTGCGCTGCATAGCAAACATAGAAACTGTATAATTCGCTATACATATACAGTTGAAGCAAATTGTATATAACGAAGTGTATAAAACAAGAAAGAGAAAGACACTTGGGCAGAGAACTGTATAAAAACGAAGTGTATAAAATGAATTATATTATCATAAGTGTATAGAACGATTATATACAATTTGAATTTTTATAAAATGAGAAAGAGAGAAAGACAAAAGAGACTTGACAAGGAATATACAATTAAATCGAATTGTATAAAACGAGAAAAAGAGAAATTTGATACAATTTGAAAATTGTAAAAAACGAGAAAGAGAGAAGGCAAAAGAAACAGGGCAGGAGAGTATTTTTATTGTATAATTATAAGTGTATAGGACGAAAATATATGTACTTGCATGTGCATATACAATTTTCTCACGCTTTACACAAACAGAAACGCAATTTATACATTTCGCTTCTATTTGTATAAGTGAGAAAGGCGAGGGTGGCTCGGGAGAGTGGCGAGCGAGATCTGGAAGAGGGGAGAGAGGGGAACAAAAATATATGTATTTATACAATTTTCTCTGCTTTATACAATTAGAAATAATTTTTATACACTTCTGTTTGTATAAAAGTGAGGAAGCGAGCGAGAGATTGGAGGAGAGTGGTGAGCGAGATATTTGGGAGAGAGGCGCCTGACAATTTTTTACAAACGTTTGCTATGGAGCACAATTAAATCAAACCCTAACTACTCCATTTATTTTAGATTATTAGTTTGCTATTATGTATAATTTTTCCTTTAATTATTGATTAAGTATATTTAAAAATTAAAAATCGATAAACTAAATTGATACTACAATTCAATCGAACTCATCGATGCACACACTTAATAAAATGGGAAAATTGTATATAATAGCAAACTAATAACCTAAATTAAATAGAATAGCTAGGGTTTGATTTAATTGTGCTCCATAGCAAACATTAGCTAAAATTTGCCAGCGTCTCTCTCCCAGAAATCTCGCTCGCCACTCCATTCTCGCTCGCCTCTCTCGCTTTATACACAGAAGTGTATAATTCTGTTTTGTATAAAGCGAGAGAAAATTGTAATACACATGCAAAA
>NC_028642.1:3863109-3881312 GCF_001406875.1 Solanum pennellii
GTCGAAATAGTATTCTTGCTTATTTCGATGATCCTCGATACAGAAGAAAGAGTTCGGGCATTATTAAATATGGGACTATAGAAACGCATTCAGTCATCAAAAAAGAGGATTTGATTGAGTATCGAGGAGTCAAGGAATTTAGGCCAAAATACCAAATGAAAGTAGATCGATTTTTTTTCATTCCTGAAGAGGTGCATATCTTGCCCGGATCTTCTTCCCAAATGGTACGGAACAATAGTATCGTTGGGGTCGATACACAAATCACCTTAAATCTAAGAAGCTGAGTCGGTGGGTTGGTCCGGGTGGAGAGAAAAAAAATGAATTGAACTAAAAATCTTTTCTGGAGATATCCATTTTCCTGTAGAGACGGATAAGATATCCAGGCGTACCGGCGTTTTGATACCACCAGGAACAGGAAAAAGAAATTCCAAGGAATACAAACAAGTTCAAAATTGGATCTATGTCCAACGAATTATACCTAGTAAGAAAAGGTTTTTTGTTTTAGTTCGACCTATCGTCACATATGAAATAATGGACGGTATAAATTTAGGAACCTTTTCCACCGGATCCATTGCAGGAAAGGGATAATGTGCAACTTCGAAATGTCAATTATATCCTTTATGGAAATGGCAAACCGATTCGAGGAATTTCTGACACAAGTATTCAATTAGTTCAGACTTGTTTAGTATTGAATTGGAACCAAGACAAAAAAAGTTCTTCTTGCGAAGAAGCCCGTGCTTCTTTTGTTGAAATAAGGACAAATGGTTTGATTTGACATTTCCTAAAAATCAACTTAGTGAAATCCCCTATTTTGTATATCGAAAAAAGGAATGATCCGTCGGGGTCAAGATTGCTCTCTGATAATGGATCAGATTGTACCAATATCAATCCCTTTTCTGCTATTTATTCCTATTCCAAGGCAAAAATTCAACAATCTCTTAACCAACCTCAAGGAACTATTCATACGTTGTTGAATAGAAATAAGGAATGTCAGTCGTTGATAATTTTGTCAGCAGCCAATTGTTCTCGAATGGAGCCATTCAAAGATGTAAAATATCACAGTGTGATAAAAGAATCAATTAAAAAAGATCCCCTAATTCCAATTAGGAATTCATTGGGCCCTTTAGGAACATGCCTTCCAATTGAGAATTTTTATTCATCTAACCATTTAATAACTCATAATCAGATCTTAGAAACTAAATATTTGCAACTTGACAATTTAAAACAGACTTTTAAAGTGATTAAATTAAAATATTATTTAATGGATGAAAATGGAAAATTTTTTAATCCCGATCCATGCCGTAACATTATTTTAAATCCATTCAATTCGAATTGGTCTTTTCTCCATCACTATTATTGTGCAGAGACATCTAAAATAATTAGTCTTGGACAGTTTATTTGTGAAAATGTATGTATAGCCAAAAATGGACCGCCCCTCAAATCGGGTCAAGTTATACTTGTTGAAGTTGACTCGATAGTGATACGATCAGCTAAGCCTTATTTGGCCACCCCCGGAGCAACTGTTCATTTCCATTTTGGGGAAACCCTTTACGAATGAGATACATTAGTTACATTTATATATGAAAAATCGAGATTTGGTGATATAACACAGGGTCTTCCAAAAGTAGAACATGTCTTAGAAGTGCATTCAATTGATTCAATATCCATGAATCTAGAAAAGAGGGTTGAGGGTTGGAACAAATGTATACCAAGAATTCTTGGAATTCCTTAGGGATTCATGATTGGTGCTGAGCTAACTGTAGCGCAAAGTCGAATCTCTTTGGTTAATAAAATCCAACAGGTTTATCGCTCCCAGGGGGTGCAGATTCATAATAGGCATATAGAAATTATTGTACGTCAAATAACATCAAAAGTGTTGATTTCAGAAGATGGAATGTCTAATGTTTTTTCACCCGGAGAACTTATTGGATTGTTGCGAGCAGTACGAATGGGGCGCGCTTTGGAAAAAGTGATCTGTTACCGAGTCATCTTATTGGGAATAACAATAGCATCTCTCAATACTCAAAGTTTCATATCTGAAGCAAGTTTTCAAGAAACTGCTCGAGTTTTAGCAAAAGCGGCTCTCCGGGGTTGTATCGATTGGTTGAAAGGCCTGAAAGAGAACGTTGTTTTGGGGGGGGGGGTGATACCCTTTAGTACCGGATTCAAGGGATTAGTTCACCCTTCAAAACAACAAAATAACATTCCTTTGGAAACAAAAAAAACAAATCTATTCGAGAGGGAGATGAGAGATATTTTGTTCCACCACAGAAAATTATTTGATTCTTGTCTTTCAAAATAATTCCACGACATACCCGAAAAACCATTTATAGGATTTAATGATTTCTAAAAACGGATTCGTCTCTTTCGCTATCTGCATTTGGTATGGTTATTTGCTTTGGTAATAAAAAGAATAATGAATAGAAAAGAATAATGGTTTGGGTCGTGTATCTACGTCCAATCTACAGTAGAAGAGAATGTTCCATCAGAACAATTATTTATTTCAGTTCAGGGTTCCTCATCTCTTTTTTTTTTTTAAAAAAAGAATAAAAAAGGGGAGGGGGGAGGTTGTGGGGAGAAATGACAAGAAGATATTGGAACATAAATTTGGAAGAGATGATGGAGGCAGGAGTTCATTTTGGTCATGGTACTAGGAAATGGAATCCTAAAATGGCGCCTTATATCTCTACAAAGTGTAAGGGTATTAGTATAAAAATGTATTAAAAAAATTACAAATTTCCACATTGCATGTGCAAGACCGCAAGAATAAATAACATGTATATTTGACATATTTCTAAATCAAACGTACATATTCTTAATTTTCTTAAACTCCGTGTCAAGTGAAGATCAAACAAATAGAAACAAAGAGAGTACAAGTTAATGGGCCTTCAAATGAACATAGGGCCCAGTTGAGTTGAAAGACAATCTTCAGCCCATACCCAATTCCCTCCACTTCAAATCCGCCAGAATGAAATTTGAATTTACATTCAAAATTTCATCCCAAAGAATGAAACAGAAAAACACAGAGAACAAAATCCATGTCAATCGCAATGAAGGCTTCAAATTCATTTTCAAATGTTCATCCACCTTATTTACAGGTAAATTCTAACTTATAAGGCTTTACACTTTCATTTTTATTTGATAGATTCGATAGTAAATGCTCCTATACACCGTCAGTGATGTGGACTATGATTGCTGAGTTTAATTGATCAAATTTTGTAATAGATCATTCATAATAGATTATGAACCTGCAATTAATTTCACAAGTGTAATTGGTTTGGTGTTTATCACATGGAATTTGGAACGAATCAAATTTGAATTTCGGATCTGCCTTTGTATGATGTATTTCACCGTGCCTCAGAAATTCAAGTTTTTAATTTATTTCAAAACGTCCATCCACCATATTTACACATACTGTTTATAATATTTTGTTAGTTCGAAGCTGAGTTGAGATGTTAGCTCGAACTTGATATGAAGTTTTGATGATTTAACAAACTTATCGATCTAACAAGGAACCAGATCCTTGTTATTGGAATGCTGACAGTGAGATGAATGATAAACTCTGTGTGAGGTATATTTGTGTGCTATCATCAAAAAAGGGGAAAATGTTATATTCTAGGTGTTTTGATGATCCTCACAAATGCGGGGACTTGGTCCATGACAGAGTTCTCTCGTCGAGATACAAATGGGGTACAGTCGTAAATGTTGTCATATTAGGTGGTAGGTGAAAAGTGCAGTGTCCTACACCAATAAGAAGAGCGAAAGATATAATATATTTCAATACAAATTCGTTGAAACCATCCCATTGGCTAAAAGCCTGTTGTTGGAAAAGTTGTGCACCTACAGCATCAGAGGTGGTAGCTTTTCTGACAGCTGTCTTTTCACCTTTCACGTCGCAGTCTTGCGGGGACCAGGTCCCTTGCTTGTGTTCTTGTTAGAATATGTGCATCCACTACCAGTCAACGGACCAGGTCCCTTGACACAGAAGAACAGTGCAGAAGATTTAACAATATGAAGAACACAACACAAGTAGTTTACATGGAAACCTCCTTGCTCAAGGGAATAAAACCACGACCTGTTGCACAGGATTTACAACCGTCTTCACTAATCTTCTCAAGAAAAAGTGAAACCCGGTTATAATCAATGTGAGAAAAAGTTATTAATCTCACGATCAAGTAATCTACCCATTACTTGAAGAGCCTAAGCGGATACAACACTGCCCACTAAGCTATCACCCCTAGATAACTTAAAATTTGCTAAGCAGATACCACACCGCCCACTAAACCACCTAAATCTAGATGACTTAGAATTTGACTAAGCAACAAAATAATGTTGCCCACTAAATCAGCTAACCTTAACTGATTTAACTTTTACAAACCCAAAACAAATATCTGAATCCTTTATAGATTAGGAACAAATTTATAATGTAAGTACATAGACACAAAGCTCTAAATACAACAAAGATTCTTCTTTACTCTATCAGGTCCTTCTGTTGAGTTGAGCAATGTTCTTCCTTGAAGATGACCTTCTGTTCAAGCTTGGGAATTTTCAACGAAAATCCAAGTTTAATTTGCCAAGTCTTGTTAGAATATGTGCATCCACTACCAGTCAATGGACCAGGTCCCTTGACACAGCAAGAACAGTGTAGAAGATTAAGCAATATGAAGAACACAACACAAGCAGTTTACGTGGAAACCTCCTTGCTCATGGGAGTAAAACAACGATCTATTGCACAGGATTTACAATCGTCTTCACTAATATTCTCAAGCAAAAGTGAAAACCGGTTATAATTAATGTGAGAAAAAGTTATTAATCTCACGATCAAGTAATCTACCTATTACTTGAAGAGCCTAAGCGGATACAACACCGCCCACTAAGCTATCACCTCTAGATAACTTAGAATTTGCTAAGCGGATACCACACACTCATTAAACCACCTAACTCTAGATGACTTAGAATTTGACTAAGCAACAAAATAATGTTTCCCACTAAATCAGTTAACCTTAACTGATTTAGACTTTTACAAACCCAAAACAAATATCTGAATCCTTTATAGATTAGAAACAGATATACAATGTAAGTACATAGACACAAAACTCTAAAACAACAAAGAATTTCTTTACTCTATCAGGTCCTGCTGTTGAGTTGAGCAATGTTCTTCCTTGAAGATGGCCTTCTGTTCAAGCTTGTGAATTTTCAGAAAAAATCCAAGTTTAATTTGCCAATTCTTAAATTTGTGTTTGTTGGAAAGAGATAATATATTTCACCACAAATTCGTTGAAACCATCCCATTGGCTAAAGGCCTGCTGTTGGAAAAGTTGTGCACTTACCGATCAGAGGTGGTAGCTTTTCTTACAGCTATTTTTTTTACCTTTTCACGACGCAGTCTTACGGGGACTAGGTCCCTTGCTTTCGGGGACCAGGTCTCTTGTTTGCAGGGACCAGGTCACTTGAATTTTGAGTTCTTGAAAAGGCTTGCTGAGTGACTTCCTTCTTTGGATGATTGAATATAATATGATGTTTGTCATTCTAAAAATATCAAACATAAAGAGTTATTATCCGTTGGACAAACACCCTCCTCCATTCTGATTGGTGTAGTACACTGACGCCTCACCAACCTCTGACGTGAAATCTTTATAGCTGTAACCAATTATGTATCTGATGGAGGAAACTCTGCCTGGGACCAGGTCCCTGCATTTGTGAGATACTGAAACATACAATCTCGTCCGCTCTTCTTATTGGTGTAAGATACTGCACTTTTCACCTACCACCTGATATGACAGCTTTTACGACTGTACCCCATTTGTATCTGGATGAGAGAACTCTGACAGGGACCATGTCCCCGCATTTGAGAATCATCAAAACACCTAGAATATAAAATATTTAGAGCTTCATACTTCATTTTTTGTTAGATAGATTTGATCTATAACCTGTAAATGCACGTATACCAGGTGAACGATGTAGACTATAATTATTGTGTTTAGTTGATCCAGATAATATGTGTGAAACTGTAATTAATTTCCAAAATTATAATTTGTTCGGTGCTAAGAACATAGAGATTAGATCAATGAAATTTAAATTCCGGATCTGTCTTTGTATGCATTCATTGTGCTATAGAAATTCGAGCTTCAAATTCATTTCTGGACTTCAATCCTCCCTATTTTCAGGTACGTAAATTTGTTCTTTCCCTTTTCCTCCCAAATCTGAAATTTGTTGAGCTTTACAGTTCATTTTTGTTAGAGACTGATCACAAATTCAATATATTAGCAGTAAACTATAGCTACTGGGTTCAATCAAACCAGCATTTTGACAGATATTAGATTATAAACTCATAATTTCTAATGTAATTGGTTCAATGGTAAGAACATGAAGACAAAATCAATGAAATTTAAATTCTGAATTCAACTTTGCATGCACTTAACAAGTTTCCATTTGATCATAAACTTTGAAGTTGAAACTTGAAAATTTGAGTTTTGAAGTTGTGTTTACTTGGAAAGAAACTTGAAGTTTTCTTAGGGGAAGTCCCCAAAACTGGGAACTTCGAAATATTTAAAGACCATAATGTCAAAATTTGATCGAATTTTTGTGTCAAATGTTAGCTTAAAATTATGAATTTTCCTGCTAATGTTTTGTGTTCCTGTAGATAATCGCAGAGGCAATAACATCACCGAAGGATCAAAATGGTCCGAGCCAACCAGAAATAGCAAAGTTCATCGAAGCTAAGTAAAAGGAATTAGTTCCTCCGAATTTCAAGAAGTTCCTCTCTGTTCAGTTAAAGAAATACGTAGAGTACGAGAAGTTATTCAAAATTGACAATTCCTATAATATTTCAGCTAATCTCCACAAGGAAAAAATGAAGAGGCTTAGCCAAGAAAGACCCCAGAAACATGGAAGAAGAATGTATCAACTACTCCAGGTAAAATGTAACAAATGTAAGAGTTGGATCAATTTTGTGCTGGTAAAAACAAGTAAGACTAATATACATGTCTTAATTCAGCCGTCCTGATAATGTTTGAGTCAAAATCAATTGGCCTAGATGGGTCAAGTAACGGATATGTCCAACTTGTTATGTTATCTTATAGGTTCTCTACGACAATTTTCCGTTATAGTAGCCAAAAGTATATGAACAAACAATGTTATTATAGAGAGGTCTGAAAGTGTTAACTCAAGTCCTCCAATGCTAGTAATTTTCAATCTCTAAATTTGATTCTTCATATTTGTGTCTTTGATATATATTAATTCACCAAGTTACAGTATTTGACTCAATCTATTGGGCATCAAGCCAACAAATGAGTCAGAAGTCAACTCGTCTATATTTGGACGGACTACTGATAAATAGGTTAATTTTTGCTACTTCAGCTACTGGTAAAACTGATGGCAAGATGAAGAGATTGATCCAAGTAAAAACACCAGAGAGACTGAAGAAAACAAAGGCTGCAACACCCAAGAAACAAAAATATCTGAGGTCAGCAACTTTTGCTCTTAAAAAGGGGAAAACATATGATGTCTGGGGTTATATCTGTGTTCTCTTGTCTCAAGTATTGGGAGCTTATTTTATTTTCAAAAATTTCCTTAAGAGCTTTATAGTATTTTGCTATACTTTCTTTACGTCCGCTATTTCTTTTATCAACCTATTTTGAATATTTTACCTTGATCCGAAGGTCTATCCGAAAGAACCTCTCCACCTCTCAAGTTAGGGATAAGGTATGTGTAGACTTTAACTCTCTTTCGATCTCACTTGTAGGACTACACTAGGTATGTTGTTATTGAACCTTATACCTATTTGAGTGATACTTATGGTTACCGCCACTAAGGGCTATAGTTGGATGAATATGGTTAAACGAGATTCTAGGTTTAAACTTTGTGAAGCATAAATTTCTCTGCACTTTCTCTTTTCGAGGTTCTAAGTGACGTGAATCTAGATTAACTGAGTCAATGGATCCAAACAATGAACGGCTATAATGTTATATAGACCTTTGATTTAGTCTCTGACTCTCTGTATTTGGTGTTTGACAATTTCAATTATCACTTCATGAGCTAATTTTGGGGTTAAAGTGAAACTATTTAAGATCCCTATCGCATGCGATGGTAAAAGAAAGAGTATTAACTTGTATACTACTTAATTTCTGAATTAAATGTGTCACCATATATTATAAATCTTTCAACAATTATGCATTGAACAAGTGAACCTTAAGGTCAAACTTTGTGACATAGAACTCAACCAATATTTTTTATCTTGCTTCCAAATATCACAATAAAAGCTTGTAAATGTCCGAGAAAACATCTAAGTGGAAGGAGATCTTATAATTGTGCATTATTTTTTGGAAAAGAAGGAAGAAAGCTCAATAAAATGGTTCTAATTATTATTTGGAAGTGTAAAATCTGTGAATTGCCCCAGCACTGTGAGCTTGGGATCTCAACAATGGAAGCTTCTAACAGTGATAGCCATCTAAGAGAGAAGAACATAGATATTGATTTGTGAAATGTAAAACTTACTTGTTCTATTTCATCAATGAGTATTTATACAAATCTGAAAAGTAGAAACCATCTAATCTAACTTTGTACAATACAGACTACCTAACTGTGTAGCAAATTAACTAACCACTTAACTAATTGTGTAACTAACTATGTGAACTGTACAATACTTTAACCCCCCCCCCCCTCAAGTTGGAGGTGGATACAACACTGCCAACTTGCTAAGAATGGAAGAGTGTTTGATCCCTGTCAAAGCTATGGTTAAAATATCTGCCAACTAGTCCTGTGTAGCAATGTGATGTAAGGAAATAAGTCGTTGCTGCAAGACGTGCCTCACGTAATGACAGTCGACTTCAATATGTTTGGTCTCCTCGTGAAAAATAGGATTCCTGGATATATGTAATGCAAACTGACTATCATAGAAAACTAAAATAGGTTTTGAAAAGGGAACATCCAGTTCAGTAAGTAACTAACTTACCCATACCAATTCCCCTACCACTTTTTTTCTGAGGGATCTGGAATCAGCTTCTGCAGATGATAAAGAAATAGTTTCTTGCTTCGTCAACTTCCAGCTTATTGGACTGCCTCCTAGCAACAACAAGAAACCACTAACAGACTTCCTGGAATCTGTACATGATTCGCCATTTGAATCACAGTACCCTTTGATAGTAATATCTGCATCCTTAGATAGAAATAAGCCCAGGGTAGGATCAGACTTTAAGTATCTCAGAAGATGAAAAACAACTTGTAAATGAGGCTCTCTAGGATCCTGCATGAATTGAAAGAAATGTTGAACGCTAAATGCAATTTCAGGTCTGGTGTTTGTGAGGAAAATTAGTTTTCGAACCAGCTTCCTATAATAAGTTCCATCACTAAGAGCTTTCCCTTCCTTTGCTCTCAATTTGGCACTAGGATCAAGAGGAGAAGCCAAAGAACCAAGTGAGCAATCATACTCTTTTAACATGTCAAGAACAAACTTTCTCTGGGAAATCACAACACCGTGAGTTGTGTGAAGTACCTCCATTCCAAAAAAATAATTCAACAACCCTAAATCCTTAATCTGAATCTGTTATGCAGATAGACTTTCAGGTCTGCTATTTCAACAACATCTGTTCCTGTGAGAACTATATCATCAACACACACAGCCACGTAAACAACTAAATTGTCCTTTTTTTATAGAACAGGGAATAGTTATACATGGAATGAACATATCCTCTAGAACATAAAGCCTCAGTGAACAGGAACTAGTTCAGTTTACACACTAAATTAGGGGCCTGAACTGCAAGTCCAGGTGGTACATCCATATAAACCTCCTCATGCAGATCTCCATGAAGGAAAACATTATTAATGTCTAACTGATACATAGTCCAACCCTGTTTAACTGCTGAAATCAATAAAACCCTGATTGTGGTCATCTTTACTACAAGAGAAAAAGTCTCAGTATAGTCAATACCTGCCTGTTGTGTGTACCCCTTGACAACAAGCCTTTATTTTAATCTCTCAATACTACCATCTGTCTTGTGTTTAACCTTATAAATCCTTCGACAACCAATGGCTTTCTTTCCATTAGGCAGTGGAGCCAAATCCCAAGTATGATTAAAATGTAAAGCATCAAACTCTTGTGTCATGGCCACCTGCCAAGCAGGATCAATTGAAGCTCCTCATATGAAATTGGTTCCTTGTCAATACAAACATTTCTCACAAGATCTTGACTACTAGGAACTAAAGTACTATGATCAATGTGTTGGTGATTGGAGAAAAGGGCCTTGAGAGAAGTAGCAGTATTGGAAAGGTATGGAAGATTATATGGCTTAACTTGTGGCAATTTACAGACATAATCATGTATCTGACTGGAGAATTTGGGTTTCCTAGTTGATCTCCAAGGTTTTGGATGCATGGAGGTAACACACATGGGGTTAGAAGGAGAGGGTGAATGTACTATAGGATTAGGCGATGGACTGCATGCAACACTAGAACCATCTGATACAGTTTGTTTTTGATTACTTTGTGTGCCATGATTATCAGAATTATCTAAAATATCAATGAAAGAAGAAAACTGTAAACAAGGAGTAGATGAAGTAGGAAAAGAAACATTGTGAAAAGGAAAAACATTTTCATGAAAAACATCCCTAGAAACATATATTCTTTTTGTGGACATATTTAGGACCTTGTACCCTTTTGTCTCATAAGGGTATCTAACAAAGTGGCTCTTGGTTCAAATTTGACTTTATGTGGTATGGATACATTGGGGTAATAAAGGGAGCCAAAACTTTTCATATGGGAGTAAAGGGGTTTCTTTTTGTATAGAATTTCATATGGGCAGGCATCATTTAGCACAGTAGAAGGAAGCATGTTTATAATGTATGTAGCACACATGATACATTCTTCTAATACTTGACAGGTAGTTTGGATTGGAAAAGAAATGCCCTAGCAGTTTCAAGTAAATGTTTGTGTTTTCTTTCTACCACATCATTTTGTTGTGGTGTGTAGGGGCAAATTTTCTAATGAAGAATTCCTTTTGCTTGAGAGAAGGTAGTTGTTTCTGTGTTAACAAATTCCAGACCATTGTCTGTTCTACTATTTTAGCAGTAGTTTCAAATTGATCTTCTATCATGGCAATGATAGTTTTTAAGGTCTGCTGAAGTCATCCACAATGGTGATGAAATATTTGAAGTTGTTGTAAGTTTTTGTGTGATATGGTCCCCACACATCGATATGAATGAGTTCAAAAATGTTTGAGGTTGTTGTGGTCTTGGGCTTAAATGATAGTCTTTCCTGTCTTGCCATGGGACATATAGAACACATGAATAGTTGTTTGGAAGAGAATTGAACAGGGATAGTAGAAATACCCTTCATCTTGAAAAACGGTACATGCCCCAGCATATTATGCCACATAATGTTTACATTATTTCTAGTGCATGTGTGAGAACTATCAGTACAAGAAATAGGATCAGATACACAGTCATAAGGGTGTGAAGGAACACCAACTGAAGAATTATTAACAGTCAAACAAGATTTATCAAAAGAAATACATTGTTTAGAAGAGAAACATTGTCAATACAAGCAGGACATTTGTTGTATGAATGTAAGCTATTACATGAAGAAGATGTAAAAGATTGCTTCAAACAATTTGATCATAGAAAATAAAGGCCATCACTTGCACAACCAATGACCAGAGGCCTCTTCATTGAAGGGGCATGCATAAAACAAGAAGTTCTGTTAAAACTGACTGTGCAATTTGAATGTGCAGTCATAGTTGAATAGAAATCAAATTGTATTTGAAAGATGACACATACAAGACTTTCTCTAAACTGATCATAGGACCTAATGTTACATTACCAATCTGAGTTACCTTAACCTTATAGCCGTTAGGTAATTCAACTAATAATGGATAAGGTAGGAAAGTAATGTTGTGCAAAAGAGATATATTGAAGGTCATGTGGTTTGAAGCTCCTGAGTCTAAAATCCATGAGTTAGATCTGTTTTTGAAACATTTGCATGACTGATTACCAAAGTCTATTGAAGAGGTACAAGTTATAATACCTGTAAAGTCAGTTCAACCATTAGCAAGAGCTGAGCTTATGGTGGATCCTTCATTCTCATGTTCTTGTTGGAAATGCTGAAGCATGTTCTGAATATGACAATATTGATCCTTAGTGAGAATTACATTGTATAATTCCTAATTCTGATCTACTGCTGGTCCCTTTTCATGAATTAAATTTTGTGCACATTGGACATTTGCTACTGTTCTGTGTCCAGTTCCTTTATTTTGTGGAGGCTTTAGAGGAGCTCTAGGATTATTCTGAAAGAGTTTGGGGGAGCTCTAGAGTTCTGAGGTGGATTAGAACCAGATGGATACCCATGGAGTCTATAAGACTATAACACTTCTCCATGATATGACCTGTTCTCTTACAATAGTTACAAAACCTATGTTTGTATGGAGAATTTCATGATTGATTTGTTGAAAAATCTGTCTTGTAAGGTTGAGAGGGCCTACTAGATCCAACATATAAAGCACTTGACTCCACATTAAAGTGATTGGATGGCTCGATTTCTCTTTGGTTTTCATCTTGAACTAAAAGAGAGAAAGCCTGTGCTATAGATGGCAATGGATTCATCATGATTATACTATCAAACATTATAATATAGACGTCATTCAATCCCATGATAAATTGGATCAACCTTCGATCGTGTTCAGCCTTATGAGCAAGAGCCTTTGCTCCACAGATACAAGTGTAATTGCATTGAGCTATGATATTCAAAGTACTGAGTTCCTCCCATAGCTTTTTCAATTTGGTGTAGTACCCCGTAATATCGAGAGATCCTGAGACAGATCATTAATTTCCCTTTGAATTTGATACTACTTTGCACCATTAGTTTGTTCATAGTGAACTTCCAGCTCCCTCCATAATTCTGCAGAGCTCATGATGAATTCAACACCGTCTGCAATTTCCTTTGACAGTGAATTCAAAATTCAGGATGTAACAATATCGTCGCGTCGTTCCCATTAACGATATGAAGGATGGTTGGATTAAGTTCGTGGACAATCCCCATTGATAAATCCTAATTTGTTTTTGACTAATAGTGACCTCAAAACATTGCGTCTCCATGAACGATAACCAATTCCAGCAAATTTTACTGGTACGAGCATGGCTCCGGGATTATTAGAAGGATGCATGTATAGAGCGCTATTGGAATCTATTGAAAAAGATGTTGAACTACCAGATTGATCGGTGGAACCACTAGATTGGCTAGAATTTGGAGCAATCTCCATAGATCCAGCAAAAACGAAGAAGAAGCAAATCTTGGGGAGAAGAAGAAAAAGAAAACTCGTACAAAAAATAAATCGAAGCGGAAAGTGAATACCTCAGAGTCGATACCGCTCTGATACCATGTAAAATCTATGAGCTGGGAAGCTCAACAATAGAAGCTTCTGACAGTGGTAGCCATCTAAGTAGATGTTTCAAATGGGCTGGCCCAACTCAACCCAATCCAACCCTAACGGGCTAGAGGGTTAAATGGGTTAGGGCAGGCAGGCTCTTTTAATTAAGGGGCCAGCAAAATAGCGGCCTAACCCAGCCCTACGCGGGCCACGGGTTGGCCCTTCAACCAAAAAATGAACAATATTACTCTCTTAGAAAGAGTATCGAATGTTGATGTCTATCGACACGACATCAATTCATACAAAAATTCATTTATAAATCACACACTTCGGTGAATACTTACAAAAATACATTTATGAATCACACACTTTGGTGAATACTTACAAAAATACATAATAGCCAACTTAAGATTTAGCGGATAAATGTTGATCATTCCATCATTTCTCCCACAAAAACTAGCTGGTTAAAAGATTTTCAGCAACACAAGGCAGCCTAAATACTTAACAAATCTAAATTTCTAAATATTACATGACTCATTAATTAATGTTTTACAACTCTGCTTCTACTTCCACTATTGATCACATTTGAATCAACATGTGATATTATTTCCTAAAGAAGTTCATCTACAATTCAACATGCAAGATGATATTACAAAATACTTGATTTTTTATTTTCCAAAATATTTATCATAAAATCTTTACAAATAAACACTATTAAAAATATATATAAAAATATTTTTATAAATTAATAGCCCACGGGCTGGCCTCATAGGCTTGCGGGTTGGGCCTACGAAGTCAGCGGGCCAAATGGAGTGGGCTAAAAAGCCTCGTTCATATATGGGCCAAAAATATTAAGCCCAACCCCACTTATTTCAAGGGTTGGGTTGGCCAGCCTCGCGGGCTAAACCCATTTTGACGGCTCTACATCTAAGAGAGAAGAACAGAGATATTGATTTGTGAAATGTAAAGCTTACTTGTTCTATTTCATCAATGAGTATTTATATAAATCTGAAAAGTAGAGAACATCTAATCTAACTTTGTACAATACAGATTAGCTAACTGTGTAACAAATTAACTAACCACTTAACTAGTTGTGTAACTTACTATGTGAACTGTACAATACTTTAACAGCAAGAAAATTGAAATCTCCATAAATACACCCAACTAATTTAAGGGTACTCTTTCTATAAAATAACAAGTACTTTGCTTTAGTCTCAAATAATTTGATATTGATTATGTGACTTTTCATTGATTCTATTTCTCTGGTGGAAACATGGGTGGCTTTAGAGGGTAGCGAGGGGGTTTAGTTATATATATATANGGGATTCAAAGTTCATGTTGAGTTTTTAAACTTATAAACACTACTTCTTTAGCTTTATATTAGTTTATTATTTTTATTTTTTACATGTATATTAATAAATCATAAATAAGAAGATTTTACTAATTCACCTTTTAAAAAATTTCTTAAGAATTTTACAAACATATGTGAACAGTTTAAAAAGAAATTAATTGCAAGGATAATATCAGAATATTTTTGTTAATACTTTCTTAATTTAGTAAGTTAAACAAGTAATATCAGATAACTATTCTTAATAAAATGATTAAATTATATGAGACAGAAGAAATAATTTTTTATTTCTAAATCGTTTTAATGAAAATTCTAAATTCACCGCTAAACAGTTTCATACTTAAATAATGAAATTAATTAATTACGAATGCATGGGGTAATGGCCAAATTCATGCGCGGAGTATTAATTACTAGTATTTCAAATTTTCACATCATTGATTACAGGTGAGGATTGTATTAATTATTTCTTCTTCTGTTCCTTTTTATTTGTTAAATTTTATTTGAAATATTTATTAAAAATAGTAATAATTGATATATTAGATTTATAACTTAACTTTTATTAAGTTATAGATTCTTAAACATAATTACATTATATCTTTCAGACATTGATCAATGTTAATAATTAAGGGCATAATAGGAAGAAAAAAAATCTCCTAGATTTGTCAAAAATAACTAGTAAAAAAATCAAATTAAAAAAATATTTGACAAGTAAATAGGAGCAGAAGGGGAGTACTTATCTTCGATCAAATGTTCATTTCTTTTTGTTTTTTAAGCTATAGAAGGGGGTTAAGTAATTATTCCCTTTATTCCATATTAAGTAAATCTGTGAGGTAATTTATACTTATTAAGAAAAATATTTTAGGACATAATTTAAATCTATTTTTCACTTTTATCTTTTCTAAAACCATAAATTTAACTTTGTAAATTATGTAATTTCTTTCATAGAAAATATAAAATTTCACTAAAAAAAAAGACAAATATAAAAAGAAATTCCAAACATCCCTTGTTGTCTTTTTTCATTCTTATATCATAAGAAGTGGACATAATTTAATTTTTTTTTCATTGTTATCTTTTTTAAAAATCATTAATATAACTTTGTAAATTATGTAATTTATTTCCTATAAAATTTCACTAAAGAAAAGGACAAATATAAAAAAGATTTCAAACATCCATTTTAACCTTTAAATAAACAAAAAAAATTGTAGAAATTTGAAATGGAGTATTGAATAAACATGGAGAAACAAAATTAGTAGGAAATATATATGGTTTTAGAGGCACAACCTAAATAAATTAATCTTAAAAGGACGAAATTAAAGCAAAAATATGGAGGTAATGGGAAATGATTAAATTTTATTTATGAAATTGAATTATTTTCTCATGTGATCTAATATTATTTATGGGTTGCGCCAAATGTGTGGACGTAGATAAGACAAAAGAAGAACCATAGAAGGAGGAAGCTGATTTTGTGCTTATGATATAGTTTTATAATAGGATGATGACAAACTTGAAGAATATTAAATGCTCTGTTAGTTGGTGGTTGCATAAAATAGGGAGATATATCAGGAAATTATACTCATGTCCTTCCAAGTGTTTAATTTTAAATTTTAGTTATTAAAATCTTTTAATTTTGAAATAATTTATTGGAAACAATTTATGTTGTCCATTATAGGTAGAATTTATGATCAATTGAATATGTTCATTCTTTTGAAATATATGCCTTATTAGCTTATGTTTAAATAGAGGTGATAATTAATTTTAAATTTAGGCAGATCATAATGGGTTAAGATAATAAATGAAATTTTAAATTTTTTTTGAAAAGGTTAATTAATATGACTAAAATGTAAAATAATAAAGTAGATTAATTTATTAATAACAATATAAAATAAAAGGAAAAGGCTTAAATATGCAATTTTCAAAATAGGTTCATTTATGCTAAAATTTGACTCATTTATCTCTTAAAGTAAAGGCTCTTTCATGCCATTATTTTTTAATGGTGATTTTGCAAAATCATTTTTGACACGTGACCGATTATAATTTGACCACGTCATCAATTTTTTCCTTAAATAAAAAATGTCCACTTAATATAAAATGGAAAAAATATTAATTTAATTTAGGTGGAGAAATAAAATTGGGATCACCGTCGTACTTTACACAATCCATTAATGTCCCGTGAAAAATACCGGTAACGAATTAACCATAAACCTGCGCTCCCATTAAATATTCTTCCAACTCTCTCTCCCCTTTTTTTTTTCTATAAAAATCAAATTTCATTGTTGCTCATTTCCATAGATAAAAATGGAAGGAGGATTATCAGTATCAACACGAAGCTTGTGCAATGGATTAAAATGTGACTGGAAGAGGAGGAGAAGAGGAGGGTATGAGAGGCTAAATGGGTCGGGTTGTATGAGGATGAATCGGGTTGGTTTGGGGAAACGAAGGTTCTGGAAGATCAATCTAAAGCGGAGAGTGAAGTTGAGTCGGAATTATTTGAAATTTTGGCCGAAGAAATTCGTAATGAATGTGCGGGATGCGTATGTGAATATGATGATGAAGATTGCTAATTCCAAGTGTATGAGGAGTGGGATTGGTGGTGGATTCGGTACGAGGCAATTGAAAGAGTATGATGAGAAGGTGCTCGTCCAGATTTACAAGTCCATGATTATTGCGCAGGGACAGTTAATTGGTGATGTAAAATTTGGCACTCCAATACAGTGGAGTTATAATAGTGAAGTTACTAAAAAGATTACCCCTAACAATGGATCCACAAATTAATAAATATGGTGTTCGATTTTATAAAATTCAATAAATTATGTATTTTGTATTTGAAAAAAAAAACTCACTTAATTGAAAAAAAGTACGATAAATTGATGAAAGGTGAGTCTAAAATTCATCGGGTTGGTGTTGATCCTCAAAATTACGTATCAATAATTAATAATAATATAGTTGGACAATTGAAACAGTAGAGGAAAGGGTGGGGTTTATCCGTGAGAAATGGACTAATTTTTCTTGGCGCAAGAAAATCAACCAATGATAAGATAAAAATGATGCTTTTCTTTTTGGTTTCGATAGGTTGTCCATGGTACAAATTCTATTTTGACTATAAATTTAGTAACTTTGGTTTTTATTTTATTCTCTCGTAGATGATATCTATTGCCAAACTAACTATATCTGATAGAATGTAAGTAAATTTAAAAGGAAACTAAACACTACTCTTTCGTGAAGATCAAACACTTATTTTGTCACGATCCAAAACGGGCCGCGACTGGCACCCACACTTATCCTACTATGTGAGCGAACCAACCAATCCAATTCCCAACATTTGTACCATAATAAACAGAAAATTAATGCGGAAGACTTAAAACTCATTAATGAAAATCGATTAAATAACTTATAAAAACTCAATACTATTTATTCCCAAAACCTGGAAGTCATCACCACAAGAACATCTATCCTCAAATTACTAATCTAAGAGTATCTAAGAAACTAAAATAAGTAAAA
>NC_028642.1:3888784-3889934 GCF_001406875.1 Solanum pennellii
GGAGAGGAAGAGGCATACCATCTTGATGAAGTCTGAGTAATCAAGTATCCTCAGTCGTGCCGCGACGTTAAATGAGGCGCTTGTTGGGAGGCAACCCAATACTTATAGTTTTTCTTTCTTTCTTTCTTTCTTTTCTTTTTTTAGTAATGGTAGCATCCGTCGTGCCAGGTACGTCTTTCTGTTATTTTCAAACTAGGGCACACGCAACGGACCGTCGTACCTACGACGGTCCGTCCTGCACAACCGTTCTGGTTGTCGGAGACCCTGTTTCTAAGGGTCTCTCACTTTTTCTAAGTGTCCTTCAACGGACACATGTGACTGACCGTCATACACACGACGGTCCGTCCTGCACGACCGTCATGACGGTCAGAGACCCCTCTCCTAGGGGTCTCCACATTTTTCTCAAGTGTCCTCTGACGGACACCCACAACGAACCGTCGAACTTGTGACTGTCTGTCCTGCACATACCGTCATACTAATAAGAGACTCTCCTTCAGGGTTCTCCATGTATACATAGTCTAATTCTCCATATATACATAGTCTAATTCTCCATATATACATAGTTTAATTCTCCATATATACATAGTCTCAGTAAGACACGACGGACCCCACGACGGTCCGTCATACTCACAACGGTTCGTGCTGATCGTCGGCGCTTTGCGCCCCAGGTTTGCTTCACCTACCACTCTAGTATTTCAATTTTTATGCATTGGGGACAATTGCATGTCTTTTTGTTGGGGGTGGGGTAAATGGAAAGTGAGTGCTAGGGTGAAGTCTGAGTAGCCCAATTCACTACCCTCTTTTGGGGTTTTCTTGCCTGTGTTCTTTTTCCCCAAGAGACTGATTACTTTTTCTGTTGAACCGGCATGTTTATATCTTTTGTACATAGTTTAATTCTGGAGCATGATGGCTAAAATGATATCCTGATAAACTGGAAAATGATGCATGACTAGGCATAGTAACTGATAATTGTGTGGCTCTAAGCATGAAAGAGAGTTACACCATTGCATTACCCTAAGTCTTAAATTCGAACTAGGTGTCTGATAATCTGGTATAGTGATGAGATGTCAAGTGAGTGTGAGGAAAATTTGAATAGTCCACTATTGGTACTGAGCTAGAACTTGCCTGGTTAGTCCTGCTGAAAGTAAGC
>NC_028642.1:3893915-3909764 GCF_001406875.1 Solanum pennellii
TTTATAATTAAAGCAGGAATAGTCCAAAACGCCCCTTAAATTACTTAACAGAAATCCGATCCAGCCTGGGATTACGCAGCCTGTGACGGCCCGTCGTGCCTGCGACGGTCCGTCCTGCTGCTTCCTTCACAGACTTCAGAGACTAAATTTCCTCGAAGAGTCTGTGACGGTCCGTCGTGCCCACGACGGTCCGTCCTGCCATTCCGTTACGAAGTTCAGAGAGTCGATTTCAGTACCCAAATTTCAGAATTCTAAAGTGTTTTGGAACGAGACCCCCTCGACGGTTCGTCGTGCCCATGACGGTCCGTCGTGGGATCCGTCGACTCAGCCAGTTTTTCCAGAAATACAATCTGCTGCTCAAAACGACTAAACAGGTCGTTACATATTTGAATTGAAATTTTTGTTTCAGGTTGATCCATGTGAGACGTGTTTAATCATAACTACTCTCCAAAATTATCCTCATTGGCCCTTAGGAACAGCTACTTTCATCTCCATTACGTAGTTGTTTGCATCTACTATCTTTCTTCAATGTTGTACACAAATACTACTTTGGCTTGCCATTTATTTTTTCATAACTCTCAAAACTTATTCACTTGTCATGCTTTTATACATTCCAATTCTGTTTTGCTCTTTTTCCTTTTCCATGAAATATTGCATGCACAATTTCAATTATTATTATTATTATTCCATCAGTCTCTCAATCTTTCAAAGGTAAGTATAATGTGTAAGAATATACTATCCAACTCTTATGTTATTGTTGTTATGTATATTAAAGAGTATTATTTTATTAACTCGACTAAAAGTGAGATAAATAGATTATAATATTAAAGGATATATAGATTTTTATTCTTTGCACATTATTAAAGACATAATTTTATTAAAAATGACAAAAAATTAATTCAAAATTATATTAGGATATCAATATAATCTATAAAGTATAATGATTGAATTTTGAATCCAATATTACATTTAATTATCCTTGCAAGTTGGCGATCTTTTTAACAATTGTACATCATCCATAAATACCTTATACTAATAATGAAAAAGACACATAAACAAAAGGGACAATTATATATCAATAGTAGATATTAAAAACAGTACCATATTAATATTAGTATATTTTTCTTTATCTTTTATCATAATTTAGGATTATTAATTTTTGCATGTACTTGAATATGTTATTGAGAAAGATCATTTCTGACACTTGTTTACAAAAATATTAACAATACAACAAATACATTCAAAATATGAGCTACTTTGTATCAATATATATTCCACTAACCAAGTTATTTATTGGAATAAATGAATTTATGCAATATCTCACTCATTTATATCCACCCCAATTTTTAATCGTATTAGTGTTTGTAACATAGGTACATAAAAATGAAAAGTCTCATTCTTTATTTCACTCTAAAAGCAAAGGTCCTATATCCTCCTTCATATACTTGAATTTTTAATATAATAAAAAGATTGAGACAATACATTAACATACACCATTGGTGGACTTTTGGAAGAAAAAAAACCATCCTTAAAATCTAAAAGAAAATTAAAATATATATTAGTTAATATACTTCATGTTTCTCAATTAAATATTATAGGAATTCATTTAAATTTGGCAAGAATATAATGTCTTTGTATATCTAACAAAAATTGACTTTCGATATTTGTTATCAATTCAGTTAACACAAATCTTCTAGGACTTATATAAGATAAAACCTATATTTACTTGTGGTATAGTTTTACAACAAACAAATATTTGGGACTTACCTTATCACCAAGACTAAAATTTAGTTCAAGTAATGTGTTTTTGTACGAAATATATACAATAAAATGATTCAATAGGAAATAATATCATCGATATTCTATATGTTCAGTCTAAACGTGCTAGGAAAAAGAGGATTTTCGAACCTAGACCTTAAAGTGTATATTGATTATTTATGTATATAACATAATAAAATAAAGGGCTAAAATTAAGTTAAATAGTACCTAAATTGACCCTTGTAATTTGGTTGGATTCCTTCTACTATACTCAACTTTTATGGCCTCTTTATTCATTAGAAAATGAAAAGAAATTAGAATAATTAATAGTTAAAGAAAAGTATATATGGAGTGCCATGGTTTTCATGATCATGTTATAGGGAATAAAAGGAGGACCACCTTTTTCATGTGTTTTTTTAAAGAGAGAAAAAGGTCTGATATACACCTTAACTTTGTTATTTGGAGTTGATATATTCCGCGTTATGAAAGTGGCTCATATATGTCCTTAGTGTTATACAAACGACTCACATATACCCCTGCTGTTACAAAATAGCTCACATATACCCTTCATTTAACGGAAGTTAAAAGAATTAGTTTTAAGTTTATATTTATTACTTTTAAGTTTTTTAAAAAACTATTTAGGAGTATATATGATTCTTCTATCAAAGTTTAAGGTATATTTTAATTTTTTTCATACATAAATTATTTTTTGACTTCTTTTATTATAATTATTTGAGTTTCTTTTTTTTTTTTTTCATTCCTTAATTTAAAGAGAGAGAAAATTTAAACTATTTTTTTTGTCTATATTGTAATTTGATTTTTGCATTCGAAGAAAAAATTTGGTCATCTACAATAAGTTTTACAAGAATGTAAGTGAAACATAAATAAATTTAATTATCAAAATAATAATTCTAAATTAGTTATTGAAACGAAAAAAAGTAAAAAAAAATATGTTTGACGAGGACTAAATCTACTCATATGGGATTATATTTTTTTAAAAAAATAATAAAAAAGATATATGTGAGTCATTTATTTATAGATAGAGTTATATATAAGCTACTTTCATAATAAGAGGTATATCAACTCTAAATAACAAAGTTGAAGAGTATATCATACTCTTTTAATAATAAAAAGTGAAAGACACAACCCATGCTTCTCTCCACTTCCAATAATATTATACCGATAACGATTTAAATTTCTTCATTATCAATTAAAAGTTTTAATCTTTCGTATTAATTTTCTCCTTATACATGTAAGTTTCACATGATCAATCATTTTCCCGGCTCATGTGGAAATTAACAATGTGTCATGCACTCACATCGTCCTAATATTTATGATTACTAAAACTTTTTTTTTTCTTCATATTTTCGCGCTTAAGGTTTTAAAGGACAGTAAATTTACTCTCATACTATTATTTCACCGTCTATTTTGAATATACTCTTAATATATTGTTATATTATCCACCTCTGTCTACATGATATTTTCGAAAGGCTTGATAATTAACCTAATTTTGACACATTATATTTTTGCTTTCTTTTATTTTTTCAGCTTCTAATATTAAATTTTTATTTGTATAGACAACAATTTGATATGAATCTAAACTTGTTATATTCTGTAAAATTTCCAATATTGAATTGTCAAATCATTTGGAACAAAAAAAAAATTATACTAATACTGTTTAGCCGTGAATGAATCACACTTCACTTTTCTCTCTGATTTTGCCTTGGGATTATTCAAAACTTTATCTTATATATGGCCAACTCAAAAGTCAAAAGCAAGATGAATAAATATAAAACAATAATTTTTATATTTAAAGATTTATCAAATTATGAATTCACTTTTGGAACTCAATTTTAATTTAAACTCTATATATTTATTTTATTAAGAAATTCAAAAAAATATATATATATATCCATCAGCCATTAAAAGTTTATTTTTTACTTTAAAAAATCCCACGTTATACTCTTATAGTCTTAGTCTTAAACAGAAAAACCAGCCTAATTTTTAATGTATCATTTCTGAGGTGAAATGATATATATGCAAGTGATCAATGATGTTTTAAATTCAGCTAACAAGAATTGACAGAACCATATAATTTGTCATTTTACCAATAAACTTCATAAGTCAAAAGTGGTAAATGATTTTATTTATTTTTTTTACTTTTTTTAATATATGATTTTTTTCATGTCATAGAACATGGTTTTGTCTGCAATGTGCTTTGCTCTCATTATGATTTATAATGATTTTACCTTTTTCACTTTTCAGTGCACCCATACATTTTCAATTTCTTTTTTTTCTTTTTTTTTTCTCTTTTTCTTTCTGTGTGGTGTAATGGGGTTGTGTTTTTCTTAAATAATAGTAGTAGTATAACACTAATTATTTTGATTATTTTTGTAATGATATGAACAACAAGAAAGAAGTACCCATGATTGGGCTAACTCAGCAAGCATTTGATCTCCCATGTGAAATTCATAATGACTTGCACAACAAATATAAACTCATCTTCTTTCTTTACTATACATAAACCAATTAAGCTAAAAAGGGAAAAAAATAGTAATTAAAATATGGATAATTCTGAAAATTAACATGGTTCTTTTTAATATTTGCCCAATTAAAAACGATTGCTTAAAAGTGACAAAAGTATAGTAACACCAAATGTGATAGGAAAATTGAGGACTCTTTATCCTTAATCGAAGATTTTTAATTTGAGTTTTAAAAAATAGAACAATTCATGATGTTGGAAGCATCGTTCAAAAATCGACCCTATAACAATGAATTAGACTTTGATTGTATTTTAACGGAGATACAAAATGAACACCTAGTGAAAAATAAAAAGAGAAAAAGAAGAAAGTATTTAGTAGTGCAAAATACCAACAAAATTTATGATTCAGCTTTAAAGTATTTTTTTATTTTTTATCAGAAAATTTAAATTTGAACCCTGATCTATTGAAGAGATTAAACCTTATTGAATGCACGATCACCTTTTGTTAAATGTGTTTTATTCATCGCAGATATCAAAAACCGTGGTATCAATAAATTTAATGACTTAACTATTGAAGGATACAATGTAATAGATGAGATTTCTAAAATAACGGAGTTCTTGATGCCGAAATTCTTTCCTCTTTTAATGGATCTTTAACAACACAAATTTAAATTAGTCAGATCAATATGTATCGATATGATAAGGGAAAAAACAAATGAGCTGAGGTCAATTAGGCCTTTAGTTGAGTTTAAGGAGGTGAAATGTTTATAATTTTTCTTTAAGAGGAATTTTATACACCTTTACAAACATGTGGGTTCCACAAGGTATTATTTCAACAATTTTCAAAAAGCCGGCTGAAAAAAACCCGGCCAAATGGGACCCGTCATACGCTCCTTGTAGGGCCGGTGTCCAGACCTGTTTGCCTCGGTTCCGAACCATTTATTTGAATTTTTCGAACGTTACCTTGTGTCAATACTCTTTTTTATCATTAAAATATTTTATTCATCTTATTATAGCTTGTTTGATCAAAGTTCTCAAAATATGTTAATTTGAAGAAAAACATATTTGTACACAAATGAGATGTAAGAAGAATAAAATGTACATAATTCATATAGATTCTTATCTTTACGGAGTAGAAATTATTTATGAGAAAATTCAATTATCAAACTAAGATCGCAAGAAAATTATAATTAAAAAATCACAAGAAGCAAGTGCTAGCCTTCTCTTATAAACCTAGACCTCCAAATCTTTCGATCAATTATCTTGAGGAGAACATTAAGTTTTTGCTTATCTTTGAAAAATACTATTACGATAATATTAAAACATCAATTTATTTTTGACAAGATTCAACAGGTCATACAAAATAGCTTATGTAACTATTAAAAAATACTTATTTTTTCCGTAAAAGCTTAATAAAAGAACCTCTATTTACGCTAAAATAGATGTATTTACTTTTAACTATTCATATTATTAACTTGTTTGAGAATATTTAACGATAAGCAAAAATAAATAAATTTTGACCCCATTTGGAGAAAAAGTCTTTAATGTCTTTGCGCTCTCTCTCTCTCTCTTTGATGCCATTTTCAAAGAAGAAAAACTTTGGCATATCTAAGATTTTTTTTTTCTTTTTACAATATAATTCTAACTTATCTATCTTCTTTGTGCCATTTTAAAAGAAATAAGAGTGTGGCCTAACTTCGATTGGTTTTTTCTTTTGTAATAATACTAACTTATTACTTTTTCATTGTATAATCCAAATAAAATAACTTAAACCATTACAAAATACAAACCAAAGATTAACTTTCTGCGGAATATAAAAGTATAAGTGACTTTTTTTATCCATTTAAAATTTTGATAGGAAAAATTATTTGTTATTTGTGTTGGTAAAAAATAATAGATATATCATGAAATTAAACGAGGTATGCATACAAGTTGATCTTGAAAACTCTAGGTAATTTTTTTCATGCCAAAATTTTGATAGACAAAATTAGTTGATATTTGTATTGATAGTAGGTAATTGTTACCTAGTAAAATTAAATAAAGTGAAAACTGTTGATTACAAACTAAAACCATAAATAAATTAAAGTACATGTTATCAATCATACATAGTTAAACGACAAAAATATATTGCATGCATATCTTTGATTCAAAGTTTTAAAACCCTTCATGAGATATACATTAAGATATACGAATTCTTTGATTCAAAGTCTGAAAAAGGCTATAGTAAGTAGTAAAGCACACTAAACCAAAGTTAGTTGTGTTAGTTTTTTGGATTATTTTTAGTAATTTTTAATAACTAGAAATCTAGATTTCTAGGTAACCGTCTTCAACTAACTTATTGATTGTTACATTTGTTCACTAGTAATATGATCCACTAGTGAGTTTAAAAGATTTTTAAGTTTAAGAGTTTATTAGAAATAATTTTTATTTTTGAGGTAGGGATAAAATATGCAGACATTTTATTATTTAAGTACTCTATTTTATGGAGTATGGACCTATAGTATATTTGTCACTCAACAAGAGGTAATGTTTGCATACATTCTACCCGTGTTATATCTTATTTGTGAAATTATACTGGATATATTATTAAATGTATCGTAAACAATAAAAGTAAATTTGTCGTTGACGAAATAACAAAAAATATATTATTAGTTGCGAGCTAGTAAATAGCAATATTAACTCAATGAAGAGTTCTATAGCTAATTTATGTTTCTTTTAATCTCCACAAGATAGTGAACTAACATGAATAGAAGACATGACCAAATAAGAAATGAAAGAGACACAATTCAATAAAAAATTAAGAAAATCAAATAAGAAGAAGTACCTTAAAAGAAAATGGCAAATTCCAAAGATGATACATATAAAATAAAGCTAGCATTTCTTCTTTAGACAACAAATCATCAACTTGAGATAGAAATTGCCTCACTTGTGTTTGCATGCAGAGTGATATAAATATATATAGTCAATAAAGTATCAAACTTTGTATCCTTTTATTTGAAAAATCAGTGGAGGGAAAAGGGTTGTCTATATATATATATAATGTTATTTTGTTTTCCTTTTACAATAAAATAAATAAATAAAAATGATAGAGTACTAATTGTAAAAAAAGAGTTTAATTTCTATACACCGATAATAAATATTGTTTACACTATTAGGTTAATTTTATTACTGCAAGGTAATTAACTTGTCATGTTTTCAAGAATTAATTTCCCCTCTCTCTTAAAGAAAATACTCTAATAGATTTTTTAAATAAATAGAACTAAAATGTACAAAATCAAAATGGAATCGATCGAATAACGATAACAACACACAATTACAAGTCCATCTCATTTTAAGCAATCTAAGGGGGTGAGTGACAAATTTTTAAAAAAAATAGTATTGCTATATTCTGTTCCTTTCTGCTATAATATATCTTTAAGCTAAATAGTCCATGTATATATTTCCATCATGGTATTGCTAAATAACTTTAACTATTATTTTATATTTTTATTATATTAATATGTCAAAATATTGGAGTTTACTATATTTTTTTTATGTCTAAATTTTTTATTAAAATATCAATTTAATTTAAATTTTAAAAATAGTTAAATTTATTTTCAAAAAAGGCAAAATTAAAAGTGAACAGAGTTCTTTATTTAGAGAGAGGTTAGGAACTAGGCTCGGAAATTTGTGCACAAAAATGAAGTATTTTTTCTGTTTCAAGAAGAATGTTTGTTTAATTAGGCAACACTTTAACTTAAACTTTCCACGTGACATGTTTAAGATCACAAGATTAAAGGATATTTTGATATATTTGATATAACTTCAATTTTAAATTACAAGATTAAAAAATTTTCTTTGTTTTCTTAGTTCCGTTTCATGTCGAACTAGCTATCCTTTCTTTAAACGAGGGAGTAGTTATTTTTTTTGCTTTGTATAAAAAAGCAAAGCAAAGCAAAGAAAGAAGCTTATTGTGAGAGAGAAGGGAAAGAGAGGAGGTGGGGAAAAAGAAGGGAATTTTGGCCAGCACCAAAGTTTATACTACCAGCTTGTAGTGTACAACTCTATAGGAACCTAAAAAGGTCTAAGAAAATTTTATAAAGCCTATTTTATAACTAGTGTATACCAAACAATTTGGAGAACAAGTGTAATTTCAAATTTGTTGTTTTGTTGTAGAAACCAGAGTTTAAATCATCACATTTTGGGTGTTTTTTTTTGTTTCTCAAAAGAATTGTGTGGGGTTTGTTTTGTTTCTATGGAGAGTTGAGAATTTGATGTTAGAGGACTTGTTTTCAAATTTGTTGCCATAAAAATCCAATCTTGAGAATTTTGATGTTAAAGGGTGAAGTTTCAAGTTTATTACAATAAAGAGCTCTGCCTTAAGATATATATATATATATTTTATTCAAAACAATTATCTGGGGTTTGTTTTGTTTCCTTGGAGAATTGAGAATTTTGATGTTAGAGGGTGTAGTTTCAAATTTTGTTCCAAACAAAGGTTCTGTCTGAATAATCATATTTGAGGTTTTTTCTCAAAAGATTTATGTTGGAGGCTTGAGAATTTTGATGTCAAATTTGTTGCCATAAAAAGCTGAGTTCGAATCATCAGACTTGGGTTTTTTCTCAAAAGGATTAATCTGAAGATTGTCTTGTTTTACTGGAGAATTGATGTTAGAGAGCTTGGTTTCAAAGTAGTTGACACAAAAATCCCTTCTTTAACGGTTTTGGTACATATTTAAACAAGAATGGCTGCTGATGGTGCATTGTCTTTCTCTGTGGCATCTGTGGTGGAAGATGTTCTTCAGCAGCATGGAAGTAGATCAAGAAATCTTGATTTGGATGCCCGACGAGCAGAGGAAGCAGGTAACTTTCTAATGCTCCTTCTTGCTAATTACCAATTTGCAATTTCTTCATTTGTGGCTGATTCAAGTATTGAGTCCTTCAGTTGGGCCAATAAATATTCATACAACTTTTTTTTACCTATATGCACCGTGTAATTTTCCGGCAAAGGGGATCCAATTGTGTTTTGGTTGGATATACATTGTTACTGACCTGTTTATGTACTCAGTCAGCTCATTCTTTAATACATTAAGAGGAGCATGGATTTGAAACTGATTTAATGTAGTTATTATTGCAGGCCAAAATTAAAGTGTTGAATATTTAACAGCTTAAGTTTTTAGATTGAGATGGTTCACACAATGACACAATTCAGCATCTTATTGCTGAGAAGACATTATTTTGACTGCTTATTTTCTACTTTATAAGGAATGACATCAAAAGAAATTTTTATTTGTAGCAACAAGGAGGTATGAAGCAGCAGCGTGGCTGAGAAAGGTGGTGGGATTTGTGGGAGCAAAAGATTTACCAGCTGAGCCTTCTGAGGAAGACTTCAGGCTTGGCTTAAGGAGTGGAATAATTCTTTGCAATGTACTTAATAAAATGCAGCCTGGAGCTGTGTCCAAGGTAAAATACAATCCAAAACATTCCATCCCCCCACACCAGTGCAACCAATTAATCAAATGTCTAAGCCCCAAAATAGGTGCAGTCGTCTATATGAATCCTTTGTATCATTCAGCTCGATCGATTTATATCCAAGAAAATCTTCATAGTTTGCTGGACTTGAATCGTTATCGTTCTACCTTTAAAACTGATCTTGATCAACAACTGCAGGTTGTTGAAAGTCCGGTTGACTCTGCACTTATTCCTGATGGAGCAGCCTTGTCTGCATTCCAATACTTTGAGAATGTCCGTAATTTTTTGGTTGCTGCACAGGAGTTGGGGATTCCTTCTTTTGAAGCATCTGATTTGGAACAGGTTAGTATAGTGCCTTAATGTTAGACAAATTGCCAACATAACCTATTACTAATAGTAGTGCAAGGTTAGTACCTGTTTACTGAAATTTTGGTACGTCTTTAGAAATTCAAATGCAAAGTTTTTGAGTCTTAGTGGTGATGTATTGTCATTCTCACGACTGTGAATTGGATTTGCTGCTTAATATGGAGTCACCTTCATTGATAAAGCTGCATTTTTTAAAATATAATTATCAGGGTGGAAAATCGTCAAGGGTTGTTAGCTGTGTTTTGGGACTTAAAGCCTACAGCGAGTGGAAACAGACAGGTGGGACTGGAGTCTGGAAATTTGGTGGAAATGTAAAATCCACAACATCAGCAAAACAATTTGTACGCAAAAATTCTGAGCCATTCTCTAGTTCTCTCTCAAGGAGTATGTCAATGAATGATAAATCCACGAATGGTGTATGCATTGAGGCTGAAAGTAACAAAATGGTAGGTAGAGTCTTCTAGACAAACGTTACATGCATTAGCAATAACGGATCAATGACATGATTCATCAATTAAATCTTCTCTTTACAGTCCAGCTCTTCCTTAAGCAACCTTGTTCGTGCAATTCTGATTGATAAGAAGCCTGAAGAAGTTCCTAATGTAAGTTCGAATGCAGTAAATTTTTTACTGTATTCAGATAAATTTTCCTTCTAGATTCTTGTAGTTGCGAAAGAAACTCTTGTCCAAGCCTCAATTTTCTTGCACCTGCATCATTTTCTAGAGAGTTACTGACCAAACTACAAGGTGAACTAAGAAAAGGAGTAATGTTAATCAGGGTAGACTATATAAAGTAATTTTCCACTATATTGCATTGTGTGTTGGTATCTAGTGCTGTTGTTCTAAGATACATCAATGGTGTACTTGCTGCAGCTTGTGGAGTCAGTGCTGAATAAGGTTGTTGAGGAGTTTGAACAGCGGATTACAAGCCAAATTCAATTGGTAAGTTTACTTCTATTAAGATACAGCAATGTTATATTTGGTAGTCGCAACTGATTGTTTCTCGAGTCTCTCCCTTTGGGCGCACACTTGTCTAAACAGAACATATAATGGCTTCTCCACGTTTTTGAATTTGTTATCACCCTTTGTCTTCTTCTATGACACTGTATTTGGATAACCTTCCATCAGAACAAAGCAATAACTCCAAAGGACTCAGCAGTTTCCTGTGGGAACAAGTTCGTTCAGAAACATTCTTCAGCCAGCTCAAAGGTAATGCCTCTCAGTTTTGCAAATCACTAGGTAATCAATCATAAAGGTATTTTTTTAATATAGAATAGAGGATCACTCATACTTGCGCATTACTTTTTTTCTCTTTCTCAATTAGGCTGACCAAAGAACTGTAACACTGATGAAAGAAGAGAATCGCATCGTCAGTGAGGAACTTCAAAGAAGGTACATGATGCAGAACACATTTGTTGACCAACAGCAACAAGACATCAAGGTAAGAATCGAAACCAGGCATGATCGGACTCCCAAACATGGAACTTGTGGATTTTCCACCTATATTTACGAACAATGATGCTCCACTGCAGGACCTGAAGCAAACTCTTTTGACTACAAAAGCGGGTATGCAGTTCATGCAAATGAAGTTTCATGAGGAAATGCAAAATATTGGTAGGTTCAATGCACTTGACAAATGTTCCCCTTTTTTTCCTTTCTTTTCTATGGTTGATTTCTTGAGCTGAGTTTGCTTCCATCTTGTAATATCCCTGCATTATAGGCATCCACATACATGGCCTAGCACACGCAGCTTCTGGTTATCATAGAGTTCTTGAAGAAAATCGCAGGCTTTACAATCAAGTGCAAGACCTTAAAGGTATCTTATTATAACATCCCACTTTGTCCATCTTCATTCTCTCATACATGTTTTGAAATGAAAAGGTTGTTTCTTTGTGCTCCAATTCAGGAAGCATAAGGGTTTATTGTCGAGTAAGACCCTTTTTGCCTGGGCAATCAAGTTATATCAGTAATGTCGATCATATAGACGATGGTAGCATTACAATAGGTGTTCCATCAAAGAATGGGAAAGGACGCAAGTCTTTTAATTTCAATAAAGTATTTGGACCCTCTGCAACTCAAGGTTGGTTGGACCAATCTTAAAAAATGTCATGTATACTTTAATTTTAGCATCAAGTAGCTCTCTTCATGGCATATTTTCTTCTCTATTTTGGTTGTTCACCTTTTATATTTCCCTACTTTTCTGTGTGGCAGGAGAGGTGTTTTCAGACACGCAGCAACTGATTAGATCAGTTCTGGATGGGTACAATGTGTGCATTTTTGCTTATGGCCAAACTGGATCAGGAAAAACCTACACAATGGTTAGATAAAAAAAAATTCACATGTACTACTATTTTCATATTTTCCCTCTTTTACGTGCTAAGAAGTTGTAAATTTCTATTCAGACGGGGCCTAAGGATCTTACAGAACAAAGCCGAGGGGTGAACTACAGGGCGTTAGGTGATTTGTTCCTTCTTGCAGAGCAAAGAAAGGACACCTTCCTCTATGATGTGTCTGTGCAAATGATTGAGATATATAACGAGCAAGTCAGGGATCTCCTTGTTTCTGATGGTGTACACAAAAGATATCCTTTTCAGTTCTTTTCAATTGCATTTTCATGATCTTTGAAGCTTTTCCCAACTTAACTATCTAATATTTACATGCAAGGACATTCTTATATTGAGTCCCAAATATATTAACTTCTCAATGTCTTTATGGTAAGCAATAGAATTATTATTAGTCCACTGTTCAGTCTTTTACTTCCCGTCTTCCTTAACCTATTGTTACATTAGAAATTCGTAGTGCTTCTCAAGGACTAACAGTACCAGATGCCAGTCTGGTTCGTGTGGCTTCAACTTCCGACGTCATTGATTTGATGAATCTTGGACAAAGGAATCGTGCAGTGAGTGCAACAGCACTCAATGACCGCAGTAGCCGCTCTCACAGGTGTGATGGATATCCCATCTTTCTTTGTTTACTTTCTATTACTTTGCAAGAACTTCTAGTGAAAATGAGAACTGTCTTGTTTTTTGGCCTGTAGTTGCCTAACTGTTCATGTTCAAGGAAGAGACTTGACTTCTGGGGCCATTCTTCGCGGCTGTATGCATTTGGTTGATCTTGCTGGAAGTGAGAGAGTGGATAAATCTGAAGTAACAGGAGATAGACTTAAAGAGGCACAGCACATTAACAAGTCTCTCTCAGCTTTAGGTGATGTAATCTCTGCCCTGGCGCAAAAGAATGCACACGTTCCATATCGTAACAGCAAACTTACACAACTACTTCAAGACTCGCTAGGTAAGGGCATATATTAACTGATCAAAGCTTGTATCTTAGTGAGGTTCTCTTCTTTCTCTTAAGTAAAAATAAAAATATGTTCTGGGATGTCATTTGTTTTAGGTGGGCAAGCCAAAACATTGATGTTTGTTCACATAAGTCCTGAACCTGATGCCATAGGAGAAACAATTAGCACACTTAAATTTGCAGAACGTGTCTCTACTGTTGAACTTGGTGCTGCCCGAGTAAATAAAGACACTACAGATGTCAAAGAGCTCAAAGAACAGGTACACCATATCTCTTCCCCCACCATCCATCATCCCTTCTTTCTATTATAGCACGAGTTTGTAGTTCATGTATACATGCTCACGTATGGTTATTTTCATCAGATTGCTAGTCTGAAAGCTGCCTTGGCAAGAAAAGAGACGGAATCGGTCTCCATGAGTTATAAGGTTACTAGCAGTCCATGTGGTTTGCAGTCATCACCTTTTCAATCTAATCTACAAGGGCGAGAGATGTTGGGGAATTCAAACATCCAGAGGAAACCAGTGGAGGATGTAGGCAACAGAGAGGTAAAATCTCTACGACTGAATTGAGTTCAATCGCTCAAGGATAAATTGCAGACCCCTTCCTGTTTAGCAGAAGAATATTTTACTGAGGTCTAGTACACTGATGGTATTTCTATCGTTCTCTTCATATTAATAAGAATCTGAATTACGTTGTGAAAAGTATCTGAATCTATAAATGTTTTGTGCAGTTATTACTATATAGTTAAATAACAAAATATGGAAATACAACGAAATAGCTCCTAATGATTCTTATAAGCTTCCATCTTGATACATTCAGTTGTCATCGTATTTGACATGTTATAATTTGCTTTAATTTGCAGGTCTCCAGTAATTCTGCATTCAGACAAAGGAGGCAAAGCTTTGATCTTGATGAGTTATTAGGAAATTCCTCTCCCTGGCCACCTGCTAGCAGTCCTTCCGAAAACTATGTAGAAGATGATAGTAACATGAGCTCAGGGGAGTGGGTAGACAAGGTCATGGTGAACAAACAGGAAGCTGCCCGTGGAGTTGGAAACCTGTTTGGATGTTGGGAATCCGAAAAAAGCAATGGCTCGGATGTGCTTTATGAGAATTATCTTTCAGATTCATCTAAAGTATACCAAGAAAAAACAAGTAATCTTTTCCAAATGAGCAATCACTTTGACATCACTGCTACTGAAGATTTAGATGAGTTTGATGCCACTACCAGTGATTCGTCTGAGCCAGATTTGCTTTGGCAATTCAATAATTCAAAAGTTAACACTTTCCCTAGTAGTGGGAATGGCTCAAAGATGCAAAAACCAAATACAAAACCGGGAAAGATCCCAGAATCAAGGTTAGTCTTAATTCCAATCAATTTGTAGTTTATTTGTACCTCAAAAGTAACATGCTTCTTGTAACAGAACAATAGTCGAAATAGCGATCTTTTAATAATAATTTATTCACTGCCTATTTTAGGAATGTGGTTCATAAAGTAGGGCCTCCACTATCACGACAGACAAGTGGAATTAGCCACAATCAGCGGAATGGCAGACAGGCCATGACTGCTGAAATGAAGCGAAAAGCTGGAAGCAGGAAGTAGGAAAAGAGTTTACAATTCTTCTTATTATCATCCGTAATTATTTTTTGGTTATTATTGTGGCGAGTGAATGAGAGTGGTTTTGCATATGTTTTTTTTTTACACAGCATCTTTATCGTCATCTTTGATTTTTCCCATCAAAGTTTGTATCTTTACTTGTGCAAATGAGGCAATAATTCCAGTTGCTTGTAATTTTTGTATTACTCGAGTTGTAAGAGTTCAAGATCGTGTTGGATAGCACTGTAGTAGGTAGCAGAGTGTGACGATCCTCAAAACATTATTGTTTGATTTGATAGTCTGTGGCACTTTGAGGATTTGACTTTGTAAATTTTGCACATATATATACCATTTAAAGAGTGAGCACTGAAAATGTTTCTTTCTTCAGTCTACATCTGTTTGTTTTACTTGTCCCGTTACCTGGATTAATTTGCTGTCTCATCTCTGCTCCTTTTAGTTCCTAAGTTGCTCGTGTTGGGTTTTATTTGCCCTAAATTTCTTACCATGAATATGTTTTCCTTTTAGGAAAAGATTTTGGATTGACTAATCATTTTCTTGTAGGAAAAGGTTTAGGACTCTATAAATAGAGGAATGTTCCTTCTAAATTAATCAGCATTCACAATGTAGTCTTAAGGGCTTTGAGAGTTTTGGTTAGAGGGAGAATTTGTGGGTCACAAGCTTGATACGTTATCACTTGTGTGAACCTCCAATGTATTCCGAGTGAATTGGTTGAGGTTGTTTCCCTCTGTATTTTGTGCTCTCATATTTATAGTGGATTGCTCATGTCCTTTGTGGACGTAGGTCGATTGACCGAACCACGTTAAATCTTTGTGTCTTTTGGTATATTTCTCGTTGTCTTCTTACTCGTGGTCTTTCGAGGTTTGCTTTGCTAGCTTCCGC
>NC_028642.1:3910780-3961848 GCF_001406875.1 Solanum pennellii
TTTTGACAGTAATGAAGATTTTGTTGGAGAAATTGTTTCAGATAGGTTCTCTGTGTTGAGACATAAATTTTGCACAGGAGATTATAGAGAGGAGAAGCAAGTTGTTGAAGATTAAGTGAAGAAGGTGGACAAATTTATTTTGTCAGAAATTCAGGCCAAGGGGGAGATTTGTTAGGTTTTATTTGTCCTAAATTTCTTTCCATAAATAGGTTTTCCTTTTAGGAAATGTTTTGAATTGACTAATCCTTTTCTTGTAGGAAAAGGTTTAGGACTCAATAAATAGAGGAATGTTCCTTCTAACTTAATCAGCATTCACAATGTAGTCTTAAGGGCTTTGAGAGTTTTGGTTAGAGGGAGAATTTGTGGGTCACAAGCTTGATACGTTATCACTTGTGTGAACCTCCCATGTATTCCGAGTGAATTGGTTGAGGTTGTTTCCCTCTGTATTTTGTACTCTCATATTTATAGTGGATTGCTCATCTCCTTTGTGGACGTAGGTCGATTGACCGAACCACGTTAAATCTTTGTGTCTTTTGGTATATTTCTCTTTGTCTTCTTACTCGTGGTCTTTTGAGGTTTGCTTTGCTAGCTTCCGCGTTTACACCTGCTTATTTTCGGTCCTAACAAGTGGTATCAGAGCCAGATTCAATGACGGAGTCAGGTTCAGTGGTTCGATAATCGATTATTGAACCAGGTTAGAAAGAGGTGTTCATCTTGACGGGTGTAGTTCTAGCCGCAACTATTTTGACAGTAATGAAGATTTTGTTGGAGAAATTGTTTCAGAGAGGTTCTCTGTGTTGAGACATAAATTTTGCAAAGGAGATTATGGAGAGGAGAAGCAAGTTGTTGAAGATTAAGTGAAGAAGGTGGACAAATTTATTTTGTCAGAAATTCAGGCCAAGGGGGAGATTTGTTGGGTTTTATTTGCCCTAAATTTCTTACCATGAATAGGTTTTCCTTTTAGGAAAAGATTTTGGATTGACTAATCCTTTTCGTGTAGGAAAAGGTTTAGGACTCTATAAATAGAGGAATGTTCCTTCTAACTTAATCAGCATTCACAATGTAGTCTTAAGGGCTTTGAGAGTTTTGGTTAGAGGGAGAATTTGTGGGTCACAAGCTTGATACGTTATCACTTGTGTGAACCTCCAATGTATTCCGAGTGAATTGGTTGAGGTTGTTTCCCTCTGTATTTTGTGCTCTCATATTTATAGTGGATTGCTCATGTCCTTTGTGGACGTAGGTCGATTGACTGAACCACGTTAAATCTTTGTGTCTTTTGGTATATTTCTCGTTGTCTTCTTACTCGTGGTCTTTCGAGGTTTGCTTTGCTAGCTTCCGCGTTTACACCTTCTTATTTCGGTCCTAACAGCTCGGACTCTCCAAAAATGCAGGTGCACCCATTTGGATCCTCCAAAAGTGAACTGCATTTGAGGGATACTACATGCACCTATCGACATTTTTGAAGAATCCGACCAACAGAGTGAATTTTTCTTCCTTGATACAACATACTATAGCAAGGGATAATGGAACTGAGTGGAATATAGGCAGGGACCATGAAAATGTTTCTTCAATCTACATCTAGTTGTTTTACTTGTCCCCTCCCCTGGATCCAAATGTTGTCATCTTTGTTTCTTTTAGCTCCTACATTGTTTGGACTCTCCAAAAAAAGCAGGTGTAACCATGTCAAATCCTCTGAACTATTTTTGGAGAATTCTACATGCACCTGTCGATATTTTTACAGAATTCGAGCAACACAGTAACTTTTACTGTCATCAAACTTGATCATACTATGGAACTCAGTGGAATACAGGCAGGGACCAGGAAAAAGGAATATGGAGAGACCAGTGAAGAACTTTTGTCTTCGTTGAAATAATTTGTAACTTTCATCAGTTGATGTCCTTCCACGTAATTCATCAAGGAAATGAGATCTCTTCCAATTTTGATATTACTAGTTTCCAGGCACGTGTTCTGTGTTAATTAGTATAAAAAAATTAAATGATATAGATGCTATTAAAACTTGCGAGTAGTAATGAGTAATTACATTTTGAAAGAGAAGTATAATTGTTTATAGTTATACACATTCAATTGAATTGGTATATGTGATATTTTTCTTATATAGTTCTAACATATCTTATACTTAATACAATATGTCCTTTTATTTTTTTAATATTTTCACAAGAAAAAGTTTATAAAACTGATCTTGATGCATAGAAAACTGAAAATGATTAAAAGTCATGTTGGAAGAGGTGTAACTCACAACTAATGAATAAAAAATTAACTTTTATGTTGAATTAGTAGTTAATAATTAATTAATATAAATACTTTACAATATTTTAATTTAATGTAGGGATAAAAAGGTAATCCAACTTTGCACTTTGGTGCTTTCCACTTTTAATAATACTATTTCTTGAACAAGTGCATTGCACATATATTTCATATTATTTAATTAAAAATATTTTGACATAATACAAATAATTTTATAATAATTGATGAATTACAAAAAAATTAATGGGTAATGTTGCTTCTCTAATTAAATTCAATAAGAATTATTTTATCACAACCCTAAGATTAAGGTTGTCAGGATCAACAAATCAGAAGAATTTCTGATTGTACGGATAAAACTTTCTTTTAAATTATTTGGAATACCCTATTGGCTATATTTCTCGGTTAAAAAAAGAAGATCTCATACTTTAATTATATAATTTCCAAATATCTAACACAATGTTTCCATATAAAATGAAAGAAGTTAAACAAAATAATATATCAACTAAGAAAAATGAAGTATATTAAGATGATGAAACACAAAGTGTAATGGACTACATTTTCTGTTCAATTTATAAAGAGAGAAATTGTGTACATGAAAGGTTGTGATTGGATGTGTTTAATTGTAGAAGCTAAAAAGTTTAACGATTAAAATTATAAATAAGTGAAAAAGGCAAGTTGTAACATCTAATCATGTATTTGGTCTAGTTTAATGAGTTAATATATCAAAAGATTATCCAACTTTGAGAATTCATCTAGTAAAATTATTAAACTTTATTTTGCATCAATAAAATCGCTCAAACTTACGTTTTTATATAAAAAAAAAACCACTCCACTTAATTTATCATATCACCATTCATTTTCTCTCCTACCAAGTTTTAAGTCATCCAATCATTATAACCATCACACAGAAACAAAAACAAATTCATTATCAGATTTGGAGAAGAAATGACAATTCAGCGGAGTAATTGAAAGAACAAAATTGGATGAACATTTTACATATTTAAAAACTTAAAATTAATATTCAGATATAAAAAAAAGGTATATGGATATAATAAAAAGTAATATGAATATTTTTGTTGGAGAATTCATAAATAAATCCAGATGCTTGTTAGAATCACCCAAAGGCATCAACACTGCAAGTTTCCAGCTGCTGTAAGACAGAGGATTCTTGTTAATAATTAATGCAATGATATAATTTTCACTGATTAAGTTATTTATGAAGCTCATATTTATATGGCATAAATATAATCTATTTTGCTTTGTTGTTTTTTTAATGATAAATGTGGTTGAGTGATTTTATTGATACAAAATTATAAGTTGAGTGATTTTATTGATATAAAAAATCTAAGTTGATTGGTTTTATTGATACAAAATAAAGTTTAATGACTTTACTAGATAAATTTTCTAAGTTGAATGAATATTATTAAAGTTTGACAGTTAAAGTTATTAAGAATTAAGAAGTGAAAAATACAATATAACATCTAACCATTTATTTAGTCTAGTTTAATGTCATTATTGATTTAACTTTAAAATTTAATAAAATATTTTTAATAAAAAATTTAGTGAAGGATATTTTCGTAATCCAACTTTAAACCTAAAACCGAGAATATATATTGACATATACATATATAATAAGCAATGGTTGAATACAAGGAGTGATTAAACAGAGTCATTTTATTAAAATGATTGTAATGTGCAAATCAATATTGATAGCTCAGTTAAAAGTGAATTAGTAATTATGAGTATTTGTTAATACAAGATTGAGATAGACACAACAATTTTATGAAGTCAATAGTACTCCCACAAGGGATTATTCACAACCATAAATACCCAAGAAAATAAAATAAAAATATGTGGACATGTTGTTGGCTACAAAAACAAAATAGCTTCTTATCACTGAATAGAACTTGTGATCAATCAATTGAGATTTTTAATAGATCTAAATAAAAATAAAAAAGTTTACCTGTCAACCATGGTATTGCTCCAAAGGATAGCATTGGTTGAGCCATGAGGTTCAATGCTTTTTATTTTTCAACCATGAGGTTTTCTGGTTGAAAGAAGCCTTTTCAGTTTTTTATTTAAGAATTATTTAATAAAATTTTTTTTATTTATTTAGTTTAGGAGTAAAACGGTAATTCAACTTTTGACTTGGATTCTTCCTATTTATAATGATATAACGGCCATTTTGTATCTTTTTTAAAAGGCTTGAAAACTATTTATACGGAATTCATCTGAGTATTGTTTACAAGTGGCACATTTCATATTTTATATGATAGTGTCTACCTGAACACCTTTTACTTAACCAATCGATATCAATTGCTTATTGTTAACTGGGCCAAAACAAAAATGAAATGACAAAACAAACTTAGGTGCTGTCTGTTAAAGACTTGTCTCCATTACAAATCTTGCCATAATGTTGACATGACAATATGAAGTTTGGAAGTTCGTAGAGTGTATAAAAATAATGCTAATTATGGTGTGTATTATATACATGTTTACGCCTTTTTTCATTGAAGACCAAAGGACCTTTGAGCGTTCAGAAACCACCTCTCTACCTCCATGAGGTAGTGGTAAGATCTGCGTACATTATACCATCCCTAGTAGATTCCACTGGTTATGTTGTCCTTGTTGCTTTTGATAATGTTGCCTACAGAAAATTGCATGTCTTGAACACAAGACTTTGTGGGCTGTGACTTCTTTTCAATTCAATCAAATGGAAAAATAACTCATCTTCATAATAATTCTTCATCTAAATATGAACACCTAGTAATGTTGATATGACAACTTTAAAGTCACCTCAAAAGGCAGGGTGTGCAAGCAGAGGTACCATGATACATGTAACCTTAAAAGAAAATTTGCAATTTGATGCCTTCAACTCAAGACTGTGTACTAACAACTCTTTTCAATTCAATCAAATGACAAAAGAAGATATATTTCAACAATGACAATCAACTATAACACCCCTTCTTTGCTGCCTAATTTACAAATGTAAGACAAATGACAAAAAACTCAAATGAACCAAGGGACAGGAAAGGAACAACTCATCTGAATTTGCTGCACTACCAAAACTTTTCCTATATGTGAATGAAGAAACTGATGCTGTACACAGGAGACAATCAGCGATCTCAGGCCACTTCGAAAATGTTGTATCATCGAATTCTTGATACTTGCATAAGCACGAAACCGTAGATTCTGCATTGCATCTTATTGGAGAATGTACACCAGCACTGGAAGTTGAAATGTGTCTCGTATAATTTTAATGAAACGAATTGTTTCACTTACAAAACTGCAACTTGACTGTAAGGGTGGTGTAAGAGGGTGAAGCAAGTTGAAGTAGTACTAGAAAATGAGCTCTCAAGCTCAGGACATGGTTCAGGAGACACATTTAGAGAAAAACCGGATACATCAGAGCATAGCCATGATGTAAAAGGGTTGTAAGATATGGAAAAAGTGATGTTTGATAGACATATTGAAGTAAAGGGAGATTCAGATAATCCAGTGAAATTGCCTGCTATAGAAACATTTGTGCCAACAATGTCCTCAAAGGTGATACCACTAACAACTGGAAGTGCAGACGGATCAAATTTCTCGTCTGGATGAGAATCATAATGACCTGTGGCCTCAATTCCCACTAGCACATTTGCCATAACCACATCCGTAACAAGAATATCTTTGATATAACCACCTCTCCCTCTTGCAGTCTTCAGCTCAATCCCCAAAAGGGAGTCATACAAGTAAACATGCTCTATCAGCACATTGGAGATACCACCAGACATCTCACTGCCAAAAGCCATTCCAGCACCCGCAAAAGACTGCAGCCTAACCCCTCGAACATGGACATTCGAAGTAGGTTTGCCATAGGAAATCCCGTACTCGTCCCAACCACTTTTGAGAACAACAGCATCATGGCCCATGCTAATATTGCTGGTCTCAATGCACACATGCTCGGAAGAATCTGAAATTGCATATAAGCTCACACATTACTTGGAAAGTACCTCTAAATTTGTAAAGCGATCAAGCAACTACAGATTGTTTCAGTAAAATCTGGAGTACTTAGTTTCGTCCATCAGCTCAAAGTAAAAACCAGGGTGAAGGCTATGTGTACCTTCAAAGGTGGTGGTGGTGGTGGTGTGTATGCATACATTTCATTTATTATAAATTTGTTTTTGTTTTGCTGCACAAAACTGGCATTGTTTGATGAACTAAGCAGTAACAGGAAATTATCCGGTTCTTCCCGTTGAGTGTAAAGAAAATTATCCAATTTTTGGCTGAAAATTGTCTTAGAAAATCAATCTGAGGTTCTTGGACAAACATAAGTGTTGGCTATTGGATGTACCACTTAAAAACAGGTTACAGATGCAGAAATGTTGTATACAAAGTAACAAAGGTAAGAGAAATAATTATATTTAAACCAACCTGGGACTACGCCATAGGTATATGGGGAGTTAGCTGGAGAATGAACCGATATGTTCTGAACCACAACATTACTGCAAAATATGAAAATATCTAATAAATAAGAAAATTCCAGATCTCACCACTGAACCTTATATTGAAAAGCTTTTCACACAGAGATAATGAACTTACCTGCAATACACCGGGTGAATATTCCAGGCTGGAGCATTCAGGAAGGTCAAGTTTGAGACGACAACATCTTTGGAGCTAACAAATTCTACTAGGTGTGGTCGAGTATAATTTAAAGAATGGGCAGTGAACTGCTCCCACCATATAGAACCCTGACCATCAACAGTTCCATTATTACCTGCACAAGCAATAGGCATGAGGTGGCTGCATGCAGGGACAACAACAAAATTAGTAGATCAATGCAATGAAGGAATTCCTGCCTGTTATCACAACATCAGTTAAATTATCTCCAAAAATCAAGCTGCGATATCTTCCACCTTGTGCCTCAATACCTCCACCATAAGAGGGTAAAGCTTCGACTATATCCCAATGAGCATAATCCTACATTGCAAAAATGTATACTTATAAATAACATATGTATATATTCAATGCATATCTAAATACATTGAGACATGAAGTTAGTCCCCACCATCATAATATGAATACAAACATTAAAATTTGATTATTACGAGGTTATGACAACTTGTGATCTACCCTTCCACAGCAGAACATGTATCATCTTCTCTGTTGGAGTTACCAGAACGTAGATTTCAGTATAATTTATAGCAACTAAACCATAACACCTCATCATTAAGTGCTACAAGTTCTCATGCTAATCGTTTCTTCCTTCTTCTTATTTTGATGATCGTGGTGTCCGGGCCAGCTAACACGCGCCTCAACTATTCCACGGGGTACTTGTTACCTCCCTCCAACACATGCACCTGGTAATTCTGTGCACCAATGCTTGGAAAGATGGAAAGAAATCACCTACTTAGTATTTTTGCCTCCAGTAGGATTTGAACTTGAGACCTCATGGTTTTCGACTCACCTCATTAACCACTAGTCGACACCCTTGAGTGCCCCATGCTAATCATTTATTTTTCAAGAATTAATTCGGCAATTGTAAATACAACAACAGCCTTCATATTTCCATGAACACAGAAAAAATCTAAACAAGCTGGAACTTCAGAACCAGTCCAGGGGCTAACCTTTGATCCCAGAATAATGGCTTCTTTTTCAAGGAAGAGTGTGAGGTGACTGGTAAGCTTTATGCTTCCGGTCAGCCACCTTCCAGCTGGAACATAGAGCTGTGCTCCACCTTTGTCAGCAAAGGACTTGAGATAGAAAATGGCATTCTGGAAAGCCAGAGTATTTAGAGTCTCCCCATCACCGACAGCCCCAAAGTCCAACACTGACGCACTGTGAGGTCTGGGTTCCAGAGGCTTGTTGAATTTGCATTCTCCGTCAAATTGAGCATCAGTATGTACAATAATATGACTTAACACCAACAACAAAATTAGCACTGCCTGGAAAAGATAAATGCAAAAAAGGAAATGGTAAGTCTTTCAATACCATGCACTTACTACTGCTTAACCATTTGTATCTTGTAAGTCAATACCATCAATAATCAATAGTATATATGCAAGCAAGAGACTCACATGAAGAGAAATGCATAGCACGGTCGGTCAAAAAGCTACCAATACAATATCATCAGTGGTTCCATGTCCTCCAAAATTATACAAAAGTTCTTCAAATCTAGCATTTCTCCACTATTAAAGAATAAGAAAAAAGAGACTCCGGGTCTTTTTGGTTTTTTTTCCTATGACATTATTTTTGTTGTATGCAGATGCTTACGGAAGACAAAAATCTAAAAAAGTTAAACCACGTCCTTGCACACTTAAGCCAAAGTTACAGTTGAAACAGTACTTTGTCGACATTCTATAACGACTAGATTCGGAAAAAACCAAGTGAGATACAGAAGAGCTCCAATAATTGAAAATGTCAGAAAAGGATTAAGACAAAACCAGTAGAAAGAGCTCAACTAGATAACCTCTTCTTTTTTTTTTTTCATTTTCAGAAAAAAGAAACCTAGTAGCAATAAGTAACTGAGCTTTTAACTGAAGCAAAAACACAAAACTATGGCAAGTCTCATGAATGTAAGTTTAAAAAAGGGAGTACAAATGATAAAGATAATAATGAGAACAGAAAAAAGAAAAACAAAGAGAGTACAAATCAGGTGTATGCACATAAATTCACAAGCTTTGAGTAATTCAAAGCACTGGAAGTAACCAATTGTATACCAGCTGCAGCTTCATATCAGATCCCTCTTCTTCTTTTTTTCTCTTTTTTATATAACCAGTTATCGCACACCTTAACTAATTTCACGAGACACCTGTTACTTTCAACTGGTGTTTTTGTCTCCGAGCCTGACACCTCAGGGTTCTCAACCCAGTTTAGATCCCTCTTATCAATATTTATGAGCAAAAAAGACACAAAAATATAAGCATCCCCACTTGCATAACAAGTTCATTCTAGGAACAAAAAAAGTATCAAAATTTTGGATTGCAAAAAAATGATCCTAAAATCTAGAAATTTGTCCTACTTATTCTCCTGAAAAAAGACAATGTAGACCAAATCATAAGATTTCAGTTTCCAGATCGAGTATATCTCTAAAGAAGTAGTCATAACAATCAATTAAAGTACACAGAAATAAGCAAATTTCACAAAGATGAAGAGAACTCCATTGAAAGTACACTACAGAAAGTAGCTTCAAGATTCGATTTTTAGCACAAATTTTGCAATAAAATTGAATACCCATTACTAAAAGCACACTAAAAACTCGATTAGCAACAACAAATAAAGATTCATACACAGTTTCTTGGAAATAACAGATGCTGCTCGTGTAATTAAAATTGAAAAAATTGAACTTGTAAAAACCCTAAAACAAAACGTACTTACTAGACCCTTCATGAATCTGTTCTCTTGTCTTCAGAAATGTAGACAATCAATCCTCTTCTTCTTATGAGATTTTACACTGTAGAGTGAAGAGAGAAAGAAGAGAGAGATGGAGAGGAAGAGAGAGAAGGATGTGCAATTGAATAATGCTAATGATTAGTGAAAAAACATGCATTTTATATATATTTTATTTACTCTTTAATTGTCACTAATCATTTTAACTTTTTTTTTTTGGTAATAAAAATTAAAAATATAGGCAATTAAAGAGTATATAAAACTATATAAAGGGCAGAATTTTAGGAAATATTCTAGGGAACTCCATTATTTAGTGGATATGGCCGATCCAGCAAAAGGAGTGGGAAAGCCCTCTAATTATTTTTTGGAAAAATTGCTGAAACACGTTTTATCTTTTTCTTATTTTCAATATCTCCTTCTATTTCTAAAAATTGCTAAAATCTCTTGTTTTTTTAATGTATTCGAACTACATATTAATGTATTCGAACCAATATTTAATGTTTCAAGCTACATATTGTGTATCCAGTTTATTTTAAAATGCATCCAAGCTAGTTTTTAATGCATTCGAGCTAATTTATAATGTATCCGTAAACTCTTGTGACTCTAATTCATCATCACTAGATCCAATTACCGCTTTAACTCAAGCTTCTTGTTTGGAATTTAACTTTGACAAATTATTATTCCTCCTCTTGCGTTGACCCAATATCCAAATAAAATTGATGTTTACAATTTTTTCCCGAAAATGAATGTCTATGATCGCCAATTTAAAACGTTGCCGCACTAAAAGTAGCCTCCAATTCAACTGATGAATCTTGAATAGCTAGAACATCACGAACCATTTTGCTCAAAATTGGAAATGCAACGCTCCGCCTCCTCAACCATCCTAATAAACCTTTATTGCCATCTTTGTCTTCCACTGCTAACACTTCCATCTCATATATCCCATGACCTATGGGTAAATTGTTGAGTTAATACCGATGGTTCAAGTGGACCGGGATTCAATTGGTATGCACTATAACCAGTCATATACGTATCTATTAAACTGAAAAATTCATATGAAAGTAAATTAAATATTAATGTTAGTCCCAAAAATCAAAATAATGTACTGTCACTTAATGTTTCATCAGAAATTTGGAAAATGAATTCAATTTTAGTAGAGGTGCATTGCAGGTCAATCTGTTATAGTCTTCCCTTCCATTTTCATGTGAACATTTTTTCATTGTTTCTCTTTGCATCAACAAGATGCATGAATTCAAAAAAAAAAAAAAACAGAACATACATATTAGAATTTCTTGAGTGATTATTCTATATAACCATAACGATATAAATACGAGAAGATCAAAATTCTAAAATTCAAGCATTTCATCTACTAATTTGTAAGGATTAAAAAAAAACCTCAAGGCTCTAACACATAAAAATTAACTTGAATCCAAGCTTTCAAGAAGATATATAGTCGTAATTTATCCTGAAATTCGACATAACAAGAAATCCCCAAAATTGATTTGGAAATACTACGATTACCGTTTATCCAGCATATGAGGTTTTCACCCATTCATTGTCTTTCTGTTCTTTCACGCCTCCACTTTGACCACAAACTATCGTCGGGAATGGAGTTATGGGTTTCAGTCGCCGTTACCAAATTTTTGTTTACAATGAAATGGGTTATGGGTTTCAATCGCCGCTGCCAAGTTTTTGTTTACAGTGAAATGGGTGAAAGGGTTTAGAAGCCAGCCAAAGATAATGGAAAATTAAAGTTAAAGAAAATAAAAAATGACGTCGTCTGGTGAAAGGGGTGGGCCGTGGCACATTTAATCTAAAATCGTTACTGCCAGTAACGTATATTAACTAAACGGCGTTAATATTTTTTAAAATTAAATAAAGCCTAAAACGTTACCATAAAGTACGTTTATACTATTTTTATAAAAATAAAGTAAAAACATATTAGTTAGGTGAATTGATTTTTAAAATAGCTCATTTTGGTCAAAAATTCAGATATTATATGCAAATGGTAGACCAAACAATTTACAATGCATAAATGGCTAAGTAAATGAAATAAGAGGTCATATTTGAAATAACAATTTATGTATTAAGTTGAAAACAATATATCCATAAAGTACGTTTATACTATTTTTATATATATAAAAAAAAGTAAAAACATATTAGTTAGGTGAATTGATTTTTAAAATAACTCATTTTGGTCAAAAATTCAGATATTATATGCAAATGGTAGACCAAACAATTTAGAGTGCATAAATGGCTAAGTAAATGAAATAAGAGGTCATATTTGAAATAACAATTTATGTATTAAGTTGAAAACAATACATTTTGTTTAAATTTCATCTATAATTTGAGTACTTGATCATTTATGAAAGGGAACTTTCATATATAGTCACTCAATAATAACTTAATTACACTTTATAGTTATAGTTTGCTAATTACAATTCGTAGCTACATGTTATAAGGAGAAAAGTGACGAGCGAGATAGGCGAGCGAGAAAGGCCGGAGAATGGAGAGAGGCTAATTGTGCTTGTATATATGTCATATAATTGTGTGTGTGTGTGTGTGTATATATAATTTGTATTTCTATATGTATAAAAGAGGACAAAGGACATACTTAAAACTAAAATTAAGTCGCGAGCCATAAATCATTCAAACTATAGCTATATTAGCTAATTAATTAGTATATGTTTGTTTTTCTGCTTAATTTTTAGCTAATTAATTAGTATATGTTTGCTTTTCTGCTTAATTTTTCCTTTATGAAAATTACTTTTGCTATTTTAAAAAGTTTTTGAACCTGTACGTTCAGTTTTTATTATCACATTTCTTTACTACATCAAAGAATTTTTTTTAAAATAATAAAAATAAAACAAACATGAGTTATCAATAATATTTAAGAGCAGAAGTTATAATGAAGATAAGAGGTATGAGTTATTATAACTTTAACATATAATTTTTAGGACATTAAATACATTAATCGTTATGCATTTATTTTATTTGTAAGAATAAATATATTTACCGAGAAATATAAGGGGTAAAATCATAAAAATATGAAAAAAGATAAATAACTTGATTGCATAAGATACATGCATAATACATAAATATGATCCTTAACTTGGCTTCAGTTGACAACTATGACCTCCAACTTTAACTGTGTACAAGTAGACACTTAAATATATATGTATAAAATTGAATAAGTACACACATAAGTGTATAGTTGTGTCTGCTTGTGCACACCCAAAGTTAAAGGTTATAGTTGTCCGTTGACACCAATTCAAGGGTCATGTTTATGTATTATGCCTAAGATACATGTTACAATCTCAAAGACCATAATTAAATAATATATAGACATAGATATTCATAATTATGTAGCTAATACATATAAAAATAACCTATATTACTATATTCACAAAGTAATAAAAATGAGGGAAAAAAACTTTTAAATACATTTCAGACAAGAAAAGAACAGCGACAAAAACAAATTGTTACATGTGTAAACAAATAAACAATGACAATATATAATAATTTATTCCGTCTTTGATTTTCTTTGTGAGAAAAATTAAAATATAACTTATTCTAATAATTCTTTTGATTGAAATAGGATAATTATATCAATTATGTTTATTGTATAAAGTAGGATTATAGAGGACAAAATGACTAATATTGTCAATATGTATAGCTAAGTTACTATTACAAGCCAAAGTTGAAACTTTTTTTTTATAATAAAAGTAATTTCTAATTATGTTTCAAAAAACATTCTTCCAAGTCTTCCTTTGTAAGTAGATCCACCACCATGTTTTACTTTTTAAAGTTATGTCAAAAGCTCTTTTTATATGCTATCAATTATTTTTAACACAATTATCAATATATAAAATATATTATTTAATTATAATAATATAAAGGTATTGTTAATATGGTATTGTTCTATGTATGGTATTTATAGTATTTATAGTCTTATCATGCCAAATAAAAAAATATTTACATCGAAAAGGAAAAGAAATCTAAACTACAATTGTAAGTTATGAAATTATTAATACGAAAATTTAAAGGGTATGAGTTCTGAGTAATTACTCTTTATGAATATATAACTAGTAAAACTATCTGCAGGGATAGCTCTAACAAATGGGTGGTCTAAAGTCAAATTCGAATAGAGGCCTTAAATTATATTTTTTTAATGAAGTTTATTATAGTCAATTATTTAATTTCTTGAGACATAGTACTCATCAGTGTATAAAAGGTGGGGACGTGAAGAGAGACATTTTACACAATACAGAGCGAGACGTAAGCCTCGTGATAGGGGCATAAGTCCCATGGATCTACGGGGCGTAATCTCATGTATATTTAATTTTATAGTTTTATAACTATTAAAATAAGCAAAGGTAAATCTTTCAATGATTTTACAAATAATTTGGTTATACATAACCTATAATATATAGTAATTATANAAATTTAAAGGGTATGAGTTGTGAGTAATTACTCTTTATGAATATATAACTAGTAAAACTATCTGCAGGGGTAGCTCTAACAAATCGGTGGTCTAAAGTCAAATTCGAATAGAGGCCTTAAATTATATTTTTTTAATGAAGTTTATTATAGTCAATTATTTAATTTTTCTTGAGACATAGTACTCATCAGTGTTTTAAAAGGTGGGGACGTGAAGGGAGACATTTACACAATACAGAGCGAGACGTAAGCCTCGAGATAGGGGCATAAAACCCATGTATCTACGGGGCGTAATCTCATGTATATTTAATTTTATAGTTTTATAACTATTAAAATAAGCAAAGGAAAATCTTTCAATGATTTTACAAATAATTTGGTTATACATAACCTATAATATATAGTAATTATATTATGATTTTTATTTGAGATAAGTATTAATAATCATAACAAAGAAAAAAAAGTATTATTATTACTATTTGAGAAATATCATTACGTACACTAACAATAAAAAATATGATCTAAAGCAAAAAAGTTATAAATAAAATTAAAAATGTTCGGGCCTAAGTTTTTAGGCTCGGGAATTACGTCTTTATGATCGAGACTTACATCTCAAATTTTAGAAGATATATCTTATAGATCTACGTCTTTAATTTATGCCCAGAGCGTTTTTGGTACGCCCCGTTCCGAGACTCGCCCCGAGACTCTATTCAAAAATGTTTTTGAAAACACTGTTACTCATATTTTTTTAAGAAAGATATGTATAACCTATTATTTTTTGAAAAACAATAAAAAAGAATGAGGCCCCTCAAATTTTGGGGCCAAAGGTGGTTGCTTTTTTTTCAAAAGGTGTAGAGCCGTCACTGACTACCCCTGCCTCACGTGAGAATTTAATATTACAGAACTTATAAAATAATACTTAAAATCTATTCGTCATTAGAACTAAAACACTATATTATCTTACATGCAAGATAACATAGACGAACATTAATATGCAAAGGAAAATGATAATTGTAACATCTTATCATTTACCTTTCAATCAAACATATTTAATTTGATTTATAATTTATCCTTTTGCTTCTTGGGAGTTCTATTATTTGATTTTTTGGAGAATCAAATGAACATCAACTTGAAATTTTACATTTTCTAATAAATAAATAATCGTTGTTGAAGGGTTAAATAAATTTTAAAAGGTTGAAAAAAGTGAATGTATATTCTAATTTTAATGTGTTGGAAGTTCAATCATACATTTTGCTTTACATATATCATTTTAAAGTTCCCCCATTTAAATGTATCATAAGAAATTATTAAAATGGAAAATCAAACAAAGAATGTATCATATTGGACAACAATTCAACTTATTATATATATTTGAAAGAGAAAAATATTATATAAAAATTATTCAGTTTGTTTGGGTGTTTTCTAAAATCAGCATATCAAAGTGATGAAGTTCAGTTTGAAACTATACACTCCTATTTCAATTGCAGTGTCGAGAAACACATATGTTACTTCAAAAAAAATATTTACAACTTGCAGTAAATTTGAGAATCTTTCCACACTTCATATTTGAGCAATTAATTTATTGGGTAGTTATATATGTCTTTGGGATTAAAAGAGTAGTCATATTCCTCTATAGGTCATCCAACACCACATCCTTGAAGTCATGTCTAAAGTTTATTAATTCTTGTCTTCTTTTCCTGATTCACTTTGCACATTAAGGCACAATAAGGTTTTTAAGATTTTTATGTCCTTACAACGACATACCAAATTTGAATTATGTCTCCAAGAGATGGTTGTATAGATTTTTAAGGGATACTTTTTTTATTGTACCTTCAACAATTTCAGTAGAGAAGACTTGTGTGAAACTTATGACAACAACTTTGCAGAAACATAATGCCACGATCCAAGCCTACACCTTAAACGTGGACGACACTCGAGATCCATTGTTGGTCCCCTTCGAACCTTCATCTTGGTTACCTACAAACAGAAGACTATCCAGGCATACATAAGCATTAAATTGAAAGAAATGCTTAAAAATAGTTTAGTGAATCTCAAAATTTCTCTGAATATACTGAGTATGAAACATAAGTTTTAAAAAAAGTATTTTAGACTGAAAGACTCCCCAATATTGTGTACTATGAAGCCTCTACTATAAAAAGATAAGTGTTGGGACAAGACTCACGACTCCTCAAAAGAACTATTACTAGCAACATACATAATTGGAGTCCTTCGAACTCGAAAGCTGATGAGCAGATGAAGTGTTCTAAACAAACTCTTGTTAAGGTACCTAAGAACTTGTATTTGCATAATTGAATGATGCAAGTTAAATAAAAGCAGTACATTAAATGTAAGAATATGTAATATAGTTGAATAAAAAATAATTGTATAAAAGGACTACTATATATATAGATATATACTCAACTGAATATAAACAAATAAAGATGTGAAATCATTTTAAACTTTACAAAAATACTTACCCATATCGGAACTCAACATATTAAGTGATATAATAAAAATATACTTTTAACTCTATCTGGGAGATTCTTTAACTGATAACCATCACTATGATCTACGACTGCCAGAATTGTCCTATACTTTGTCGGGGTATAAAACACCTCAACTAAGTGGATCCACTAAACTCTTCCTGAAGGAACTTAGGATTCATGTAAAATGTATGATATTGTACCCATACATACATAGTCAATAAGGAATGTGTGTTGTCTGAACTCATTCTCATATCGGTGCTCAATACTAAAAGATATGTGTATCCTTTATTTTTCACTAGTACTTTTTCCTACATATTTTTTTTCTACTAAGATTTTAACAAGATATATTATCCATGGACATCTGTAAGGGGTCTGACCCGGTTACTCGACATGGCACGGTTACAACAAAGTTAGCATGAATGACTTTGTTAAGGGCTTAGTGAGGATAAAATTAATTATGTGAGCGGAGTGTTAACATGGCTTAGAGAAGTCAAACAAAGTTAGGAAGGCAATTTCATGACATGACATGGACGCTGGCAAGGCAGCAGACCATGGCATTGCATGAGTGCTGGCCGACCTCGATTATGGACAAAGTTTGACATGTGAAAAACACACGGTCTGATCAAGTACGAAAAAATTAAGCTGAAATAAATTAAAGCATATAAAATATGAATGAAACTCAACAAGAAATAAATAAATGACACGAGTGGGTTAAAAGTTAGCATGACCAAGAAAAACACAGGCAAGGCAGCGGCAGGGCGTTGGCAGTGCGCAGACATAAAAAATGGGCGGATGATTCGGGTGGACTTTGATCAAGCAATAACTATACAACGTTTAGAAATTGCATTGAAGCCAAAAATATAGATGGAAATGACAACAAATGTGTGAAATTCAATCAACCATTAGTCACATGTCAAGCACCTGCAGCGACGATTACCTTTTTATAACCGCTTGTGTCCAGTTTCATTGTAACTTGTATATGATTTTTGAATCAAAATTTGAATGCTCTTATCAGTTAGGGATGTCAAATAAAGTTTAGTTTAGTGTCTATGGTCATGACATGTGTAGGGAAATCCGCATTTTTTGATCTTCCTCTAAAAAATTCTTTTTCATGGGCATCTTCTATTCAAAAGGATCTTACTCAATTCAATAGAAACTTAACTTCTACCCCACTTTTTTTCTTTTTAGCATGTGTTAGAAAGCTATGCAATATAAAACACAAGGCTGCCACATGGTCTATAAATGTGCAGTCTTAGTGTTGAACGAAATGAGAGAGTCAAAGTGAAAAGAATTAAGTCTTGAATTTCACTAGACACTTAGAGAAAAACGTGAGGCTTTTGAATGCTGTCAAAGGCAGAAACCAACTTGTGATTGTGCCTCAAGTTGAAGTTGAAGTTAGGATAAAATTGTTATCCTAACGAGTGAGATCCCTTCTATTGTTTTGATTATTAATATAAAAGTTGAGTTTACCTGTAGTTCTTGTGTTCATTTCATTATTAAGCATCGAAAATTATTCTAAAGCAACGCAGAAACAATATTGAACATTATGCAGAATATGCTGCGAACAGGCTGAATCAAGAATTGGACTTGACTGCCGCATAGTGGGTTAACCTCTGACACTGAATTTAGATGAAGTAATGTACCAATATGACAACATCCAAGGGGAGAGTGTTATGAAATATTATGGTATGGATGTCCACTATACTAAGAAGTTAGTATGACTGATTATTTCCATTACTTCCCTTCATTATGAAGATAACCTCCACCTTTATAATGATATGAATATCCACTACACTAAAAAATTATTATGACTAATTATCTCTATTACTTTAATCCATTATGAAGATAACCTCTTGACTATTATTATTGTAATCTTTCATCTCCATAACTTTCTCTATTATATTATATAATTTTAAAAAAAATTTCTTCTTTATATTGTTTTTATTCTTAAGTTTAAAACTAGACACATATTTTTTTTTAAAGATAAGAAATCATAATACTTCCTTCATTTCAAAAAGAATGATATTATTATTTTTTTAACTGTTTAAAAAAGAATGACCCCTTTTCTTTTTTGACAACAGTTTAATTTTAACTTTCCATGTAACATGCTTAAAACTATAAAATTAAAGGATATTTTAGTATATTTAACATAACTTTAATTTTGAGTCATAAAATTTAAAAAATCTTTATTTATTTAATTATGTTCCAATTAAACTAAATATCTTTTTTTAAACGCAGTGAGTATTAAGGAGAAAATCTCTTTTGGTATTCTTTTGGCTCTAAATTTTGAAATGTTGAAAAAATGAGCAGGGCAGAAAAGCTGTGTCTTTCTTTGTTAAGCTACTGCAAAACACTTGGAAACCTCAACCAAATCCACGCCTTCGTTTACAAATCCGGCCTTGAGACCAACCCACTAATCGCCGGAAAACTCCTAATACTTGGTGCCCTGCAAATTTCTGATGCTATTGATTACGCTCGCCGTCTGCTCATACACTATCCAAACTCAGATGTGTTCATGTACAACACCCTCATCCGAGGTGAATCCGAGTCAGACTCACCCAAGAATTCAGTCAGCACATTCATTTACATGCTGCGACAATCATATTCTCCTCCTGATAGTTTCTCCTTTGCTTTTGTACTCAAAGCAGCGGCTAATTTACGGTGTTTAACAACTGGGTTTCAGCTGCATTGTCAAGCTATGACTCGTGGGCTTGACACCCATCTCTTTGTTGGGACTACAATTATTAGTATGTATGCGGAATGTGGGTTTGTTGAGTTTGCTTGGAAGGTGTTTGTTCAAATACCTCAACCAAATGTTGTGGCGTGGAATGCAATACTTACAGCGTATCTTCGAGGGAGTGATGTAAGTGGTGCAGATAAAGTGTTTGGTTTAATGCCGTTTAGGAATTTGACTACTTGGAATGTGATGCTGGCAGGGTATACTAAAGCAGGGGAGCTTGAACGTGCAGAGGGGTTGTTCTTGCAGATGCCAAGTAGAGATGATATTTCTTGGAGTACTATGATTGTTGGATTTTCTCATAATGGTTGCTTTGATGAGGCGATTCGGGTATTCAGGGAATTGGTTGGGAGTGAAAGTAAACCTAATGAAGTGAGCTTGACGGGTGCTTTATCTGCGTGTGCTCAAGCTGGGGCGTTTAAGTTTGGGATGGTATTACATGCATATATAGAGAAAGTGGGGTTGGTTTGGATAACTTCTGTGAACAATGCACTCTTGGATACCTACTCCAAGTGTGGAAATGTGTTGATGGCTCGTCTTGTCTTTGAGAGAATGCTTGGGAAGAAAACCATCGTTTCTTGGACTTCTATGATCGCAGGGTTTGCAATGCAAGGATATGGTGAAGAGGTGATAAAATATTTTCATGAGATGGAAGAATCTGGGACCAGACCTGATGGGGTCACTTTTATTTCAGTACTTTATGCATGTAGTCATGCTGGTTTAGTTGAACAAGGTCATGAGCTATTCAGTAAAATGACAGAAATTTATGACATTGAACCAACTATTGAGCATTATGGTTGTATGGTTGATTTGTATGGTAGGGCTGGTCAGCTTCATAAGGCATATGATTTTGTGGTTCAAATGCCAGTTCCACCCAATGCAGTTATCTGGCGAACACTTCTTGGGGCTTGCAGTTTTTTTGGTGACATTGAAATGGCTGAGCAAGTCAAGGAAAGACTCTCTGAGCTGGATCCAGACAATTCTGGTGACCATGTTTTGCTGTCCAACATTTATGCATTTGCAGGGAAATGGAAGGATGTTGCCATGGTGAGGAGATCAATGACTGAGAAAAATTTGAAGAAAATACCAGGTTGGAGCACGATTGAAATAGACAAGGTCATGTACAATTTTGTAGCAGGTGATAAACGAAATGAGATTACTGAAGAAGCTTATAATAAGCTAAGTGAGATAATGTTAAAACTTAAAGTAAAAGGTGGTTATATTCCAGAGGTAGGCAGTGTTTTGCATGATATAGAAGAGGAAGAAAAGGAAGATACTGTGTCTAAGCAGTAAGCACAGCGAGAAACTTGCTGTTGCTTTTGGTATGACAAGGTTATGTAAGGGAAGCACCATACGAATTGTAAAGAATTTGAGGGTGTGCAAAGATTGTCATAGTTTTATGAAGTTGATATCTGAAGTCTATGGATTAGAGATTGTGGTTAGAGACAGAAGTAGGTTTCATTCTTTTAAAGAAGGTTTGTGCTCTTGCAGAGATTATTGGTGAGGGATGATTTATGGTCCAATTGAATTGGCAATGCTCTTATTTTCTGGATAAACATGTTGAGTGCAAACAGAAGACCCACATTTTGGATGACATGGAATCCTCCATGCTTGCCATCGAAATGAAAGAAAATGGAAAAGAAGTAGTCAAACATGTCTGTCAACTAATTGACTTGGAAAAGGCTACTGCATCAAGCTCCTTACAGATCTTCTGGTATGTGATATGAGGACTCTGCTTATTTAATAACTAAAGCATAATGGCCCTGAACAATATTGCAAACTTAAATTTGACTTTTACTTGATACAGAAGGTCTGTTCACTTCCAGAGCCTCTGAGGATGTTGTTCAAGTTATTTTAACATGCTAGTCTTGTTAATTAGGTAGCAGATGCAAATGAAAATAGCATGAGGCTGACAAATTAACCTTACAGCAACGTCGATAGTAATAGATTGGTAAGCCTTACATTTTATGACTGAAAGACATAAATGTCTCTTCTTTAAACTGCATGATGTCAGGAAAAGAGGATTACAACAAAAATGTGTCATGGGTTGTAATCTTCTGCTCTGCAAAATGTTCTTGTTTGTATGCTCAAGGTCACTGTTGTTCATGTTCCTTCCATTCGCATTGGGGGATTGAATGACGAGCTGTACTGTGCAATAAGAGGTCTGGACCTGGAACATAAAAAACTTTGTATGAGACCGTCCATAGGTATAAATTTATGAAAAAGAATTTGAAGACAAAGCAAGTGCATTTTCACTTTCTTTTATCTTTTACAATAATATGAAGACCAGAGTTGGAAATTCTTGTCCTTTTGACTTTCCTGGTTCTTGTTTTATGACTCATGAACAATATGACAGCAGTTATGAATCCACCCCTCCATCTTGTCTTGTCAAGGACAAGTTACCCAGTTTGTCAGTACCTGAAGATTAACATCATCTACAATGATGCATCATTGTTGTAGTTTGTGAAATTTTTAAATGCAATTTCCTAATCGGTTTCTGTATGCTTCTCTTTCGAAATCAAGCATAGCTATCATTTTGCATCTTGGATGTCCCTCTCCGTTTTCTTTTGACATTTGTCCAAAGGTTGTGCTTTTGTTTTGATGCTAATTCTTTGTTTTTTCTTTTTCTACGATACATCTGTTAATGCCTTTTTCTTTATGCCCCTCTGCATTAGATTATGTATATAAATTCGTTAATAGGTTTAGAGCACTAATTTCTTTATAGGAGTACTATTCCTAACACTTCCAAAACAAATGAATCAGCTGAGGGAGGGTGGAATGGTGCTATAGTAGCAGTTCTCAGGCTGCAAAGAAGTGCTTGTGAAGCCTATTATTGTTGCTGTACTCTCCACCTAGGCTGGTCCACCTCCTATTGTTTTTGAAAGATCTTATAGCAGGGGGGAAATGAACCTAGATCTTTCCTGCCCCCAAGACTTAGCTCGAATGGCAAAAGGTGGAGGATTTGTGGCTTAGGTCACAAGAGCGAAGCCCAGCATTTAAGTAGAGAAGGGTAGAGGGGCGGGCCCATCATCCACCGAGTTTAGAAGTGTGTGATTGGTCCAAAGGGCAGGTCACAGGCAGATTTCTCGGTAATTAAAAAAAATGAACCTAGATCATTCCTACTTTGCACCTTTATGATTCTTGTTTATAAGAAGGCTCAACAGCTAGCTCTGTGATACCTGCTGGCCTAAGATTGACATGGATGTTAGATGGACAACCCAATTGCAAAGCTTTTGAAGTCTTTCTCGAATAATTTCTTGTTCTTGCAGAATTAGAAGCTAAAATATGGGGATCTGCTGGGTATTATCCATTGGCTAAAATTTATATGTTTGACTGCTAGAACAGATTACCAAGGACATGAATTAGATAGGAAGGTGTGTTAATATGTAGTGTAGTGTGTCTTGCCTAGGGTGGTTGGTACTATAGTTCTTATTTTTTTTATCCATCATTATGGATCATTGTTTTCAATAATCTATCCTAGTATGTTGTTTATTATGTTGCGGTTATTGCACAATTTTTTTTGTTGTTGTTGTTGTTGCTTGTAATTGGCTATATTTTCTTCTTTGTTTCTAGAATTGCTGCATTTAAGCCAAGAGTCTTCTGGATACAACCTTTCTACCTCCACACGAGGTAGTGGTAAGGTCTACGTATATTTTACCCTCCCAGACCCCACTTCACTAGGTATGTTGTAGTTATTTGAGTGCTAGTACATCAAACATCAGAGTTGGAAATTTTCGTATAGAATTGGATTTCACCACATTTGCAAATGCTACGAACAAATATGTTTGATATTTTATGTATTATTGTAGGTATTGTCTGCTAAGAAGGGACACTTGGGAATCCACTACTTTCTTCTGTGGCTGATGTAACTCATCGAAGAGCCATGTTCCATGGTAATTCTGTGCCCCTGTCAAGTCATTTTTCTGGAACTTGCTTAATAGATCCTTGTGACACGAGGTCTTTAGGTTAAAATCCCTTATCACTTATATCCATCTTGTGAGTCGAGAGATGTTATCTGCAATAGGTAGTCTTTGTAGCAAAAGCTTATAGGTTAGTGAGGACTGAGGAGCACCACCATGCAAAGAGCCAGGCGAAATTTCTGTTTCCGAATGAGGGAAGTGGAAAAGACAGATAGGGAGAGGAATATACTTCTTTTTAGAATGGTTGAATTTGAAATCAAGTTGTTAGATATTTATCTTCCGGGCAATAAACATCTCATCCCGATGTCTCCAAATTTGTCTTTTATTTTGATAATTTTTTGTTGTTGATGATTTAAAGCTTCAATATTTGTTTCGTTGTCTCGCCTTTTCTATGTGGGTTTAGCATAAAGTTTCTTCCTATTATTGCATTGACGTTTTGAAATTATTTTCATTTGTAGCGTGAAGTTAAGAATCTCAAGCCACATCTACTAGAATTAGTTATATCCTTCTACTTCATGTCATTCTTCCTCTGTTAATGATGTAGGCTTATGTTTCTGCATTTGAGGTAAGATAAAGGGCCAGACATAGTGGGGTCGGAGGATCCAGCCAACAATCTTTTTTATGACAGAACAATTTACTATCAACAAAATCACCATCGACACACATGAGTAGACTTGTAAAGTCCAGCCGGTAGATAAAGGACCTTCCCTAACCAAAAAAAGAGGGAAACAAGAAATATCAACTGATGGCATTACAATATAAAGAGGTATTTGCTATTGGAATTCAAATAATCATTCGCTCATACATATCATCTTGTCGTCAAACGATTACGTAGCATACTGTTTTTAGTTTGTTTTTTGTTGGCTCTAATCTAACTTCATTCACTTACTTTCAATTCCATTCTCTTTTGATTGCTAAGAAGTAGAAGGGTTAAACAACCTTTTTACATGTAGGCTTATTGAAGCTCAATTCTCTGTATATTCAGGAACATGCCCTCGTTTTGTGATTGTTTAGTAGACTAAAAGAAGCTACCATCTAAGAGGTTATATCATATAAAAATATATACAGCTTGAACCTCGCTTCTGCATGTCTTACTTCTCTAAATTTGTTTTCAACTGATTAACATTCTCTAAGGTTGCAATTGATTGCTCAGCTTCCCGAGTTGTGCTACCAGTAGCAGAAGCGTAAAATTGGATGGTTGAATGAGTTGGACTGAAGTTCGTCTGATCATTATACAGGCAGGGCTTAAGCACATGCTTTGCTCCAGCTGTTAATTTAATGGGCCCAGATCCCAGAGTACATTCAAATTTCAGTGTATCTTCATCTTTGAAAGATCCAAGGCGTGCCTCTGTTGTTCCACTTTGGCCACTCTCAATACTGTTTGACATGCCTTTAACTGAACCTGATTCAATTCCTTTTCTGCAGCTGTATTAACCTTCAAAATTATAGCTTTTTAATGGTGCTGAAACAACATAAGGATCTTCCCGAAACAAAAAGTTAGGGATCTCCGCCACATTTGTACGATTGTCTGATGTAGATAATGGCCTCTTTTTGCTCTTTCTGCTGTCACCAAGATCTCTAAGAGAAGGAGTAGATATGATTTTGGTCACGTCACCATTTCTTTTATATGAGCCAGTGTTTACTCTGGAACCTATTTGGAGTGGCATAGGAGCATTGTTAGCTAAAGATGGTAGAGAGACTGGATTCTCCAGTGCATGTTGAGGGCGCTGAGTGAAAGAACAGAAGCGCTCTGATGCAAGATATAGTGAAGGGTCAGTTTGACGGCTATCCCCAGTAATGCTGCTGCAGTAATGATGTTTCCTGTCAGATGAAGAATATAATTCATGAAAATCCATTAGTAGTTTCTTTTGTTTTGCATCTGAAAACCATGGGGTGCTTTCTGTAGAGAACTGAGACCACGATGATCGGAAGTTCCTTCCGGAATCTGGACGCGAGTAAGGAAAATTGATGGCACAGCTTGAGCTGTTCAGATCAAGAGAGCTCGAGCCCCCATTCTGGCTGGAGTAATGATGCATTAATGTTGGTACAGGTCCATATGGGCTGATTGTGAAAGATTTATATCCACCTGGAAAAGGCTCCTCAAAATTTGCTTTCTGATTATAAAGGGTGAAAGGGCTTTGTTTGATTGCACCTAAACAATTTTGCTGCACCGAATCAATTTGGTGACTGAAGTGAGGAGGACAAACTTGAGGCCTTGGAATGGCCTGATTGATTTGGATACTAGGAGAGCAAGCAACCATGCCTTTCATTGTTCCCAGCACAGGATGCACGGTGAGATTTTGTTGATCATGATTTGTAACCACTGAATTGTAGTTGTAAGTCTCTGCTGAAAATTTCTCAGCAATGATCTGCTTATCTGTCCAAATCCTTTTATCCTGTGGTGCATGAAAATCTCTTCTATCAACCGTAAACTCTTTCCCCATCAGACGCATTTTCGATGGAGTAACAACCAGTGAGACATCATCAGAATTCCCACATTGCTTACTCCAGCTCGTTTCAAGTTGCTTGGCCTGATTGTTTTGTTTGCTTCTATGGTTGGACAAATTACTGACACTGCAATCTAACTCAAAAGGAGTAAAAGATTCCTTATTTTTCTTTAGCGGATCCAACTCAACATTTGTTCTTCCAGCGTCGTACTCATGATACCTAACCTTGAAGGTACTGGAAAAGTAGGGCTCCATTCCATTGAGTCATCTGCAGAGGACCTTTTTAGCTGGTCTGTGGATGGTTCTCGTTTATCCCAACCTCTAGCATCAGAGAGATTGTCCATGTTTGAGTGTGAAACGTTGTTTACTGCTAATCCTCCGGAAGATCCCACAATTCTCCTTGAGCTTGGCAGCTGAGTCAACTTTCCTTTACTGTTTGAGTTCAGATGGATTAACTCCCCTTGAGAGTTGAGGGGCAAACGAACATAGTCCTTTTCAATTACCTTCTCTCCATGCATGGATTCTCTTTGCTTCCACTCAGGGAAAGAACATATTTTGCACATTAATTCCTGATGGCGGATTTGAGGGAGTGGCTGATATTGCATGAAATGACCACTGCAATTTCCCTCGATGGATTCTGGCAGCTTCCTGTTCACATTTTCGTAAGCTGATGAATGTTGAGGATTTCACAGAATGCACAGAGCAAACTCCAGCAACTTCAGGAGGAGAACCTCTTAACTTGTCATGTGATCTCTCACTGGCACCACAAGCATTAATAAGACTTCCAACTATTTGGTCATTCTTTTGGTGGTTATACATCTGTTGAGACCCAGGATTGCAGAAATACTGTGAACTGTGTGATGCTACTCCAGAACCTCTTCCGAATAATTTTAAATTGTCATTTCCCTCAGAGACTTGATTGAAAACATCACTGCATTCAGATGAATTATCTTTAGTACCGATATTGTGCCTAAGTAAACTAGGAGCATCAGCGGTACTTTGCACGACGGACCTCTTTGGGGATCCTGGTTGAACAGTAACCTCACTTTCTGTAGTTCTCAAAATATGTTTATTTGCTCCGTTCTCTTCCACAAGGGATAGAACCTCTCCTCTCTCTGTGGCATCGTCTTATACAATGAAAGTAGCAAACAGGTCAGATTATAGACTGCAAAAATATCTGATAAAACTGATAACATGTAGAAGAAATGCTTTACTATTATTGTGCTTTTCTTACCTGAGATAACACGTTTGTGGCCTTGTAATTTGCATCATTAGGACCAGATAGAATCTTGTCTGACGAGTTCTCCACTGGAAATTGTTTAGGCCTTTTCTTGAGGTTGCTACAAACTGGATTGATCATCCGCTAAGAACTCGGAATCAGTAAGACCTTCTGAAACAAGATGTTTCCGTTGTGGTTTCTTCGCGTAGGTAGGACTGTTATCTTCCATGTCCTCATGACACTTCTTTCTATGCTGTGAACAACTTGGTTTTGAAAATGAATTGGGCACTTTGAGCTTGTCACATCTCTCCTGCAAGCAAAATAAGTCAACCATATACCGCAAAATACAGCCACCCCCGAGTTTATTTCAGTTTCAAATCTGAAAACATTAGTTTGGAGTATGCTGCTTCCCTACCCAAAAATGAAGTAGTAATATATAATCAAGTGACATCAAGCAGAATGTCTTGGACAAAGATTTGCTGCAACTAGAAAGGTGGATTTCAATTGATATCCTTTTAGTGACTTGTCACACGTTTAGAAATTTTCCGAAAGAGAAAACAACAACAAATACAAATAGCTGAAAGCACAAAAATTAAACACACAAGAAGATGACAAGAAAAAAAAAGAGAGAACGTTAAAGAACACAGTTATATATGATCTCATAGATGCATCCAATTCTTGCTCCTTTAAGAATGGAAATGCATCTCAATTTCCCGGTGAACACTACATTATCACTCTCACAACTCCGTAAAAGATGTAACTGAGTGATGCATTCTAATTAACCTGTACATATATAAAGATTAAGAAAAACAAGAAGTATATGTGTTTAGGCATCTGGAGTGCAAATCCCAGTTTTGGGCTATAGTCGTATTGCAAAATTTATACTTCGATTCCAAGGAAACCATAAACATCAAGAAGAAGAATTCTGGAATTTCCTACTTCTTAAATTACATTTTATCTGATAGATTCCAGTACATTTGTCTTTGTAGCTATATACCAACTGTTTTATCTTCGGTTTATAAATTATAACTGGTCATTCATTTTTGTTTAATAATCATACCATAATGAGTTTGTTGAGTGAAAAATTTGTTCTTCACATTGAAGATGTATGACATTATGTAGAGACAAAAAGTTATACAATATATAACATATAATTCAATATATTATGAAACAATTTTTAATAACCATTCAAAGAGAGTAATTAACAAACTATTGTTCATCATTTAAAACATATTTCATATTGGACTAAATCATCATTTAAGGTTTTTCTCTTTATTTTCATTAATATTTGAGTAATCTAACTAGACATGCCCTTGGAGTTTACAAGCTTTATAGAATAGTTGATAACTGAAATTTTTCAGCAATATTTAACTTCTGCTGTAATCGAACAAAAGAGAATATTGTATTCCTTGTGAAGGCCTTTAAAGAAGCTGCAATTGCCTTCATCTTGTCTCCTAATTTGGCTCTTTTGATTTGTGTCCCTTTGTTCTTCTTACAGTGATTGCTTCTTAATTAATAGGTGCACAAAATAGTTCATCCTTAGTGTCATTTTTCTCTTCTTAAAAAAGGAAGTTTGTTGGTATCTTTAGTGTTACTCTTTTAAGGTATTTAAGCAGTTATTAAGAGAACATATGACCACCTAATCTACTAGATGTAGATGTGAAAAATTAAAAACAACAACCTCAAGAACTATTGTTGTGCCTTCAGTTCCAGTGGTCCTAACTTCAGCTCTTTCCCCCCCAATTTGGCGGTTATTAGATCTCTCTTATGTTCTCAACAATCTTGATTTCATTTGTTTTCTTTTCTTTGGATCACATTGTCAAGGTCATTGATATTTAGGATAGGTAAGATATGAACATATGGACTGAAATTGACCTTAGTTACTTCAAATTTTGAACTTATTTTTTATAAACTTAGTTACTTTAAAGTTGCAAACTTTCTTATCATGAGGCTTGGAGTTTTACAAAACTTGATATTAAAGAAAGTTTTCTCACACTTTGATTCCCAAGAGGATGCACATATAAAGCTCAAAACTTTTTANTACGAGGGCAAAAACATCTTGCAGTAAGTAAGAAGTTGTTAATAAGTTAGAACAGCTACGGAAAATGGGTAATATGTGTGGCAAGTATATTATAGAAAAATGTTGAGAGATACCGAACTCAAAGCATATAGCTTGATAGTCGAAACTGTGAAACGATGTAACTTTTAGTTGTATTGGTGACAACAATGGTGGTTCGGGGGTATAACCTCTTCCACTGGTTCAACAATTGTGCCCCGATCGATCGTCCGAGTGAAATCATGAACATGAGTTCCATATGCCTTCGTTGATTCTTGGACATGTCCATCGACACCAAGTGTGTTTGGAACGGAACAAACTCTTTTCATAATGTGTGATAATTGTACCGTTCTTAACAACTTGCCGTTGAGTTTCCTATTAGACAATTAATAGAGTTAGGAAGATATAACCTAACAGAAATAACAAATAGTTGGTATAGACTTTCAAAAGTTTTGAGTTTCAACTTGCCATTGTATTTGTTAATGGAAATGTACTAGTACTTTTGCTATTAGCTATATATTGTGAGAGTGATGAAATTTGAGTATGTAATGATGGTGTTTTGTTAAATTGAGAAATTTTTTTTTTGGAGAAAATCGTTCTTTGGGCCTTTTTTTACATGTTAGTGTTGGACTTGAGAACTTATTTAGACCCAATTCTTCTTTATGTGAGATTTTAGATGGACAAATTTAGCAATGTAACTGAACCTATCTATTTACTTGGAGTTGGAGATAATGGTGGAGCCAACAATTTCAATCAAGGGATTTTAAAAAATTGCAAGAATACCAAATTAAAAATTCAAAAGTGGGACTCTGAGGCTCTCTGTAAGAAAGACGATATTAATAGTGCAACTAAAGTTCTTGATGAGATGCCTATGATGGGAATAGTTCCCAATGTTGTGAGCTACACAACCATTTTGGGTTGTTATGTATCACTTGGTGATTTACTCGGCGCCAAGAGGATGTTTGATGAAATTGTTGATAGAGGGTGGTTGCCTGATGCAACGACGTACACTATCTTGATGCATGGTTATGTTAAGCAAGGGAAGTTTATTGATGCAGCTAAGATAATGGATGAGATGGACGACAATGGGATTGGGCCAAACGAAGTGACATATGGAATTATGATTGAGGCATTTTGCAAGGAAAAGAAGTCCGGTGAAGCTGTTAATTTACTTAATGATATGCTAGATAAGAGGTATATACCAAGCCCAACACTTTGCTCTAAGGTGATTGATGTCTTGTGTGAAGAGGGGAAGGTTGAGGAGGCGTGTGATTTGTGGAAGAAACTATTGGTAAAAAATTGTACTCCAGATAATACAATATCGAGCACACTTGTTCACTGGCTCTGTAAGAAGGGACAGATTCGGGAAGCAAGGAAATTGTTTGACGAGTTTGAAAAGAGTTCGAGTCCTAGTGTTTTGACATATAACATGCTTATTGCTGGGATGCGTGAGAAAGGAGAACTGCATGAAGCTGGGAGGTTATGGGATGACATGGTAGACAAGGGTTGCATTCCTAATGCTTTTACTTACAACATGTTGATCAAAGGCTTTTGCAAAGTTGGAAATGCTAAGGAAGGAATTAGAGTTCTGGAAGAGATGCTTGACAAAGGGTGTCACCCAAACAAATCTACTTATTCCATCTTAATCAAGGGGCTTCTTGACTCTGAAGTCAACGCAGAAGTTTTAAGGGTGATAATTTGTGAAATTTCAGCCCATCCAAAAATTAAGAAATGCCTAATCCACATTAAGTGTAAGATCATGATTTCACTTATATCAGCTACCAATAGTTTCTTACTTTGTATATGATAGGCATTTTTCTGTTATTTTTCTAGTTATCTTTCTTATTATCAGTAACAAGACAACAACTTTCTATCCTTAAACTCTTCATACACATCCAAATCTTCTATCAATCAAAATGGAGCAAAACAGAGTGGCTGGATAGCTACTACGGAAGGAGATAAAATGAGGAATGAGATAGAAAGAAATCACAATGACGGATGAAAAAGAACATACCTGTAGCTGAAGCCTTAACTGTAATAACTGCAAATCGTTAACTTCACCTGCACGCGAAAACAATTATAGAATGAATTTAGTATTTTTTGCAATTTGTACCTATCAAATAACATCTGTTACACTATTAGCACACTTGTTTTCCTTGTTACCAGCATGAAAACAGACTGTCTAAGGTTCAAATGCAATGTATTATACATGGGATAGATTGAATTGAATTCTATGTGAAAAATAGCATGTGAGCACCTTTAAGTAAAATGAGTCGTGCATACTATAGAAGCAATAGTATCAGTTTGATGTGTCTTCTGCAATAGAAGTTTGGAAGCCTTTTCCATGTGTACTTTTTCTTAGAACACATCTAGTGAAATGGTGTTAGCATTACCTAGTTTGTGTCCAATTAATAAGTTTGTAGTATGTAAAATTATACTCATACAATGGAATAGGTCAGTGTTATTAAAAGCTCTTGATTTGTTGCTTAAAGCGATGAAGCAACATGAAGCAAGTGAGGAGTCATCGGGTAATGAGAAAGCATGGCGCTTTGAAACAATGACTTGCAAAATGGTCCCACCGTGAAGTTATTGGTTCTTTAAATTTCAATTTGAAGAGTTGGATTGTTATCTGCATTTTTCTGTATTGGGTGGTGATATTAACTATTTTAATTACAATTATTGTAGGACTAACATTCATAGATGTTCAATATTTTTTATGTTCTGTAAATGGAGCCTTTCATCTCAAAGAAGTGTGCTTTTACTTGCTTTATTGCTTCAAGCCCCATGAATCCTACTCTTTTCTTTTTGCTGATTTAGCTTTAGAAAGAAGTGGTTTTCATCATATACTCCTGCCACTTGACATACAAAAATCCCAGTATTTACTCTAGTATTCTACAGATAGTGCTAAATTGATGACTTTCACAAGAGGAAGGGATTTTTTTAAATAAAGTTTACATATACAGAATATTGCACAAATCTTGTTAGTTTTGCTCAATATAAACGAGAATACAATTGGACAGAGATGATAATAATCGGAGTGATGTACAAACAACCAAAGCTTATACTCTATTGGTATCTGTGAGGGTCTTCTATATGGTAAGTATAGATTCAATTCAAACTACACCTTATACCGTATCCCTTCCACAATTCCTCCTTGATTAGGGTTCTTCTACATGATAGGCAAAACTCTTTGAATTAGTTTTTTTTTTGTTTTTGCTTCTAAAAACTACGTGTTTTAGTATTCGAGTTGACAGTACAATTTTGTCACCTTGTGAAGGGACTAGCCTCTTTTGTGTGGCAATGCTCAGATTGAAAAGTGAGAGAAGGAACTTTATGTGTCCTACATCGTCATGACTAACCATTTCCCTCATCTTTGCATTTCTTGATCAGTCGCTTAAGCTCTTGTCCATCTTGTTCGTCCTCATATCTCTCTCTATAAATGCCTCTGCTATTTTTTTCTTTTCCATGGATCAATTAACTTATTTTCAGCTGTGTGAGATTGATTATCTTTTTAAATATCTTGAACCTAAATCATAAGATTTGTTATATTTGCTATGATTGTATGGTTCCAGATTTGTATTGATCCGTGTTGTCAACTCTGTTTAAATATTTATCTGAAAAAATATGATGTCGCTAGACTTTGATTTAAGTAGCCGGATTATCAAGTTCCTTCTTAGTTTTGTGTTTTGGTCAAATTTGTATAGAAGCTAGCTATACAAATTATCACATTTTTGATAATATATAAACGCTAACAAAAAAACTAGATGACCAGAGTTATATAGTTGATGGCACCCAAAAAAGGAAGGTCTTCTTAGCTAAACAACTAGGAAACAAAGATTAACCAAAAAAGCGTAGTCGAACTTACAGTACAATTCTGTCACCTTTTTAAGGAACTAGCCTCTTTCCCGTGGCCCTGAGATTGCCCATGACTTTGGGGTAATGCAACCTCAATTTCCTGCTACCAGGCAGAGCTTCATTGGTTACAACTTATATGTTCTAATGAAAGACAGAATGCAGCAAAGATTGCTTCTATAAACCAAGAGCCAAGAATGAGAAACGTTTAGATGGCTAGACACAGGCGGCAGTTTAATACCCACCAATCTTATCCCATGAATCATGAACTACAATAAAAATCCTATGCAAATTAAAGAGAGTTGATATACAACCCTAGAAGGATCATGCCTGTGTGATAATATTTGTAACCTACCATGTCGTAAACAACTTAAGGCTTCGTGTACACCACCCCCTTCTTAGACCCCACTTATAGGATTACACTTTCTATGTTGTTGCATGTCATGGAGTAGTAAATACTAATTATAAATTTACTATACATCCAGAGGACTTCCAAAAACTATAGAATCAACTACAAATAATAAAAAAACAGAAAATATTAAATTGTGTCCTATATCATCATGACTAACCATTTATCTCATCTTTGCATTTCTTGATCAGTCGCTTAAGCACCTATCGATCTTGTTCGTCCTCATATCTCTCTCTATATGCCTTCGCTATATTTTTCTTTTCCGTGGATCGATTGACTTAATTTCAACAGATTGATTATCTTTTTAAATATCTTGAACCTAAATCATAAGATTTATTATATTTGCCATCATTGTATGGTTTCGATTGTATTGACCCATGTTCTCAATTCTGTTTAAATGTTTATATGAAAAAATATGACGTCGCTAGACTTCGATTTAAGTAGCTAGATTGTCAAGTTCCTTCTAAGTTTTGTGTATTTGTCGAATTGTATAGAAGATGAAATCGACAAAACTTGAATTGCTTTTTATCTAAGGTCCAACAGAGATTGTATTGTCTTTAGATGTTCTGTTCATCTGGTCATGAAAGTTGAAAGCACATATCCATGGTTCTCGTGTTCTATTTTGGATTTCTGTTTCACATTTTTGTTCTGCTTTCTCAGATGCAATAACCTTTCTTTATTAGATGTCCTATTGTTATATAGGAAAAGAGTGTATTGAAATCAATTGTTGTGCTCTCTCTCTGTTGATCCCTCTTTACATAGAATGATTTAATAATAAAGTGTTTCGTGAAACATAAAATGTGAAGACAAGTAGAAAGAGCAAGATGAAAAGACTTGTACTTTTGGCATCCTTTATAAAACTTATTTATCCCTCAATGTTTCAGTATCTTTCTCAAAAGCTTGGATCTATTCCGCCAAGTACAAACTTAAGGACTCAACACTTCCGGACAGAGAAAAGTAAGAATAGATTAGCATATTTCTTAGCCATGGAAAAGGCTTCCAAACTTCTATTGCAGAAGAGACATCAAACTGATACTATTGCTTCTATAGTATGCACGACTCATTTTACTTAAAGGTGCTCACATGCTATTTTTCACATAGAATTCAATTCAATCTATCCCATCTATAATACATTGCATTTGAACCTTGGACAATCTGTTTTCATGCTGGTAACAAGGAAAACAAGTGTGCTAATAGTGTAACAGATGTTATTTGATAGGTACAAATTGCAAAAAATACTAAATTCATTCTATAATTGTTTTCGCGTGCAGGTGAAGTTAACGATTTGCAGTTATTACAATTAAGGCTTCAGCTACAGGTATGTTCTTTTTCATCCGTCATTGTGATTTCTTTCTCTCTCATTCCTCATTTTATCTCCTTCCGTAGTAGCTATCCAGCCACTCTGTTTTGCTCCATTTTGATTGATAGAAGATTTGGATGTGTATGAAGAGTTTAAGGATAGAAAGTTGTTGTCTTGTTACTGATAATAAGAAAGATAACTAGAAAAATAACAGAAAAATGTCTATCATATACAAAGTAAGAAACTATTGGTAGCTGATATAAGTGAAATCATGATCTTACACTTAATGTGGATTAGGCATTTCTTAATTTTTGGATGGGCTGAAATTTCACAAATTATTGATTTATTGTTCATACTAGAGATAACGAAAGTATTATCACAATCTAATACATACCTTTCATGTGTCTCATTCTGTTTTAGTGTCTAATATATATATATATATATATATATATATATATATAAATACACCATAGACTTGCCAGTGAACCTGGCTTGTCACCTTCTGATTCCCCTGGTTTCAGGTAAATGTTATTCTGAAATTATCCCTAATAACATCACTTCCATTTTGATGTCATTAAGTTTTATATAAGAGTGTTTGGTTTAACTATTTGCCGTTTAAGATGAAGGATAGTCTGATTTACGATCTCTGGCTTTGTTGAGTTAACACATTAATTTATGTTTGAACCAATTGATGATGCCTCTTTAATATTAACGATAAAAATGTTTTTGAGCCAAACTATAAATGAAAGATATTTTTATTATTTTCACATAATTTAACGACATTTTTATCCTTTTCCATTTAAATAATCTCATCATTATTTGATTCTTCTTTTTATAGTACTCTCTCATTACAATCATATTTATAACCAAACTTTGTTATTATATCTATAATAAAATATTAAGATAGTATAAGATAGAATTAATTAATGAAGATAAGTATGATATGAAAATGAGAAATAATTAACAACGTTGGGCCCGTGCTTGCGCAGGCAACTCTTGCCTAGTATATATATATAGTTATTAGAGAAAAGACATAAATACACCATCGAAGTTGTTTCATATTGTCATAAAGACACCTAATCTTCAAAAGTGTCCTATCACCCCACTAAACAACTATATATCATTGTAAATGGGTCATTTTTACCCATTCCCTCGTCTACGTCGTGCGCGTGTTGCTCACTCCCTAGGATAGAATTTACCCGACCCGACCCTTATCTTTTGAAGAAAAGTCGTCTACGTTCTCTTCTCATCACCCATCACCAGATTAGTTAAAGAATTGGGAACATCCATGGAAAATCCAAAGCCCTTATAAACACACAGGCAATTAACAAGACAAGAAGCCTCTCTGATAAGTGAATGCAACTGAAACGACATCATTTTTACTGGGAATCTCCCTTCGTCTTTGTCAGGTATATCCATTGCATCATTTATTAAGTTTAACAAAACGGTGCTCATTCTCCCCATTGTATCGATAATAATCTTCTGGTTAGTGCTTGTGTTCTCATCTTGAAGTATGGAAAGCAAACCCAAAATCGAGTGCATCGGTCGTCTCATCCCATTGTTCATTAAATTCTGAAACGAATACCTTGTCTGGCTTGCCTTCAGAACATTCTCCTTAGCCTGTTGCTGCAAACCGTTCATCGCTTCTAGTTTCTCCCTCATTAACTCTTCAAGAACAGTCGCATGGGATAGGGCCACAATCACCTGATCAACAACTACTTCCACTATCTCCATCTCATTATGGCTCCAATCATCATTTGCACTCGGAATAACCAAAACTAAAATAGCATAACGAGTGTCAATCAACTCAGGCGTCACACCTTTGAAATCTAAAGCAACATAGTTCTTGTTATAAAAATCAAAATATTAGGGCTACCACATCTATTTTGGGTTTAAATTGGGGAAGATGATATAAATTGATGAAATAATTAATAATAAAGAAAGAAAATGACATGTGTCACTTTTAAACTGGTCAATGAAAGTGAAAACTGGTCCATGACGCGCCTAACGTGCGTGTAAACAACCCAGACGAGGGAATGGGTAAAAATAACCCATTTACAACGATATATAGTTATTTAGTGGTGTGATAGGACACTTTGAAAGTTTAGATGTCTTTATGCAAATATGAAACAACTTCGATGGTGTATTTATGTCTTTTCTCTAGTTATTATTATAAGAAAAGAAATGCAAGCACAACTTGAATACGAAGGGAACAACTCTTGTCACAGATACGAAAAGGATAATAATGGCGACGAGCGGCAGAGATACCCGACGACGTCGTATTGTTGAACGGGGAAATGACAGATTAGCTCTAATTACCGGCCGGATCCCAACTCTACCATCGGAAACTGGATCGGAAACGGAATCGGGATCGGAAACTCGTCATTTGCACACCGCCTCTTGCCCTACTTGGATTTCTGAAAATCATCTTCCTTCTAACCAATCCTCTCCTGGTACTCTCCTCCTTACACATCACAATCTGAATTGTTTGCCCCCGTTGGTTAATATTTCTATTTAAATAATTTGCATTATTTGCTTTTCCAATTAGAATTTTGTAGACTTGTAAACTAGCAATAGATGTATCTGTATATATATTGGCTTCACTTTTTGACTGGCTAATTGTCCTACATATGATTCAAGTCAATAGAGTTAATTTTTAATTAATTAAAATATGTGTATTGAACTGTTTAAAGAAGTATATTACCTTTAAATATGATTTAATGATACAAGTTTAATATAATATATGTGTAATCAAATAGTGGAAATTGTAAATTGTGAATATTCACGAGTAGAGAAATTAAATTGCATATTTAAGTAATACAAGTGCCTCGATAGATATCACAAGGATAATAATAATAATAATAAAAGTTAAATTAAGATGGGAAGTTTTTACAAGCTTTTTAAAATTTTAAAAATGAAATAAAAATTGTTATACCATGTTCCATCATTTTCATAGTTTTTTAAAGTCAACAAAAGTTTGATTATATTCCAATTAATGGGAACACTTTGGGCCCTCCCATCAAAATTTGTTGTATGATTTTGATAAATTTGGTGGGTAAAGGATAATCATTATCTTGATAAATCATTTTAAAAAGTGCACAACTTTATCTTTATACATTTTTTCTTGATTTTATTTCCTTAATTTTTTCCAACTTTTTCCTTTCATTTTCGAGAAAAGGCTCAAAATAGTCCCTCAATTTTGGGTTAAGGCTCAAAGTGATCCTTGAGTTTTCACATGGAGCAGTAATAGTTCCATCCTTCCGTAAAATTTTGCCTATTTTTTAACATTAATTTTGTCCAAAATTTTATATAAGAATGTCCAATCGTCATTTTATATATATAATAGAAATAATAACTCTATCTGAGAGAAGGTGATAAGAAAAACACCTTATTCTGTTCACTAGAAATATTATTGTAGCTAAACTAAAAACATCTTAACATATGACTTTACATGAAAAGAAAAAATTATACTATTGCACGTGAAATTATCATGATAAACCTCTCGACTTTACCTGCAGTTTAGTTTCTACTAAACAAAACAAAATGTTTTCCTTCTCACATTCGTTCATATGGAGTTGTTATTTCTACTAAATATATAAAATAATGATTGAACATCCCATACATAAGTTGTGGATAAAATCAATGCTAAAAAATAGGTAAAATTTAGAGGAGGACCAAAAGTGCACTAATATTGCAACATGAGGGACTATTATTGCTCTATGTAAAAACTCAAGGATTACTTTAAACCTTAACCTAAAGAAAAGGGACTATTTTGATCCTTCCCTCTTCATTTTCAATAAACATTGCCAATGTGAAAAAGGTGATTGAATTCCAAAAGCCAAATTTTGCGATTTTGGGAATGGTGGAAAATGTATTTTTAATTTTTTTCACATTTTTGGCATGTCAATTTATTTTATTTTTAACAAAATATATAGTTTTTCTAATTGATGCCAGAAAAACAAATTTTACAATTAACCCTCAATTTTTATAATATTTATTTAAATTATATATAAATAATTTAAAAATAATATAATTTTCCTCGTCGAACAAAAGAAAATAATGTCAAAAGAAACACTTCCCTTTATACCAAACATACTCATAGTATAAAATATAACACTATAATATACCACATTAAATTAACAAAGAGTTTAAGGTCATATTTACTTGCTTGAGCAACTTGTTATCCGAGTTTAAATTATATACATTATTAATAAAGAAATTTTTACACTAACAGATTATCTCTATTTGTTTTAACAGATAATCTATCTTATTATAAAAATTATAAATCTCATGATACTTTAAGAAAGCTTACGATATCCTCTAATATATAGACCTCGTATTGTAAAAAAAAAGATTTACATTTTTTATACGTAACTTGAACTATTTTCAAATTTACAAATCTCATATATTAACAAGGTTTACTTATAAAAAGAAAGTTTTTACATTGACGATATATATATATATATACTAGATAGAGGTGGCCCGTGCTTGCACGGGCCCAACGTTGAAAGTTTTTTGTTAGTTGGATCTAAACATATATCAAATGTATGAGCCGACTAAATGTACATATGGAGATACATAGATATAGAGATCGCTAGATATTGTAAATATAGTTGGCAATTGTTTAGTTTGTTTTTCTGGCTGTATTATTTAGATATTTACATCCTATTATATTTACATAGTTCTACCTTTTGACTGCTTTTCAGAGTTGGGCAGCTCCAGATAAAAATTACCTGTGAAATAAGAGGAAAAATGAATTTAGTACAACTTAAAGTGATAGGATTATTTAAGAATGAATTTAGTATAGTAAATGTGGATCACTGCATCAACAATTCTAAAGTTTGTTAGTGAATGGAGTATTTCAGAATTAAAGACAACATGTAAGATCAAAATATAGTTTAATTATTTTGGGTTGTACCTGAGAATTTTGAAGAAGTAGGCAGCAAAAGTTTACGCCATCAACATTTAAAGGTATCAATTGTTGGAGAAATAGAATGACAAATGAATGTAGTTTGGTTAATTAGAGTTAGATTAGGATTCTAATTAACAAGCGATATTTTTGAGGGTATTAAAACAACATAAACGACAGAATGTGTATTTGCATCCGGTGGTAGTATGAATCAAGTAAAAATAAGTTGTGAAGAGAATACCTTTTCAGTCTTCCTCCATCATGATCTGGTACAACTTGCGTTTGTTGTTTTCTAGAGTTGCTGGTGCAGTGAATGGCAATAGGTGATTTCTATCAGTATTGGTCCTCCCTAACAATTTACATGAGATTTCATTTATTCTATGATCTCTAAGCACCGGTCCTCCATGCACCTAAGATCATATTTAACGATGGGATTTAGTTATCTCAAATATCTGACTAAAAAGTTTTGAGCTTTATATGTGCATCCTCTTGGGAATCAAAGTGTGAGAAAACTTTCTTTAATATCAAGTTTTGTAAAACTCCAAGCCTCATGATAAGAAAGTTTGCAACTTTAAAGTAACTAAGTTTATAAAAATAAGTTCAAAATTTGAAGTAACTAAGGTCAATTTCAGTCCATATGTTCATATCTTACCTATCCTAAATATCAATGACCTTGACAATGTGATCCAAAGAAAAGAAAACAAATGAAATCAAGATTGTTGAGAACATAAGAGAGATCTAATAACCGCCAAATTGGGGGGAAAAGAGCTGAAGTTAGGACCACTGGAACTGAAGGCACAACAATAGTTCTTGAGGTTGTTGTTTTTAATTTTTAACATCTACATCTAGTAGATTAGGTGGTCATATGTTCTCTTAATAACTGCTTAAATACCTTAAAAGAGTAACACTAAAGATACCAACAAACTTCCTTTTTTAAGAAGAGAAAAATGACACTAAAGATGAACTATTTTGTGCACCTATTAATTAAGAAGCAATCACTGTAAGAAGAACAAAGGGACACAAATCAAAAGAGCCAAATTAGGAGACAAGATGAAGGCAATTGCAGCTTCTTTAAAGGCCTTCACAAGGAATACAATATTCTCTTTTGTTCGATTACAGCCGAAGTTAAATATTGCTGAAAAATTTCAGTAATCAACTATTCTATAAAGCTTGTAAACTCCAAGGGCATGTCTAGTTAGATTACTCAAATATTAATGAAAATAAAGAGAAAAACCTTAAATGATGATTTAGTCCAATATGAAATATGTTTTAAATGATAAAAATGATGAACAATAGTTTGTTAATTACTCTCTTTGAATGGTTATTAAAAATTGTTTCATAATATATTGAATTATATGTTATATATTGTATAACTTTTTGTCTCTACATAATGTCATACATCTTCAATGTGAAGAACAAATTTTCACTCAACAAACTCATTATGGTATGATTATTAAACAAAAATGAATGACCAGTTATAATTTATAAACCGAAGATAAAACAGTTGGTATATAGCTACAAAGTCAAAGTTGGTTGCTTGACTTTTTCTATCAAATATTGATTGATTTACATGGTTAGACAGTAAAATTGTACTTACTGATAATCAATGATGATGAAATCTTGAATTCTGCTTCCATTTGAAGCTTATGATGGAGGGCTACGTACGAGGGCAAAAACATCTTGCAGTAAGTAAGAAGTTGTTAATAAGTTAGAACAGCTACGGAAAATGGGTAATATGTGTGGCAAGTATATTATAGAAAAATGTTGAGAGATACCGAACTCAAAGCATATAGCTTGATAGTCGAAACTGTGAAACGATGTAACTTTTAGTTGTATTGGTGACAACAATGGTGGTTCGGGGGTATAACCTCTTCCACTGGTTCAACAATTGTGCCCCGATCGATCGTCCTGGTGAAATCATGAACATGAGTTCCATATGCCTTCGTTGATTCTTGGACATGTCCATCGACACCAAGTGTGTTTGGAACGGAACAAACTCTTTTCATAATGTGTGATAATTGTACCGTTCTTAACAACTTGCCGTTGAGTTTCCTATTAGACAATTAATAGAGTTAGGAAGATATAACCTAACAGAAATAACAAATAGTTGGTATAGACTTTCAAAAGTTTTGAGTTTCAACTTGCCATTGTATTTGTATTTTAGACACTATGTTCTACATCAGCATTGCATATCTATCGTAACTCCAATAATAAAAAAGGTTGATGTGTTTAACAGAGCAATGTCCTTGATAAAAGAGTGTCTTTTAACTTCTCTTCCTATTCCACATGAATTTACACAAGCATAACATCACTAATTCTAATGATGAAAAAAAGATTGCTACGTGTTTTTGAATAAATTTGAATCAAGTAAATCAGATAGATTTCATGAGGTAAGTAACTTAGTTTATTCTTATGATTGTCTTCGAGTTTGATATAAAGACTAAAGACTGACTGAACAATGAAGGATATTTACTAAATAAATGAATAATAGACCTATTTTCTAGAGGGAAGTGTCGATACATATACGGGTTAATAAGATTGTGGCACATTGATTAACTTTGATTCTTAAATCTAAACTTAGTGCAACATTTTAATAAAGATACTTTTTTGATTATGAATGAAGAATGACAATGATATTTCTATATAGCACTCTAACTTATAACCATTTTTTAACATACAAAGACTTCATTTGTCTATTGAATTTGTTATTTTCATTGTTTTTAAATTGCAGTCTCTTGTGTCTTTCATGCTGGCTACTGAGAGAGAACATGTAACTATTGTTGACTAATACTGATTCTCACCTTATCTTCTACTGCTACTAATCATGGTAAAAAAATATTGTTTGGCGTACACATTAATCTCTCTTTTTTTTTTTTATGACAAACTCCTTAAGCTCTCAATTTTGGGGGACCTAATATTTTTATCAAAAAGTAGATATATTATGTGCACGTTAGAAGGATAGTTAATTGTCTAGATATTGAAAAGTAATACCACAACCAGATAGACATTATGGAGTATTTCAAAATTGTGTCCAAGAGGAAAAAAACATAAGCACAAGAGGGGTTCACTAGAAGAAGAAAATAGTCCAGCTTCGTGTCATTTCTTGTTTTGCTATGACACAAATAATGATTACTCTGACATGTATACATGTACCTATTATTTCACTCAAATAGTTGTTTTGTTCTATGGATTAGCCATGAAATACTCTTATTTGGGTGCTTTAAAGATTATAGTTCGTCTTCACGAACTCACTTGAATATTTGAAGAATTTTATACTATTTGGAGAGGAAACAAATTCCTTAGCTAGATTATGTGATGAGAAGGATAACGAATATCTTACTGATTTGATTATCGGTTTAAGGTGTTTACAAACTGATAAATCGAATCGATAATTCACAAGACGGATCAAATCGATTGATAAGCACCCCTATTAAGTCCACATAATTAACAACTTAACATAGTGGTAGATTTAAAGAAGCCAAGTACCTGCTTTTGACGCAAGATTTCTTTATGTGTGTGGTTAGATTAAACAAATTATTAACAAAATTTAACTCGCATACCTATAAAATGCATTAACTTTATAAGCAAGTATTATTATATTATATTATATATTTATTTTTGATTTATTTTAATATATTTGAGTTAATTTTTAATGTATTGGAATTAGTTTTTAATGTATTCGATTTATATATTATGTATCTTCTTAAATTCAAATGTTGAATACACATATGGAATATCTAACAAAACGAATTATAAAATTTGAAGGATGAGAATGTGTTAAGGCTAAGCATGTGTGAATGCAGGTTAAAAGCATTTATGCCATTTCATTCTTTCACCTAATTCTTTTGCTACTAAAGTCACGTGTCCGTACACGTGCCTTTATCAGACCCCACCCCACCCCTTCACAATTAAAAAAAAATCAATAATTAATTAGCAATTAAAATAATAATTAGTGAATAATTAATAATTGCTAAAGTCGTTTATTGTTATTAACGAAGCACAAAACACCAAAACAACACTGTACCGCAAAATCTCATCCATCAGCATCACCGTTAATGTGACGGAGCTGTTACATATTAATACTACTAATTACTAATTACTCACTAATCACTCACATTAATCAACAAATTTAAACAAAACTGGTAAACTAAACACAAAATTAAATTTTAAAATTACGAATATTAAACCATTTATACTTATCGCCGATTAATCTGCCGATGAAATCAAAGAGCCACAAGCGGGTTAGACCCGAATACATCTCCGAAATCCTGAAAGAAGTCCTCTACGGGCCGGGTTCTCGAACTGAAACAAATCATTTGGGAAGAAACTCTCGAACGGTGGTAAATCGCAGAAGTTCTCCGACATGGAAATGTCATTTTTGTCCCTGATATCGGAGGGTAAAATCGATAATGACTCAGCTTAAGCTTCCTCGTTATTCTGAGATTCATCAAATGAAGTTGAAGCACACCGTAGAACGGACTTCGGCGAGCGTTGACCGTTGTGGGATTCTTCGCCAGAGTTGTAGCCGGAGCAGCTGGTTTTCGTCACCGGAGGAGTGGCGAAGAAGAGGGAATAAATAGAGAATAACGATTACAGCTAGAAGAAGGAAAAAACAACCATCAAAGTTTAGGGAAAATAAAACATTAGAGAAATCAAAGAAAAAATTTGAAGGAGCCTTACCTGGGATGAATGGGAAAAACATAGAAGAGATTTTCAGCAACCAAAGTAAAAAGCAATAAAGGAAGAAAGTTGAAAGATGAAGCTAATGATGTGTCATTGAAAATATCTCTGCACAAGACACCTAATCTATAATAAAGCATTGAAAGGACGAAAATATATATATATATATATATATATATATATATATATAATTTCATAAATAAAATAAAAAAATAAAACAAAATCTTACTTTTATTTTTTATTTTGTGGATTAGAAAATTTGTATTTTATTGCTAAAAAATATATATGACATAAAAATGTAGTGTCATCAAGTGAATGTGTATTTTTTTACTTCTAAGTTATTAAAAATTACCATGATCTGATCATGAATTTGATTCAAGTAAAGTAAATTGAATTTGCATTATTATTGTGAAAATACATAGCATATATCATTATTATACTAGATATTGGACAGAAAAACACTTCAAAAATCTCATATACAAATCTCATATACCTAATATTTTTAGAGTAAGTTTAGATATTAAAATTTTAGTATGTACTATTCGCTTAATAGTGCAGACAATTTATATAAAATAATTGTTTGAATTTTTCAAATATAAACTTTTTGAAAAGTGCAATTATAAAGAGGAAAAAAAATTGTTTTTAAACTCTTAGTTGTTGGAGAAATTTTAATTTTAACTTTGTGAAATATGACTCAACAATTTGTTCTTTAATTTGTGAAAATATTTGTCTTTTTGCTCTTTTATATCCGAAGAACTATTCTTTTATATCCGAAGAACTATATATGAAATAGACTATCTTTAAAATGTATTGTCTTCATATATGAAATAATAATAATAATAATTTAACATCTGATAGTCAAATAATGAAATAATATATAACACGTTTAATTTTATAATGATCTATAAGTAGAATAACGTCAATTTACATTTTAATCAAATATAAATTGATTTTATGATAGTTAAATAATGAAACGATATATAACATGTTTAATTTATGAAGATCCAGAAATAGAATAGCATAAATTCACATGTTAATTAATTAAATATAAAATAATTTTGATTACATATAGTAGTAAAAACAATAAAATTGCTAGAATAGATTAATATATATCAGAGGATTGAGATTAAAATTTACTTTATTTAAAAGGTAATTACAAATATTACTTATAAAAAAAATGATTTTTCATAACATGAAAAATAAAGCACTTTTCTTTAACAAGTTCAATTGATATGATAGTATAAAATTATCATTAAGCTGACAGTAAATTTAAGTTAAAAATCACAATAAGGAACCTAATAAGCATGACTTAAAGTCATAATAGTCACTAATTAATCGTGATTATCATTCAGCCTTTCCTTGTAGTTGCTGCACACCAATAGCGTGATTTGGTTTTTTATTTGTGTCCGATAATTATATTATAGAGAATAGCAGAACTCACAAAAGAAAAGTATAATTTGAAAAATCTTCGCCTAGCCCAAGATCGTTAATTAAGATTGGAAGATTCAACTAAAAAAGATGAAACTGGAAAGGAGAAGGAATATTTTGAATAAGAAAACTTTGATATAGAAAAAGACTATTTGATGGGTTGATTAGAAATGACTATGACCACCCCTATTTATTCTAGAGTTGGGATCTTCTAGGTTATCCTAGATTGATCTACAAGAAAAATCTAGATGACATTATCTTCTAACTATCTAAAAAGAATCTAGATTTTTCTATATTTCACTATAAATATCTACTTGTCTAGAACATCTACGCAATTCCTAGATACATCAAATACTAAGGTACTACTCTTCATAACTCTAGAAGTTCTACTAAATATTTAGGATTATTTATACCTCAAAAAATCATCTTTATTGTTCACACTCCCCCCTTAAAGTGATTTTTTGGAAACTATCCGTCACTTGTCGTGGAGGAGCTCAAACGAAGCTTTGAGCCACATCTTGGTGAAAATATCAGCAGTTTCTTTTGGACTCCTCTTGCTGATTCAAATGATAAAGATTTTCCCACATCGAATGATCCATGTAAATTATCTCCTTGTTGATTTCATGAACTCCCCCTTTCTCTTAGCTTCTTGACAACTATATTATCCAGAAAAAAACGCTATCAATTTGTAGTGAAGTCTCAATATCAACATAGGATTCACTGCCATATTCTTGTATCATCTCCTCGATAGATTTTTTGACGACATCAGAGCTTTCAAAAATCATATCGTTTACCTTTGAGCCTGCAATATCAATTTCTTCCTCTATATGATCTATATTTCTCCATCTACTTTCGAAATTTGCTCTGAGTCATTAATCCACCTTGATATTGTAGATGACTAACCAGATACTTTCGCTTCTAATACATCTCCCTCAATGTCTTCTCCATGAAGGTCTTCATCGACACACATACTTTTAAACACTACTTGTTCAGGAGTTACTTCTTTGGTTTCTTCGATAGAAGTTACCATATCACTGGTATGAACATCTTCAAGAGCTTTTTGCTTTATATCGGTGACATCACTGTCTTGCTTCTCCACATGATCGACTGCATTGTATTCTGAATCTTCAATCCAGTCTTTTTCAAAGTTAATGGAAGCCATGACATTTATTGTTCGAGCCTCAACTAAGAAGCATATTCCCCACTCTTCTTCTTCTTCAGCAACTTTTTGAGTCATATTGCTCTCCTTTGCTCGGCAATATCTTTTTATGTGCCCTACTTCGCTACAATAATAATATCTGAGAGGCTTCTCACCATAATAATTAGAAGGTTTTTCCTTCTCTCTAGGTGAGCGTGAACAACCTAAGGATCGAAAGTGTGGCATATCTCCTGTTTTTCCTCTAAAGTTTTTGTTGTCAGCTACATGAGCATTTCCTTCTCCGTCCTTGACAAACAGACTAGCCAACTGCTTGGCTAGTAATTCCTGTAACGACAACAAAATTTTAAATTTCTCCAAGGATGGTTGTTGAGTCCATCCTTGAATCGACGTCACAAATGGAATATATTCAGGTTTTAACCCACGAATGACTATTCTTCTCATTCGTGCTTCAAATATAGCCTTTTCCGAATTCAACAAAGATAGAGCATAAATTCTTAATCTTCAAAAATTACTCAGTGATAGAAAGATTTCCTTGAGTAGTGTTAGCCAATTCATACTTCAAAATCTGCAGTCGAACTTCATTCTTCTTGTTGAACAAGCGAGGGTCTTCCATATCTCCAGAGCTGATTTGCACCTTATAATATGATCAAATAAATCGGAGGAGATTGTCCTCTTTAAAATAATTCGCTTTCGCATTGGCCTGCTTCCACTTCTTATATATGCTACTGTTTTCCGGTCTGTCGGACTTGTGTCATTCCCATTAACAATATCCCACAAATTCTCTCTCATAAGGTATGATTCCACACATGTCTTTCATACCTTGTAATTTGGACTGATTCAACAACTCTATTTCCAGTCCATTTACACGATCGCTAAAATTCATCTACACAAACTAATTGAATCTACCACCAACTCGATCTAGAAACAACACTCGTAAGATATGGAAGAAGACTGTTTGATTTGGGTTGATCGCAAATGACTATGACCATCCCTATTTATACGAGAGTAAGATGCTTCTAGAAGTTATTCTAGATTGATCTACAAGAAAAATCTAGATGTCATTATCTTTCTAACTATCTAACAAGAATCTAGATTTTTCTATAATTCACTATAAATATCTACTTCTCTAAAACATGTACACAATTCCTAGATATATCAAGTACTTAAGGTATTACTCTTCATAACTCTAGAAAGTTCTACTAAATATCTAGGATTATTTATACCTCCAAAAAATCATCTTTATTTTTCACACGTAGGAAGTCTGATAAAATCAATTTCATGATCAGTGTTTGATAATTATATTGAGGTTTGATTATTTAGAGATTATTCAATGTTCAATATTCATATTGAGGCTCGACTAAATTTGACTTTGCATATCATAAGGCTTAAGAAGCCGTTCCAAATAGAATTTTTTCCACAAAGCTCGAACTCGATATCTCTTATCAAAAATAAAAAAAATCTAAATCAGTTTATCACAATTCTATTTTGTCTTTATACTATAAGTTTATTTGCCTATTTGAAATTATTCGCTTTCTATGTTAATTCGACAATTTCCCCAAAAGGCATACAAACACATTATACTATTTAATGAGTGAACTTTTTGTTACCAAATAGTTGACGATTTTTATGATAAGTACAAGAAGTTGGATGACTATTTTGTTATAGAAAATTAATAATTTTCGTAAATAAAATAAATGGAATCTAATTAACATGAATTGCACATTTGTATTTGGCCAATGGAAAAGGGATCCACAGGTGAGCCTCACCAACCACATAATTTAATTCCCCTACCAATCGTTGTTTTTATGTGATCATTTTTATTGGTTATTGAACTTTTCAAAAACATATTTAAACATGTATCAAATTCATTAGGAAAACTGTACAAGTGACCCCTCAATCTATGCCTAAAATCTCAGAGGCATACTTATACTATACTAAGGTTCTATTACCCCTGAACTTATTTTATAGTAATTTTCTACCCCTTTTTGGCCTACGTGACACTAGCTTGAAAAAATTTCAACTAACGTTGAACTCACAAGATAGTGCTACGTAGGCCGAAAAGAGGTAGAAAATTATTAAAACTAGGAAAATTATGATCATTCGGTAATATTCGGATCATTTGGTAATATTCGGATTTAGGAAAATTATGATCATTCGGTAATATTCGGATCATTTGGTAATATTCGGATTTTAGATATATACACTACATTGTCAAGATCATTTTATCTTAAGGCAATTCAAACTCTTAAAAAAACTATATTTTTTTTTTATGTTTTTATACAAAAATTATGAGTCAGAGATATTTTAAGATATGAAAGAAGATTAAGAAATATCCATGAAAATAGTTGGTCAGAAGTAATGAAATTTTCTAAATTCCAAGAACTTATAAAGAACAACATCAGACGTTAAAGAAGGGACCAAAAGCCTTGAACAACAACACTCCCAAGTAAAGTGAAACATTGCGTTCATACAAGAACATAATTAACTAATTCAAATAGAGGACCTTCGACTCCTTTTTTACGACCCTAAAATTGTTAGTATCATATATGTTTTTCCTTATCGTCTCAGAATTGTCATTACTATTGCTCAAGTTTCATATCACAAGCCCAACTTATTTGCAATTGAACTATAGTTTTTGTTATGGTTATATTATGCGGTTACAAAGAATTAATGTAATTATCAACCAAGCAGTTGGCAACATCATTCATAACTTGATATTCAAAACAAAAATTTTATACATAACATATTAAAATCTCAAAGCATAATCTTCTGAGTGCTTGAACTCACAAATATCCACAATAATAATAAAGACAACCTTACTTTCCTAACACAAGAAGAAAAACACATTTGCTTAACATATTTGTCAAAAAGATAGTCTGTCGGTCTGTATCCAAGTTTACAGTTCAGAAATTTAATTGAAAGAAGCCAAAGAAAGAATTATTACTTCTTTATAAAAAAAAAAAAACTTTATCAAAAGAAAGAGTTATCACAGCAACAAAAATGATCTTTAGCGGCAATTATAAATGTCCCTAGAAAAAGTCTATAGCAACATTGAATCCAATAGCAATTAATTAATGTAGGTAAAAGCTCTTGCACTTTTTTTTACTGTGCATATTCATTTCCGATAAAAAAATATTTTTGTTTTAATGTATTTTGGACATTTGTTAGTTTCAAGAAAACTTGATCTCTTATTATGCGTAAAAGGAAGAGAAGAAGAAATATGTCAAATTAGTTAACTTGCGATAAAAGAACTAATTGTCTTTATACTAATATTCTAGGAAGGATGCAATGTCATATAAAATGTTTGTACCTAAGAATGAGCAATCAAAATAATATACTAACTGTGGCAAAGAAGATAACAATCTGTTTGGTTCTTTTAACAAACTCCAACATTGGTTGAGTATTAGTTTTTACATATTTATTGTTCTGTGCTATCAAATATAGCACAACCCACAGGAAATTTGCTCAAAAAGTATGCGAATAAAACTATAGAAAGAGATGAAATAGAAGATATATTTTCAATCATCCTCACTGGAATTCTTAACTGAGTTAAAAAAAAAAAGACACCAAAATAGAAAAACAAAATTGCAATAGATGCATGAATTACTATGACTTACTGTAAAAGATTAAGCTTCATTAGATAGGTGGAAGAAAACTTTGAGGCATGAAACACAATTCATAAGAAGCTTAATTAATGTATTTAAGTTTAACTTTTCTATAGCGAAAAAAACCTACAAATAATAGTGGTAGAAATAAACCATTTCAAGAGTTTTATAAGTTGTGGACTGAGAGGTACAAGAGTATTAATATTATATTGCGATAAAAAATAATTTTTCTTAGTTTATATGAAGAAACTTGTAAGGAGGAAAGAAAGAGAAGATCAATTTTCAATCATTTTTGCTGAAATATTTAATAGAGTTAAAAAAAGGTCACCAAAATAGTAAAAAGAAATTGTCATAGTTACATGAATAACTATGACTTATAGTAAAATATTAATATCCATGAAGTAGGAGTTAGAAAACTTTAAGGAATGAAACAAACTTCATAAGAAGCATGTTTATTGTATTTGAATTCGACTACCCTATAACGGAAAAAAACCTACAAATAATAGTGGCAAAAAAATCCTCTAATATTAAACAAAGTGTAGGTTACAACTATTTGAAAAAGTTACAACCCTTCGGAAAGGTCACAACCTTACATAAAAGTCGTAACCCTCCATAAAAGTCATAACTCTTCCTAAAGGTCGCAACTTTTCATAAAAGTCGCCACTTTTCATAAAAGGGGAAAACTAGTTCTGAAAATAGATAAATTTAAAGGGGAATCCTTGTATGTGGTGGCGACATGTAGGCGGGCCTAGGGTTCTCATACATACAGATATATATATATATATATA
>NC_028642.1:3962445-3963725 GCF_001406875.1 Solanum pennellii
TATATATATATATATATATTTATATTTATAATATATTCATACTCTTCAACTTTGAACAATAACTAAACATTTGGATTTCATAGTTTTAAAAATTAAACTATTTTTAAAGAATAAAATATGAAGTGTCCTTTCACTTCTCCATAGCACTTATAAAGAAATTTAATCATATATTAATGTTCTTTTTATAACTTGACTTTTGAGTTTCTATATTTCATGGCTATAAATATCATTGTGGGCTTCACTGCTTTTGATCAGTAAATTGTGTTATGATATATGTTATCTTAGTTTGGATGATAGCTACTTCTCTTCACTCCTTATATCTTAATATTTGATTGATAATTTTATTATAGATTAACTAAGATCTGCTTATTTTTTTTTCTATGCGTTCAAGTGGAATATTTTGTTTTTGTGTTATTGTATTAGTAATAAAGATATTCTACATTTGTTGTTCATTAATATTATGTTTGTTACTTTTACCTTTCATCCATGAAACGGTTAATGAATCGCAACCTTTGAGTCCCTCAATTATTATTTCCGATAAAGGATGGCATTCGGCATTACATTGTACACACCAGAATAGATTTTGAATAATTGAAAGAGAATAAAGAAAATTGTCATTTCCTATTTCTTTACATTTTTTTCTACTTGCTTCTTTCACATTGTTAATTTCTCTAAAGGTTCTTTTATTTACTATTAAAAAATCATTATTTTCTTTTCTGATTTAATCCCTATTCAATAAATATATAACTACAACAAAAAATTCTTCTACATAATAAGACTTCAATTTTTTTTATTCAAGTCTTTGCATGGTTGATAATTATTCTTGCTTTGATGACCACATATGTAAGTTGTATAGCCTTTAAAGAACTTTTTTCTGATTTACTATTTTATTTTACAAACTTTATAATAAAAAATAGAATTATTAGTTCTATTAAAAGTAGGATGCAACAAAGTTAAAGGTTGGATTGCTAAAATAATGGTATAAATTTGTATTGAGTATATGTAACGACCTGTTTAGTCGTTTTGAGCAGCAGATTTTATTTCTGGAAAATTGGCTGAGGAAACGGACCCCACGACGGAACGTCACAGGCACGACGGACCGTCGCAGGGTCTCGTTTCAGCATACTTAGAAATTCTGAAATTGGGTACTGAAAATCGACTCTCTGTAATCTGTGACGGACCTGCAGGACGTGCCGTCACATCCACGACGAGCCGTCGTAAGCTCCCGTTGCAAAACACTTCAACTCTTGAGAAATTGGTACGGGAAACGAGTCTCTGAC
>NC_028642.1:3969423-4037166 GCF_001406875.1 Solanum pennellii
GTTCTTGTGATGATGACTTCCAGATTTTGGGGAATTAATAGATGTTGATTTGTTTTATTTAATGAGTTTAAGTCTTCCGCATTATTTTCTGTTGATATATGTTAAAATGATAAGGGTTAGATTGGTTGGTTCGCTCACATAGGAGGGAAATTGTGGGTGCCAGTCGCGGCCCCGGTTTTGGGTCGTGACAGTATAACCCTCTTTGAAAATAGAAAATCTGAAGAATTTGAAGAAGTACTTAATAATTAAATACACTTAATTCAATATATTAACCATATTCATCTACTAAGGCCTCTAGCTACTGATGAAATATGTAAAGATATTTGGGACTTTCTTTCCCCTCATTCACTTTCTTTCATCTAAGTCATTTTAATTCTAACATGAAGTTTAAGTTACAATTCTCCAATTTAATTCATCAATTTCTCTTACTTTAAGTTAAGAACCATCTGCATAAATTTTCCATTACAAAAGAAAGGCTTTGTTGATTTTCTTGAAAAGAAAATTTGAGATAGCTGCAATCTGAAATTGCCTAATATTTCTTATATATGTGAAAGTTCTCTATCTATATTTTTTAATCAATTATTGTAATTTGAAACTATTATTTTTGTTAACAATGTATACACATTTAACATACATTTATTCTTCTTTCACAATATTTGTGAGTTTGTCGTCTTTTGTATCATAGAGGTCAACATCCCCATAAATAATTACCATAACTATTTCAATATGGTTGTATTTTTTATTGTGAGGAACATGTGATGAATATATGTAAATATAAATTTCACATAGTTTGTTGAAAAAATTATAAAAATTCACAATTTAAGATATTATAATCATCTCGATTTCCTCTCAGATACATCTACTTTCTCTCAAATACATATCTATCCCATCTCGAATACATCCCTTCCCCGAAGTAATATGTCATTTGCAATGTATTGGACAATCAAGAAATGCATTCGAGTGGAATGAAAAATTCGAGATTCTTGTAATTGAGAAAACTGTTCAGATATTATGTAATTAGCCTCCAAAGATATGAGATTTCTGTACTGTATACTATTTTTTTCTTTAGTAAAGAACTTCAATATATTACTTTATAATCTATTTCAAATGGTCATACAACATAAATGTGTCGTTTACAACCTAAATTGAGAAAGTTGAATTCTAATTGTGTTATTTTATGAGTTAAAGCATTTCGTGGAATTTTTGACCAAAATGAGCTATTTTAAAAATCAATTTACCTAATTAATACGTTTTTAATTTTTTTTTACAAAAATAGTATAAACGTACTTTATGGTAACGTTTTAGGCTTTATTTGATTTAAAAAAAATTAACGCCGTTAACTTAATAAACGTTACTGGCGGTAACGTTTTTATGTTAAAACGTGACATGACCCTTCTCTTTCACTAAACGACGTCACTTGTTATTAACTTAAAACTGAAAGGCTATCTGCTAAGCAATTCTAATTTCCAAGATATAGGCTAAACCCTTTCACCCCTTTCCCCCTTTCCCCCTTTCACCCTTTCACTGTAAAAAAAAGTTGGCAGCCGCCATTCACTTTCTAAGCTCCATAATTCCATTTTCGATCGGTAATTTGTGGACGAAGAGGAGGCGTGAAAGAACAAAAACACAGGAAGACAATGAATGGATTAAAATTTCATTTCGTGGATAAACGGTAGCGGTAGTTTTCCAAATCAATTTTGGGGATTTCTTGTTATATCGAGTTTCACGATAAATTGTGGCTATCAATCTTCTGGAAAGCTTGGAATCAAGTTAATTTCCTGTACTAGAGCCTTGAGGTAGGTTTTTTTCCCTTACAAACTAGTAGATGGAATGCTTGAATTTTAGAATTTCTATCTTCTCGTATTTATATCGTTTTGGTTATATAGAATAATCACTCAAGAAATTCTAATCTGCATGTTCTGTTTTTTATTTTGAATTCATTCATCTTGTTGATGCAAAGAGAAACAATGAAAAGAAAAACAAAGAAAAAAATGTTCATGTGAAAATGGAAGGAAGACTATAATAGGTTGACCTGCAATGCGCTTCTACTAAAATTGAGTTTATTTTTCAATATTTTAATAAAACATTTGGTGACAGTACATTACTTTGATTTGGTTGTTATATTTTGGACTAACAATTATATTTAATTTACTTTCATATGGATTTTTCAGTTTAATAGATACGTATATGACTGGTTATAGTGCATATCGATTGGATCCCGGTCCACTTGAACCATCGGTACTAACTCAACAACTTACCCATAGGTCACGGGATATATGGAATGGAAGTGTTAATATGATTTTAAATACGAGGAGGTGTGATGGAAAATTTTGGGACCTCGTAAAGAAATATCCCATTCATCCACGAGTCTTAGAAATGATTGAATTATCAGGACTATATGGTGTTTATAGATCAAATCGACCTTCTATTGATCGTAGCTTGATCACTTCACTAGTAGAGAGATGGCGTCCCGAGACTCATACATTTCACTTTAGAACGGGTGAGGCGACAATCACCTTGCAAGATGTAGAAGTGTTGTATGGCTTACCTGTGAATGGTGATCCAGTACTTGGTGATGAGTCGATAAGGACCATAGGGGATTGGCAAAATATTTGTCAAAGATTGTTAGGTTTTATTCCACGTCCTCAAGACTTCAACCGTAGTAGCCTCAAGGTAACTGCACTTAATGCGCATATGCTCGAGCAACTACAGTTACCTGACTTGACAACACAAGAAATGATCGATCAAATGGCTAGATGTTACATGTTTTGGATGATTGCTGGTATGATGATGGCAGATACATCTGGCAACTATCTAAAGCTTATGTACCTTCCTATGCTCGAGGATCTCAATGTAGTTAGCTCTTATAGTTGGGGTAGTGCGACCTTAGCGTGCTTGTATCGCTTTCTCTGTAAGGCCTCACAGAGTAACCAAAATGAGATAGCTGACTTTCTACCACTGCTTCAGGTATACCTAATAATTACATCAATTCTTTATAAATATTTCTTCTAGTTTATAATATCATAATTATATATTTATATATTATGTTTAGATTTGGGCATGGGAGAGAGTAACCGTCCTCAGACCTCAGGTAATAGCACAAAGGGACATCGAAAATAATTTTCTTGCTTGTTTACCTAGGGGTCCACTTGCTACTAGATGGTTTGCACATTTTAGTTGGACTGATACCACTAAGCATGTGTTGAAAGTTTTTAGGGATGCACTTGATTCCATGACAGAGGATCAGGTATGATGTTATACTTTTTTCTTTAAAAAATTATGTATATATTGTAGTTGAAACTCATGTATCTTTCTTTATGTAGTTTATTTGGGAACCATATTCGGATGACTTAATTGAGAGTCTTCCTGATTATTGTCGAATTGAACGAGACATATGGCGTGTAAGAGCTCCAATTTTTTGTTGGGATATCGTTGAGGTTCACTTGCCTGATCGAGTTATGAGACAATTTGGATTAAAACAAACGATACCAACTCCATTTCTATTTGACGCCACACATTTTCACCATGATCGTAGGGGCAGACGAAATACAAATTGGAACTTGGAGCATGCACAATGGTTGCCTCTTTGGAACCAACGACTTCAATATGTTTGTGATGCTCCGGTCAATCGTGAACCACTTCGATATGACGACCCTTACCTTATTTGGTTTAGACGCATTACTCGTCTTGTTATTGGTTATCCTACTCAGCGTCCTCAACAACAAGAAGGTTATGAGCCCAATTCAACGGCATATGAAACAATGGTATGTATTAGATTTAGTGTGTTTGTGATTTATCTTTTGAGGATAATATTGCTTCTTCTCGAAAAATGTGACTTGGAAAATTGTTACCTATGTTTTTTCTTAAAAAATATAAAATAAGTGCTTTAGTATGATCTTTGTTTGAGCATCTGTTAGAAAAAAGAATGGAAAATGTTTGCAAGAAAAAAAATTGATCTTTGTGTAGGTGCGTCATATTCATTCCATGGTTGATAGAGCAAAAGCCCTTGGTGATCAACCATCAATGGAGGATTTATACATATTTCGTGCAATGGTCCGAAATGAAGGAGAAAAGTGCTTGACATATGTGCACGAGGCTGCTAAGATTAACGTACAATCCGATTATAGAAGAGATGAGGTACATGATGATCATTTACATTATCCGGTTCGTAGGCGAGGAAAAGGTGGTGTTGCTGGTAGGAGGGCTCGTGCTGTTGAGAAAGGACGAGCGCCTATTGAAATGGATGAATCAGTCTCCGAAGATGATCACACAACTTGTGATTTTGGTTCCATTTCAAGGGGCCAAACTCAAGAATTCACTCCCGGGGCATCAGGTATGACATATCAACCAACAAATACTGATATTGTTCCATACACGGCATCACAAATATTAAGGAATTCTAGTCTTTCATCACTTGAGAATGTATTTGGTGGTTCTCGACCTCAACATTTTGAGAATGCCCCCAACTTTAATTCATCACCTGGGCTGCCAATGTCCATTGAGACCCCTAGTGTTGTTAATCATTTAGAGGACTCCAACAATGAAGTGGAGAATGCAAATGAATGTGGTGAACCATCAGCGAAGGAGAAGCGTAGGATTTTTCCTAAGCGTTGTGGGACTGGTACTATTAACATCTTTATTTTATTTTTTTGACATAAATGCTCCTCTGTTTAGTCGAACAACTGAAAATTATTCTTGTTTGTTAACTTATATACATGCTTTAAACCTACATTCATCAATTCACACACTTTACATGCTTCACATAATCATATACTTCATTTAGACATAATCTAGGTCAAACATGCAATTCAAGCTTCATAATACATAACACAAACTCCATCTTCATTATCACTACATTTAACATATTAGGCCATCAAAGACACACAATAAATACATATTAAATAATATCAAGTTCATCAAATAAACATAGCCACCAAGAAGGTGGACCATACCACTCAAGAGCAATTCATAATAAGAATCATACAATATAAGCAACTCACCATATAACTAAACATCACCATATATAACCAATTCCTCAATATTTCATCATAATTAGGCCCTTAAGGAAGTAACTAAATAATAATAACAACACAAGAAAACAAAAGTTCATACCCTACACAAACATGCTCATTTAACCCATTTCTTAAGCTAAAAGTTTGAAATATGCATAAACATGAGTTCACTAGGGTTTTGACATTAAAATAATAAATTCATACTAGAATAAACACATTTGAATCATTAAAAAACTTTTACATTAAGACCCATGCTTAAAATAAAAGATAAAAGAAAGTAGAGTTTGAAAACCCTTTTTGAAATCTTTTGGAAATGACTCCTTGAATGGGAGAGGGTTAAAGGATGGATACCATACATCAATGAGAAGTAAAACCACTAATTTTAGTGAAGAAAAACGTCCAAACCATCCCTTGTTTCTCTCCTTGAGTCTTAGCTCCAATGGTTCCTTTGAGAGAGTTTTCTTTAGAGAAAGGGAGATTGAATATTTGAAGTGAGGGGTCTTGTCTATGTCTAGGACTTAAAACAAGTCTAATATAACTTAATAACACTAAAAATATTATCCTAGGGTTATAAAAGACTTTGTGTGAATTTACCAAACACCCCAAGCCAAAGAAGGAAATTACAGCTTTTACAGTGACCACAACGCCCTCCACACGAACAGACTTTCTCCCAATCGATGCCCCGTTAATGGGGTCCGTAGATTGGGACTGAAAATCCTCCATGTGCAGGCTTGGCTAGCCTTGCAGTGACAATCGACGCCCATGGTCGACGGGCCATTGATTGACCAACAGACCGTCCCTTGGGTCGTCGTTTAGTCTGTTTTGGTAGCTTCTTGCCAAGAAGTGGGGTCCTTTTCTAGGGATCCTCGTGGGTCCTAGATGGGGTCTTAGTCTTCTTGGTATTAGGATATCTCACATAAATTTTGATTAAAACAAACAAGTAAAACTCACTCAAATACATCAAGATGCAAGAACGCTTTCTAAGGCACACCTTTCGAACATCATGGACATTCCTGGACGTTTGACCTCCAAACTTAACCAAACATCACACACTTAATAAGAACACTAATGTGAATCATTTTATAACAAAGTTAACTCAAGAAACACTCACAAGGCTCTAGTTCACCTTAGTTTGTTTTGGGGCGTTACACCAATGTACCTCTTGAGATGAGTACTCCTCGTTAGTACAGAATGATTTACTTAGTAGCAATCTCCTTACTCCCTTAACTATGTGTTATAAGTGTATCTATTGGGAAATCCATGTAAAAGCTAAAAAGAATGACCTTACTCTAGGCAAGTGAGGATCCCTCATCCGATAGGGGTTAATATCGGGATTCGATGTCTAGCTCTCCTGGTCAATATCGGTTAAGCTAACTCCCAAAAAAGTAACAAATGTTCTAAGTCTTCTAAAAGAGTGTGATATTTAGGGTAGATAGTGTAATGGGACGCTAGTCATCCATTGCACTAAGTAGGCATTCCGAAAGGGGAGTCTTGGTGAGTCTTGTATGAATTGAATGAACTAAGTCTCCTAAAAGAACGTACTACTTAGGGTAGGTGGTGGTATGGGACTCTATCTATCCATTGCATTAGGTAGGACCTTCCGAAAGGGGAGTCTTGGTGCCAAGCCTTCTAAAAGGGTGTACTACTTAGGGTAGGTGATGGTATGGGATGCTATCTACTCATTGCACTAAGTAGGCATTCCGAAAGGGAAGTCTTGGTGTGTTTTTAGGTGTTCTTCTATTGTCTTGCTATTTAGTGGGGGCTTGTTATCATGAGGTGAGTACGCCAAAAAGAGGTATTCTTAAGGATCACTTTGGTGTGTATTGAAGGAGGCATATGCGTACTTCCTTCATGTCTTACCTTAGTGAGTCTTAGGATGACTTTAATTATGGAAACTCCGATGGAAATGAATTCACTTCCTCATTGGAAATACTTTGGAAGTTCACTACTTTGGAGTCATTTTAGTTCACTGTAATGTTAAAAGAAGTTTAATGTAAATGCTAGTTAGTTTACTGTAAAGTTTGGAAAGGTTACTGTAAAGTGCATCTTTTTATAAAAAAAATGGAAATCCTTATCTAAGTGTTAAATGATGTTACTTATGTTATTTTGTTTCTATATTCATGAATGTTCTAATTATTTGGCATGAAAACTTATTTTATTAAAAACTTCCCTTTTTCATGTTTTTATATATGCCACACTTAGTACATTATTTGTACTAACCCCAGATTTTTCTATACTCTATAAGTATAGGTTTTGGAAGCAAGGTTGAAGTCTAGAAGGCAAAGCTTGGGAAAGTTCCTTTCAAGGCAAAGTGTGTCCTCATATATCCGAGGGCAGAATTCCTATCTTCTTAGTTTATTTATTTAAGACTTATTATGTATTTTTTTAAATGTAAAGGGTCGTGTCCCTAAGTTATTTATATTGTATTTTAAGTTTGGCTTGTGAAGTGAGATTTTCGAAGTATTTATAAAATAATTCCTTTTTATATTAAATGTCTTGAAAAGTTTTGATTCAGCACTACTTCATGTCTTATCCAAATGAAGGATGGTTAAAGGGCTTGTACAAGACCTCAAAGGGTCAAGTACACTCGGTCATTACCCAAGCGTTCTCCCTAACTTTAGGGGGTACTTTTGGGTCGTGACAATATTTGTTGGTGATCGGGATTTCCGAGGTCAAACTGCCAAAATTTGGCGTGGACGTTCGTTAAGACCTTGTCTATGCAGTCGTTTGTCCCTCACGGCCATGCCGGTCCATTTTCAAGGTCATACGAGTCTTGAAGCGAGCATACCCCCCATTTGACGATTATCCTATGCTATAGCTTACCATCTTTGTTTGTGATCGGGATTCCCGAGGTTGAAAATGCTGAAATTCGGCGGGGACTTCCGTTAAGACGTTGGCTATGCAGAAGGTTGGGCCTCATCACCATGCCGGCCCATTTTCAAGGTCAAACAAGCCTTGAAGCGCGTATACCCCCCGTTTTGACGATTATCGTATGCTATATCTCACCATATTTGTTGGTGATCTGGATTTCTAAGGTAAAAAATGTTGAAAGTCGGAGTGAACGTCCATTAAGACCTTTTCTATGCAGCCAGTTGGTCCTCACAGCCCTGCCGGCCCATTTACAAGGTCAAATGAACCTGGAAGCGCGCAAACCCTGTTTTGACGATTATCGTGTTCTATAGCTCACCATCTTTGTTGGTGATTGGGATTTCTAAGGTCTAAAATGCCTGAAATCAGCGTAGATGTCCTTAATACCTTAGAAATGTAGTCGGTTGAATGTCACAGCCATGACGGCCATTTTCAAGGTAAAAAAAGACCCGAAGCCCGCATACCCCCCGTTTCGATGATTATCGTGTGCTATGGCTCTCCGTCTTTATTGGTGATAGGGATTTCCGAGGTCGAAAATTCTGAAATTAGGCGTGGATGACTGTTAAGACCTTGGCTATGCAGCCGGTTGTCCATCACATTCATGTCGGCCCATTTTCAATGTTAAACTAGCATTGAATCGCGCTGGCCCATTTTCAATGTTAAACTAGCATTGAATCGCGCATACCCCCCGGTTTTAACGATTATTGTATGCTATATATCACCATCTTTATTGGTGATAGGGATTTCCTAGTTCAAAATATAGAAATTCGGCGTGGACGTTCATTAATACCTTGGCTATGCAGTCGGTTGGCCCTCACTGCCATGCCGGCACTATTTTTAAGTTCAAACAAGCTCCGAAGAGTGCATACCCCTAGTTTTGATGATTATCATGTGATATAGTTAATCATCTTTGTTGGTGATCGGGATTTTTGAGGTGGAAAATGCCAAAATTAGGTGTGGAAGTCCATTAAGACCATGGCTATGAAGCTGTTTGGCCCTCACGACCATGTCGGCTAATTTTCATAGTCAAACGAGCCTTGAAGCGCGTATACCCCCCGTTATGACGATTATCATGTGATATAGCTCACTATCTTTGTTGGTGATTGAGATTTCTTAGGTAAAAAAGGCCAAAATTCGGCATGGACGTCCGTTAAGACCTTGTGTATGCATTCGGTTAGCCCTCACGGCCATGCCAGACCATTTTAAACATCAAACGAGCCCCGAAGCATGCATACCCCTGTTTTAACAATTATTGTGTGCTATAGTTCACCATATTTGTTGGTGATCGGGATTTCCGAGGTCAAAAAGACAAAATTCAGCATAGACATCCGTTAGGACCATTGGTATGGAGTTGATTGGCCCTCACAGCCATGCTAGACCATTTTCAAGATCAAACGAGCCCCAAAGCGTGCATACCCCCGTTTTGACTATTATCGTGTGCTATAGCTTACCATCTTTGTTTGTGATCGGGATATCTGAGGTAAAAAATGCAGAAATTCAACGTGGACATCTATTAAGTCCTTGTCTATGTAGCCGGTTGGCCGTCATATCCAAATCATCCCATTTCAAGGTCAAACAAGCCCTGAAGCGCGTATACCCCCCGTTTTGACTATTATCATGTGCTATAGCTCAGCATCTTTGTTGGTGATTGGGATTTCCGAGGTCGAAAATGTCGAAATTCTGTTTGGACGTCCGTTAAGACCTAGGCTATGCAGCTAGTTGGCCCTCACTTCCATGCTGGCCTATATTCAAGGTCAAACGAGCCCTGAAGCGTACATACCCATTTTGACGATTATCGTGTGCTATTTCTCACCGTCTTTGTAGGTGATCGGGATTTCTGAGGTTGAAAATTTCAAAAATTGGAATGGACGTCTATTAATACCTTGTCTACGCATCCAGTTGGCCCTCACGGCCATGCCGTCCCATTTCAAAGTCAAACAAGCCCCGAAGTGCATACCCTCCATTTTGATGATTATCGTGTGCTATAGCTCAATATATTTGTTGGTGATCGAGATATCCGAGGTTAAAAATGTCAAAATTTGACATGGACATCTATTAATACCTTCGCTATGCATCCGGTTGGCCCTAGTGGCCATGCCGATCCATTTACAAGGTCAAACGATCCCCGAAGTACGCATACCCTCCATATTGAAAATTATTGTATGCTATAGCTCACCATCTTTGTTGATGATCAGAATTTCTGAGGTAAAAAATGTCATAATTAGCAGCGTGGACATCCATTAAGACAATGGATTTGCCTCTGGTTGGACCTCAAAGCCATGCCAGCCCATTTTCAAGGTCAAATGAGTTCTTAAGCACGGATAACCCCCCCATTTTGACGATTATTGTGAGCAATAAATCATAATTTTTGTTGGTGATCGGAAATTCCATGGTGGAAAATTCCGAATTTTGGCGTGGACATCCGTTATGACCTTGGCTATGTAGCCAATTCGCCCTCACGGCGTTGCAGGGCCATTTTCAAGATCAAACAATCCCCGAAGCGCGCATACACCATTTTGCGATTATTATGAGGTATAGCTCACCGTCTTTGTTTGAGATTGCATTTTTAGAGGTGCAAAATGCCAAAATTCGGGGTGGACGTCTTTTAAGAGCTTGGCTATGTAGTGGGTTGGCCCTCACGGCCATGCAGGCCCATTTTCAAGGACAAATAAACCCCGAAGCGTGCATACCCCCCGTTTTGATGATTATCATGTGTTATAGATCACAATCTTTGTTGGTTCAGAATTTTCGAGGCCGAAAATGCAGAAATTTGGATAGGACGTACTCTAAGACCTTGTCTATGCATCTATTTGGCCCTAACGGCCATGCCGGCCCATTTTCAAGGTCAAAAGAGACCCGAAGCATGCATACCCCCCGTTTTAACGATTATCATGTGCTATAACTCACCATCTTTATTGGTAATCGAGATTTCTGGGGTCGAAAATGTCAAAATTCAGCGTAGACGTCCATTAAGACCATGTCTATTCATCTGGTTGGCCCTCATGGCCATGTTAGTCTAATTTAAAAGTCAAACAAACCCCGAACCGTGCATACCCCTGATTTTGACGATTATCTTGTGTTATAGCTCACAATCTTTGTTGGTGGTCGAGATTTCAGAGGTCAAAAATGCTGAAATTCAGCATGGACATCCGTAATGACATAGTCAATGAATCCTATCAGCCCTCAAGAGCATGTCGTCCCATATTTAAGGTCAAACGAGCCCCGAAGCGTGCATACCCCCTATTTTGACAATTATCTTGTGCTATAGCTCATCATCATTGGTGGTGATCGGGATTTATGAGGTTGAAAATGTCGAAATTTGGCATGGAAATCCGTTAAGACCTTGGATATGCAGCCGGTTGCCCCTCACTTCCATGCCGGCTCAATATAATATCAAACAATCCCCCAAAGCACGCATATCCCCCGTTTTGAGGATTATCGTGTGCTATAGCTCACCATCTTTGTTGGTGATGGAGATTTTCGAGGTTGAAATTGTCGAAATTTGGTGTGGACGTTTGTTAAGACCTTAGCTATGCATCCGGTTGGCCCATACGGCCATGCCGGCCCATTTTCAAGGTCAAACGAGCCCCAAAGCACGCATACCCCCCTATTTTGATGATTATCGTGTGCTACAACTTACCATGTTTGTTGGTGATTGGGATTTCCGTAGTTCAAAATGTTGAAATTTAGTGTGGACATCCGTTAAGACCTTGGCTATGAATCTAGTAGGTCATCCCGTTCATGCCAGTCAATTTTCAAGGTCAAACAAGCCTCGAAACGCACATATCCCCGTTATGATGATTATTCTGTGTGTTTTAGCTCACTATCTTTGTTGGTGATCAGGATTTTCGAGATGGTAAATGTGAAAATTCAGCGTGGATGTCTATTAAGACCTTTTCTATGCAGATGGTTTTCTCTAGAGGCCATGCCGGCCCATTTTAAAGGTCAAACGAGCCTCGAAGCGCATACCCCTCACTTTGACGATTATTTTGTGCTATAGCTCACCATTTTTGTTGGTGATCGTAATTTCGAGGTTGAAAATGTCAAAATTTGATGTGGACGTCCGTTAAGACATTACATATGCAGCTGGTTTGCCCTCACAGCCATGCCAGCCCAATTTCAATGTTAAACAAGACTAGAAAGCGCGCATACCCCCCTTCCCCCCGCTTTGTCGATTATTGTGTGTTATAGCTCACAATCTTTGTTGGTGATTGAGACTTACGAGGTTGAAAATTTCAAAATTTGGCATGGATTTCCGTTAAGACCTTAGCTATGCAGCCGGTTTTCCCTCACTGCCATGCCAGCCTATTTCAAGGTCAAACGAGACTCGAAGCGTGCAAACACCTCGTTTTGATGATTATTGTGTGATATAGCTCACCATCTTTGTTGGTGAATGAGATATCCGAGGTTAAAAACGTTGAAATTCAGCATGGACGTGTGTTAAGACCTTGGCTATGCAGCCGGTTGGCCCTCACTGCCATGCCGGCCCATTTTCAAGGTCAAACGAGCCTCGAAGCATGCATACCCTATGTTTTGATGATTATCATATGCTAATAACTCACCATATTTGTTGATTATTGATATTTCCGAGGTGGAAAATGTCTAAATATAATCTGGGCGCCCATTAAGACAATGCCTAGCAGTCCGTTGACCCTCACGGCCTTGCCGACCCAATTTCAAGGTCAAAGAAGCCCTGAAGCGTGCATACCCCCTGTTTTGCCGATTATCGTGTGCTATAGTTCACCATCTTTGTTGGTAATCGAGATTTCCAAGGTGGAAAAGCCAAAATTTAGTGTGGACGTCCGTTCAGACATTGGCTATGCAGCTTGTTGGCCCTAGCGGCCATGCTGGCCCATTTTTAAGGTAAAACAAGCCCCGAAGCGTGCATATCCCACGTTTTGACGATTATCGATTGCTATAACTCACCATCTTTGCTGGTGATCGGAATTTTTGAGGTCAAAAATGTCGAAATTTGGCGGGGACGTCCGTTAAGACATTGTAATGCAGCTTGTTAGGCCTCAAGTCTATACCGACCCATTTTGAAGGTTAAACGAGCCCTGAAGCGCGCATCCCAATCCCACCCCATGTTCTGATTATTGTTGTGTGCTATAACTAATAAACTTTATTGGTGATTAAGGTTTTCAAGGAAGAAAATTCCAAAATTTTACGTGAACGTCCGTTAAGACGTTCGCTATGCAGGAGGTTGTCCCTCACGGCCCTGCCGGCCTATTTTCAAGGTTAAACAAGCCCCAAAGCGTGCATACCCTCTATTTTGGTGCTTATTATGTGCTATAGCTCATCATCTTTGTTGTTGATCTGTATTTCCAAGGTCGAAAATGCCAAAATTCTTCATGGACGTCCTTTAAGACCTTGGCGATGCATCCAGTTGGCCATCACAACTATGACGTTCCATTTTCAAGGCCAAATGAACCCTGAAGCGCGCATAGCCCCTATTTTAATAATTTTCGTGTCCTGTAGCTCACCATCTTTATAAGTGATCGGGATTTCCGACATCGAAAATGATGAAATTCATCATGGACTTCCATTAAGACCATGTCTATGAAGCGTGTTTGACCTCACTGTCATGCCGGCCCATTTTCAAGGTCAAACAAGCCCCGAAGCGAGCATACCCCCTGTTTTGACAATTATCGTGTGATATAGCTCACCATCATTGATGGTGATCGAGATATACGAGTTTAAAAGTATCAAAATTTTGTATGGAGGTCCATTAAGACCTTGTCTATGCAGCCGGTTGGACCTCACTGCCATGCCGACCTATTTTCAAGGTCAAACAGCTCCAAAGCACGCAACCCCCCGTTTTGATGATTATCATGTGCTAATAGCTTACCATCTTTGTTTGTGATCAAGATTTCCAAGGTGGAAAATGTCAAAATTCGGCGTGGATGTCCATTAAGACATTGGCTATGCAGCCGGTGTGCCCTCACGTCCATGCCGGTCAAATGAACCCCGTAGTGCGGATAACCCTCGTTTTGATTATTATCGCGTGCTTTAGCTCACCATCTTTGTTGGTGATTGGGATTTCCGAGGTCAAAAATGTTGAAATAAAGCGTGGACGACCGGTAAGAACTAGTCTATGCGTTCGATTGGCCCTCATGGTCATGTCGGCCCATATTCAAGGTCAAACGAGCCTTGAAATGCCCAATTTTGATGATTATCTTATGCTATAGCTCACCATCATTGGTTGTAATCAGGATTTACGAGATTGAAAATTTGGAGATTCAGCATGGACGTCTGTTAAGACCTTAGCTATGAAGCCGGTTGTCCCTCAATACAATGCTGGCCCATTATCAAGGTTAAACGAGCACTGAAGCACGCATATCCCCCGTTTTAAGGATTATCGTGTGCTATAGCTCACAATCTTTGTTGGTGATCGAGATTTTTGAGGTTGAAAATACCAAAATTCAGTATGGACATCTGTTAAGACCTTGTCTATGCAGCCGGTTGGACCACACGGCCATGCCGGCTCATTTTCAAGGTCAAACAAGCCCCGAAGCGTGTTTACCTCCCCCCCCCCAATTTTGATGATTATCGTGTGCTACAGCTCACCATCATTTTTGGTAATCGGGATTTATGAGTTTGAAAATGCTGAAATTCAGCGTGGACATCCATTAAGATCTTGTCAATACAGCTAGTAGGCCATCAAGGCCATGCCGGCCCATTTTTATGGTGAAACGAGCCTTGAAGCATGTATATCCCCATTTTGATGATTATTGTATGCTATAGCTCACTATCATTGTTGGTGATCGGGATTTACGAGGTGGAAAATCTCAAAATTTAGCGTGGATGTCCATTAAGACCTTGGCTATATAGACGGTTGACCCTAGTAGCCATGCCGACCAATTTTCAAGGTCAAATGAGCCTCAAAGCGCGCATACCCCTCACTTTGACGATTATTTGTGCTATAGCTCACCATCTTTCTTGGTGATCGAAATTTCAAGGTCGAAAATGCCAAAATTTGACGTGGAATTCCGTTAAGAAATTGTCTATGCAGCTGGTTGGCCCTCACGGCCATGCTGGCCCATTTTCAAGGTCAAACGAGCCCTGAAGCGCGCATACTCCCCCCCCATTTTGACGATTATAGTGTGCTATAACTCACAATCTTTGTTGGTGATCGAGATATCCGAAGTTGAAAATGTAGAAATTTGGCATGATCGTGCCTATGCAGCCGATTGGCCCTCACTTCCATGCCGACCTATTTGAAGGTCAAACGAGGCCCGAAGCACACATACCCCCTGTTTTGACTATTATCGTGTGATATAGCTCACCATCTTTGTTGGTGATTGAGATATCCGTGGTTGAAAATGATGAAATTTAGCATGGACGTCCGCTTAGACCATGTCTATACAGCCGGTTGGCCCTCATTGCCATACTGGACCATTTTCAAGGTCGAACAAGCCCCGAAGCGCGAATAACCCTTATTTTGACGATTATCATTTGCTATAGCTGACCATCTTTATTGGTGATCAAGATTTCCGAGATGGAAAATTCTGAAATTCAATGTGGACTTCTTTTAAGACATTTTCTATGTAGCTGGTCGGCCCTAGTGGCCATGCTGGTCCATTTTCAAGGTCAAATGAGCCTCGAAGCATTTATATCCCCCGTTTTGACGATTATCGTGTGCTATATCTAACTATCTTTGTTGGTGATCACAATTTCCATGGTCAAAAATGTTGAAATTTGGCGTGGACATCCGTTAAGACATTGTCTATGCATCTGCTTGTCTCTCAAGCCCATGCCGGCTCATTTATAAGGTCAAACGAGCCCGAAGCGCGCATACCCCACCCCACCCGACCCCCGATTTTGATGATTATCATGTGCTAATGGCTCACCATCTTTGTTGGTGATTGGGATTTCCGAGGACGAAAATTCTAAGATTTTACGTGGACGTCCATTAAGACCTTCGCTGTGCAGACGGTTGGTCCTCATGGCCATGCTGGCTCATTTTCAAGGTCAAACAAGCCCCAAGCGTGCATACCCCCGAATTTAGCGATTATCATGTGCTATAGCTCACCATCATTGTCGTTGATCGGGATTTCCGAGGGTGAAAATGTCTAAATTCTGCATAGACATCCTTTAGATCCATGGCGATGCATCCGGTTGGTCCTCACGGACATGCCGGCCAATTTTCAAGGTCAAACAAACTCCGAAGCGCGCATACCCCCGTTTTGACAATTATCGTGTGCTATATCTCATCATCTTTGTTGGTAATCGGGATTTCCGAGATCGACAATGTAAAAATTTAGTGTGGATGTAATTTAAGACCTATTCTATGAAACCAGGTAGCCCTCATGTCCATGCCTGCGCAATTTCAAGGTCAAACGAATCCCGAAGCACGCATACCCCCCGTTTTGACAATTATCATGAACTACAGCTCACCATCTTTGTTGGTGATAGAAATTTCCATGGTCGATGTAAGACCCCGAATATGACCTAGTTTAACTATAGCCTAAAATGTTGGTATTTATGTTCTAAGGTCCTATATATGTCTAATATATGGTATAGAGGCAATAGCTAAAGTATTAGATGTGTTGGAAGTCAAACGTCAAGGGACGACTAAGACGTTAGACGACTAAGTTACCTAAATGTCTCTTATGTGGTTCTATGTGTTTATGTATGTTTCATGATGTTTTATGGTTCTTAATTGATTTAAAATAGCATGTATAGGCAGTTTCTAAAGTTTCGTGAAGTTTGGAGGTCAAACGACCAAGAACGTCCATGACGTTCGAAAGATACGCCTTGAGTCGACCTTGTACGTCTAGGCATGTTTTGTCAAGTTTTATGTGTTCATTTTGTATGAACTTCATGTGAGAGGTGTTAAACTAATAAAAGATTGTATTTGGGTTGGAAATGTCCGGGAAATTATCCCCAAGGACCATCAAATGGTCCTTTAGGAAGGAGCCAAACTTGTTGCCAAAACAGTCCCAGGCCGACCTTGGCGACGGAGCAGTCAACGGCCCGTTGGCCTGATGACGCCTCGTTGAAGGTCCCGTCGTGTAGGACTTAACAAAGGGTAAATTTCGGAACTTTGGCCAGCCACTGTAGCCACCAACGGAGGGCTGTGACGACCCGTCGTAGCTGTGATGCCCCATCAATGGCAGGCGTCGAGAGGCTGTCTCCTGTGCGCAGAGTTGCTGCCAACTTAGGGGTGAATTGGTAAATTCACCCCACTTCTAAATTGAGTCATTGGCGGTTTATTAAGGGTCTTTTGGGTATTTTAATCAAGTGTATAAAGGGTAAACACCTTAAAGACTTTATTCTTCCAAATTAAAAACCCCAAATCCCTTAAAAATCCCAAAAACTCCATTGAAGTCCAAATTGAAGAAGCATCTTGGTGTGGTGGGTTTTGAGTGGAAATTCTTCATCAAAGTTAAGAATTATCATCCTTGATATATGGATTTTGATCCTTAAAACTCGTTTCATCAAGGAGCCCAACTCTCAAGATGTTTTTCAAAGTTTTTAATAGTAAATTGTCCAATTTCGGAATTCTACCATGGGTTCTTGCATAAATGATTCCTAAGCATTGAATTATGATATAATTGATATTGTATTGATGATTTCAATATAAATTACCTATTAAACCATGTAAATTGATGAACCATAGTTTTGACTACTTATTGGGTTACTTGATATAAAGTTAATATTATTGAATTGTTATGTAGTTTCTTATGGGTTTTATAATGATAAATTAATTGTATTCAATTGATATATAATTGATCTTAGATTGTTAAAACTATATTGAATTGATGTATATTCATTGAGTTTTATGGTTATTGGTTTGAATTATTGTTCATGGCCATAGGTAAGGGCCTTGTGATGTTGATTGGTTGATTTGGCATTGGATTGAAGTTTGGTTGAGTTGATGAAGGTATGCTGCCCCATTTTCTTGAATTTGATATTAGTTGGCTGTAGCGGAATCATATTAACACTTAGGAAATTCATCATGAGCTTCTTGTCTCCATTGTGAGGTAGCCCTAGTGGACCTTCCTTGGTAGGGTAAATTTGATTGGGTTATGAACTTGTTATGGAACCCTTTTATGTGAACCTAATGTATGAATTACTCTATGAGAAAGAAGGCTAGCACCGAGTGAGTATGGTAAGGGAAAGTAGTTCTAGTTAAGTATGAGACTAGATTGCAAAGTATGCCCTTCATATTCCTTAACCATGTGCCTACATGGGATGTGTCTAAGTTCTACCATTGGCAAGTAGAACAACCTCATCGGAGTAGGATAGAACTCCGGATTCCATGTTTAGCTATCATGGTCTATGTCGGTTATTGCCTATTCTCATCACATGGAATACCTATGAGCATTAGATTAGTTAGGGACTCTAACTAAAACCTTCAAACCCTATTGTGCAATGTCTAGATAACATCCCATACACCACCTAAACTTTATAGAACTTATCTAATGCTATTAAGTATCCATCATGATGAGAATAGGCAATAACTAACATAGACCATGATAGCAAGACATGGGATTCAGAGTTCTAACCTACTTTGATGAGGGTGTTCTACTTGCCAATGGTAGAACTAGGACACATCCCATGTAAGCACATGGTAAAGGAATATGAAGGGCATGCTTTGTAATCTAGTCTCACTCTTTAACTAGAACTACTTCCCTTACCATACTCACTCGGTGCTAGCCTTCTTTCTCATAGAGTAATTCACACATTAGGTTCACATAAAAGGGTTCCATAACAACTTCATAACCCAATCACATTTACCCTACCAAAGAGGTCCTCTTAAGGCTACCTTCTAATGGCGACAAAAAGCTCATGATGACTTTCCTAAGGATTAATATGATGTAGTTCCATCCAATTAACCTTAAGTCAATCATTCCTTTACTTGAAGGATACAATTACGGCTTACGACTTCAACATTCATAACCTTACCACTAGATTCAAGGTTTCACATAAAAGACCCTCTTAACTTCATTTAAGGTCGCATGTCATTCACACATTCAAGACTAAGTGACTTTAGCGTCCTAATTTAAGAAATCACATATTCTTATTCATACATACATCAATCAAGAGACACAAGTCAACCAAGACAAGACACCACGCGCTTCACTTAAACTCATGATACATGTTATTCTAGAAGCACATAGAAACAACCCTTACCTCTTCAAGTCATCCTATATACTATCATAACATCATCAATGTGACCAGTATAGTCTCATATCGCAAGTAAGAATAACCAAGACTCAACCCTAAGACTGTATACACAAGGTCAATGTCATAGTCTAACATGATCACCTACATAACATCAATAGAACACATATACTTTCACATTTCTTAAGATTTAGATAGATATCATCACACTTCAAAAATTCAACTACACAAATACCCACATTACTTCAAGTAGTGCCGACTAGGGCATGATCAACATATTGCATAAAGTAACGCCGATAAGGCCACATCAATTTCAAGTAAAGCAAATAACACCTCCACCATAAGCGTACCATAGCAATCACAACATAATTGAAGTATAATTAACATTAAATAAAGGGATTTAGGGCATATTACCACCACACCATCCTCGTCACTTTAATTTGATGCTAAATCATCCAATTCAATACCATAAGGCCCTTACCAATAGCCATGAACATCAATTAAACATAAAACCTATAATAATCAATGAACTAGGTCATATCAATGTAAATTCATCAATATAATACAAACTAGATATCAATTGAATACAACTATTACATCATTTGAAAGCCCATAGAAATCTACACCATAATTCATCAACATTAAGTCAATATCAAGTAACCCATAAATTAGTCAAAATCTAGGGTTCATCCAATTCATGGGTTCATAGATAATTTAGGTTAAAATCATCAATACAATATTAATTAAATCATTATTCAACGTTTAGAAATCATTAATGCAAGAACCCATGGTAGAATCATGAAATTGGACAATTAAACTTTGAAAACTTTAGAAAACATCTTAAGAATTGGGGCTCCTTGATGAAGAGAGTTTCAAGGATCAATATACATACCTTGATGAAGCTAATTCTTCACTTTTATAAAGAATCTCCACTCAATTCGTCACACCAAGCTCTTCTTTTACTTTGAACTTCAATGGAGTCTTGAGAGAATTCTAAGGGATTTAAGGTTTTGATTTGGAAGAATGAAGTCTTCAATGTGTTTAAGACTTATATACACACTTAAAATACCCAAAATACCCCTTAGGAACCTCCAAACCTTCTATTTGGACTTTGGGTGAATTTACAAATTCACCCTCACTTAACAGTGGACTGCACGCAGGGACAAAGTCCATCGACGGACACCAACCAACGGGCCGTCCCTTGACCTACGGACCGTCCTGTTGGTCCATGGTCTGCAACTGAGGCTTTCCCTTGGTCCCTCTCCTCCACTGGATAAGTCCCAATCTAAAAAAACCAACCAACGGGGCGTCGACTGCCTCCGTGGTTTGGGCTGTCTTGGGCAGCCTTAGCACCAATTTTGGGTCCTTCCTCAAGGAAACTTTGATGGTCCTTGGGGATGTTTACCCGGACGTTTTCAACCCAAACATGACCGTATATTATTTTAGAACCTCTCACATGAATTTCATCCAAAACAAACACGTAAAACTCGACGAAACATGCTAAGATACACAAGGTCATTTCAAGGAACATCTTTCAAACGTCATGGACGTTCTTGGACGTTTGAACTCCAAACTCCACAAAACTTGACACACTGACTATATATGATAAATAACTCATTTAAAGACCTTACAACCTCATTAAACACACATAAACATATAGAACCACATGTGAGGCACATAGGTGACTTAGTCGGTGAATGTCTTAGTCATCCCTTGACGTTTGACATCCAATGCACCTAAACTCTTAGACATTGCCTCTATACCATATAATAGACTTATTTAGGACCTTAGACCATCAAGGCCAACATGTTAGGCTCTAGTTCACCTAAGTCATTTTCGGGGTCTTACACTAAGAAAACCCATTTAGAAGCCATAAGTGTAATTCACATGCATAGTCATAATTCATTTCTTAACATAACAAGGTCATTTAACATGCATTCATACAATTCATTCATAACATTAGTCTTAATTTCATACATATACTAATCTTATCCTTTCTTGGAGTTCACTAGTGCAATGCATGGGTAGGGTTCATAGTCCTACCTATACTAAGTAACCTCCTCATGGAGTTGTGATTAAAGTCCATAATCTTCTCTTAGTTCATTTCTTACTTTAGGAGATTTATCCATAACGTACATAGACCATGTGAGCTACATGGAATCCAGTGTTCTACTCCCACACTGAAACAGAGGGTTAACACTTGCCTAAGGTGCAACCATTCGTAAATAGCTTTTCTATATCTAAGTGGATACCACAAGCTATAACCTACGGGAGCACGTAGTTATGGAACATGGAGATTGCTTCTAGAAGCCTTGACTTACTAGCGTGGAGCTTTCCATTTCATGAGACAACATCTATACTGGAACCTGGACTTACTAAACGTAAAGGTTCTCTTCGGGGAAGCCGGACTTACTAACATGAAGCTCCCACACTCATTTGTCATGTTGAATCGCTGCTAGGTTCTAACTCCCTTTTTAAATATATTTAAGCCTTTAGTGTATTAATTCCTAAAGAAGGCTTTAGGAGCTTGGTCCTTCATACATCTTATAGATCAAATGATTCTAAGATGAGAATGTCCTTTTATCATAGTCCCTACTTCATGTGAGAATGTCCTTTCACATCATCATACAATCATACATCATCTGTGTGTGTATACAATGTGAGACCTACCTTCACATAACACCTCTAATCACACATGTTCATAACTTCATTAATCATATACTTTTCATGCGTAGAAATAGGTAATGATGCATAGGAGAACTATCCCTTTCCTTAGTCCTCATGAATCTATCCTATTTATAGATATGCATGAAGTGTGTGTGTGTACATTGGTCAATATGATCACATAATGGCAATCATATAGTATTGAGGAAATCACCCTCTAAAGATCACAAAACATGTACAAAATTCTTTCAAGTCTCAAATCATACAAACATATAGAGTATCGAGGACTATGGACTACACACATTCACATTACATAATAGGAGGAAAGTACATCTTTGACAATAGAATATAAGACTCCTAGTATACTTTGATCACACATTCATATAGGGTTCATATGGGTAGAGGTCATGCTTCAAGGATATTTAACATCATTATCCATATAGACCACACGTAACCCTAACATGATCATCACACATATACATATAACATCATCTCCAACACCTAGGTCATGCAAATAGTATATAAGGCTATACACATAACATCACATAACATCAATTCACTTAGACATGTTATTAGAATCAAGGCTGAATCCTTCAACTTCCTAACATAGAAATCATCATATCAATTCATCTTGCCTCTAATGCCTTCAAGACCATGATCATAACACATAAATATGTACAGGATTGTAAAAACCGCCACCATAAGTGGACCATACCAATCAACACAATCAATGTACATTCTAGGCTAATTAGAAGAAGTAGGTTAACTTACAAATCTCCAAGCTAATGATCATCTTTGATCATTCCTTCAAAATTCATATTCAATTGATATAGAAAGTAATAAAAATAAGCAATTCAATACATTCTAATCACCATTCTATAAACATGTAATCCAAATCACAAGACCCACATTATAGGCTAATTTGAGAAATTAGGAGGATCATGGGTTCTTCATAAAATTGGATAGAAATTCATGATAAATCGGTAGATAAACATATATTCATCATTAGAGTGCTTTTGAAATCAATTTGAAAATGAACCCATGGCTAGATTGAAATATAGGTTTTTTTTACTTAAAATTCATGTTTTGAAAACCTTTGAAAGGACTCCATAGATGAATGTTTATCTATGGATGAAGGATCACCATACCTTATTCATTAAAAGCCCATGAAAATCTGAGAAGAAAGCTCCAAGAATACAACTCCATAGCTTGGTCTTTAATGGAGGTTTTGTGGTTTTTTGTAGAGAAGAGAACTTTGGGAATTTGATGTCTTAGCGGGTGTTGGGGTTTTGGCTTGGGAAAGGGTTTGAAAAGGTCCTAAAATCAGTTAATAAAACGTTTTCTAAGTTACCAAAACACCCCCACTTGAATTGGGACTCTTAGACATGTCAAAAGTGACTTAAAAACGACGTAACCGGATCTGGGAGTGGGCTGCGCGTCGCATAGCAGCCTCCACATTCTGCCCCAAATAAAGTTTGATGCAGTGAGGTGCATGCTAGGCGCGCATCGCGAGGGCAAGGTCCAAATCTTGCTCCTGCACTCTACCTTGGGCAGCCTCTTGTCCAATGTTTGGTTCCTCCTTGGGGGCCCTTCGGGTGGTCTCTGGGGAGTCGTATCCGGACGTTTTGACCCTTAACATGTCTATTAAGGTAAGAAATTCAACTACACTGCTTCTCAACTCCAAACAACATATAAATACAAGAAATATACAAGGACTCTCTAGCACGTCTAAAGACCAACTTTCGAACGTCTTGGACGTTTGACCTTCAAATGACTTCAAATCAATCATACAAAGTATAAAAAACTTTATTAATATATTATTAACCTTTTTAGTGACATGTGAGGCTCTATATACCCTAGTATATTTTAAGGGTTGTTACAATATTGCCTTGCTTGAGATTGATAAACTTCTCTACCTTAACTTTCCTCCTCTCACGGGGAAAGTACTTACCAAGAAAAGCTTCCTTTAATTGTTCCCACTCAATAGGACCCGACTCCTCCGGCCTATTGTCCTTCCATTGAGTGTACCATATTTGATAAACATCCCTCACTTGGTACGAAGCCCAGTCCGCCTTCTCCCTAGATGTAACCCCTGTAGAACTCAACACCTTGTACACTCCATCTAGGAACTCTTGGGGACCCTCTCCCACCTTAGAGCCAAGAAAGATAGGAGGATTTATCCTCAAAAAGTCTCTCAACCTAGATGTCATAGTGTTCTCCAAAACATTCACCCTAGGAACCATACTAATATTAACTTGAGTATTCACACCTCGGGCTAAATCAAGCAAAGCCTCTCTAACATCCCTATTACTCAACTTCGGCACATCATCACCTCCACCCACAATAGGGACTTGATCAACTTTAGCACCCTGAGCACCTTTAGGAACTTGCTTAACTTCCTCAACTTGAGGAGGAATCTCCTCTTGCACCTCATTCTCTTCAACTCTCCTAGCCAGTGCTTCATCGTATTCATTTTCCTAGAAACACAAGGAAAACCATAAGAAAAGAGTACTCATAACTTTTACTCTACGGCACGACATAGGAGTAGAAAATAAGAGAAATTCGATCGTCCGATAGCCTCTCGCGCATAGATGTGTCATGACTCACACCGATGGTCAAGAATCTACCAGACGTGACTTGATGAGACTTTTCGATTAGTAATACTACTTTAGTTACCTATGCTATGATACCAAGATTGTCACATCCCTAAAACACACCCTAGAAGTTAGGGTCAGTCTCGGATTGCAACTGGCGTACTTGACCTCTCGGAGATCCTGTACAAAACCTTAGATATCATTCATCGCATATACATAATGAAAGTAGTGTGGAGTTAAAACTTTTCAGAAAACATTTCATAGTATTTAAAAACTCTTTCATATGAAGTCATAGGAAATACTAATTCTCAATCTCATCAGACTTAAGACACGAGAATACTTTTGGGACACGACCCATACACAATACTAATATAAAAATACTTAGTCTATTACAATACTTCAATAGAAACATAAAAGACATCTATGCCCTCGAATCAAATGAGGACATACTTCAACTTCTCTTGAACGATGCTACAGTCCAAGTCTTCACTTCCCAAATGCTCCTCACCTACCAACAAGTATAGAGATAGATAAAAGCATGAATTAGTAAAACCACATGTACTAAGTATGGCATAATGTATGAAAATCGTAAAAATGGACATTTACTAGAATATGCATCTTTTCATTTAAAAATTATATTATAATCATAAGAACAACATTTATCAACTTAGAAACACATAACATAACAATTAAGAAATTAATCACATTTTTGAGCCAACTTAACAGTGAGCTCAAGTCACTGTACAGTGAAGGAATTCACTGTTACAATGAAGTTGTCTACTTCTTCCTTAGACACTTTCTAGCATGTAGTCCTCTCACTAAAAGCTATACTAAGACCCACTTAAGCAACCCAAAGAGAGACCGCCTATACAACGTCCCTAAGCATACCTAAATTACCCTCAAGACTACCTCTAAAAAGACACATATACATTTACAAGATATCAAACATATGAACATATAGATAATATGACAATCTCTTACCAAAGGCTATCAAAACACTTACTTAAGTAAATCGAGAAGATAAAGTCCATGATTGACCTCTTCAATATTAACTAAATAATCCTTAAGACATCCTAAGTTTAGATCATGTCCACATAATGAACATCTTCCCTAACTAGAGTCATTCTTAAGACTCATCTAGGTAAGATACGAAGTGACCATTCCCATGCCCCCTTCACACCTTAACTAGAAAACTCTTAACTACTCTAGATAAGTACTTATTCAATTAACATACTTTCTTAACATAAGTCATTACTTTCACTAGTTCATTTAGGAGACATTCAACACATAAAGGACATTCAAGTAATGGTCTTGGACAAGACCTAGAAACTCCAACTAACACCTTCAAAGCCTATTGTGTAATGTCTAGATAGTGTACCATACCACCACCTAAACTTCATAGAACTTCTCTAATGCTAATAGGTATTCCATATGATGAGAATAGGCAATAACCTACATAGACCATGATATCAAAACATCGAATACAAAGTTCTAACCTACTCCGGTGAGGGTGTTCTACTTGCCAATGGTAGAACTTAGACACATCCCATGTAGGCACATGGTTAAGGAATATGAAGAGCATACTTTGTAATATAGTCTCATTCTTTAACTAGAACTACTTCCCTTACCATACTCACTCAGTGCTAGACTTTGTTCTCATAGATTAATTCACAGTCAAGGTTCATATAAAAGGGTTCCATATCAAGTTCATAACCCAATCACATTTGCCCTACCAAAGAAAGGTCCAGTAGGGCTACCTCCCAATGGCGACAAGAAACCCATCATGACTTTCCTGAGGATTAATATGATGTCGTTCCATCAAATTAACCTTAAGTCTATCATTAATTTACTTTGAAGGATACCATTACGACTTACGACTTCAACATTCATAACTTACCACTAGGTTCAAAGTTTCACATAAAGGACCATCTTAACTTCATTTAAGGTCACATGTCATTCATACCTTCAACACTAAGAGAGTTTAGAATCCGTGGTCAAAACATCATATGTTCACATTCATACATGCATGAAGTAAGGGAAATAAGTCAACCAAGACAAGATACCACATACTTTACTCTAACTCGTAACGCATGTCATTCTAGAAGCACATAGAAACAACCCTTGTCATCTTGAAGCCATCCTATATAATATCATATCAAAATAAATATGACCATAATAGACTCCTATATTCAAGTAGGAATAACATACATCAACCCTAAGACTATACACACAATGCCATAGTAATAGTCTAACATGATCACCTACATAACATCAATAAAACATATACTTTCACATTAATTATCGTGTATATAGCTATTATAATACTTCACATAATCATCATAATACTTCAAGTAGTTTGCCGACAAGGCCATGATTATCATATTACTTAAAATAACGCCGACAAGGCCACATCAATTATAAGTAAAGCACATAGATCAGCCACCATAAATGGACCATACCAATCACAACATAGGAAATTGGGAAGCTTACCACAATATCATCCTCAACACCTCAATCCAATGCCAAATCACCATATTCGATATCACAAGGACCTTACCCATGGCCATAACCAACAATTCAACATAATTATAACAATATTCATGAAACTAGGTCAAATTACTACATATTCATCAATCTACTGAAACCTAGATATCAATTTACTATAATTATTACATCAATCAATAGCCTACATAAAACTACGTTAGAATTCATCAACATTAAATCAATATCAAGTAACCCATAACTTAGTAAAAAACTAGGGTTCATCCAATTCATTTTTTCATAGTTAATTTAGGTTAAAATCATCAATAAAATTATAATTCAATCATTATTAAATGTTTAGAAACCATTAGTGCAAGAACCCATGGAATAGATCATAAAATTGGACAATTCAACTTTGAAAACTTCAGAAAACATCTTTGAAAGTTGGGATCCTTGATGAAGAGAGTTTAAAGGATCAAAATTCCACACCTTGATGAATCTAATTCTTAAATTTGATGAATAATATCCACCATGTTTTTCAATCGAATCCGTTTCTTGAGTTTTGACTCCAATGGAGTTCTAGGGAATTTCTAAGGGATTTGGGGTTTTGATTTGGAAGAATGAATTCTTATAAGTGTTAAAGACTTATATACATGTTTAAAATGCCCAAAATACCCCTTAGGAACCTCCAGACATCTTATTTGGAACTGGTGTTACATTACAAATTCACCCCTCACTTGGCAGTGAACCTGTGTAAAAAATAGACCCCATCGACGGTCCGTCCCTTGACCAACAGACCGTCTTGTTGGTCCGTGGTCTTGAAATGAGACCTATGATGGGATTTCTCTCCCACACGCCTAAGTCTCAATCGATGAGACCCCACCAAAAGGGCATCGACTGGCCCACTGGGCGTCTATTGCCAATCGTTAGTTAGATTGTCTTGGACAGTTTTGGTACCAACTGTGGGTCCTTCCTCAAGGACCCTTGGATGGTCCTTGGAGATTTTTTCCCGGATGTTTCCAACCCAAAAATTATCGTATATGAGTTTAGCACCTATCACATGAATTTCACCCAAAACGAACACATAAAACTCAACGAAACATGCCTAGACACACAAGGTCGTTTCAAGGCAACACTTTCAAACGTCATGGATGTTCTTGGACGTTTGACCTCCAAACTTCACGAAACTTGAAAAAATTCCTATATACATCATAATAACTCATTTAAGGACCTTATAACTGCATTAATTACACATAAACACATAGAACCGCATATGAGGCACATAGGTGACTTAGTCGTCGAACGTCTTAGTCATTCCTTAACGTTTGACTTCCAACGCACCTAAAATCTTAGACACTGCCTCAATACCATATAATAGACCAATTCAGAATCTTTGACCATCATGACAACCATATTAGTATCTAGTTCACGTAAGTCATTTTCGGGACCTTACAATCCTAACATGTTTGTCATGAAGTTATAAGGTCCTAATATGTTCTTAATGTGATATTGAGTCAGTTTATAAAGTATTAGGTGAATTCGAAGTCAAACATCAAGGGACGACCAAGACGTTCGATGATTAAGTCACCTATGTGACTCATGTATGCTTGTGTACTTTTATGTGTGTTTCATGAGCTTTTGATGTCCTTATATGAGTTATTATAGTGTGTATAGTCAGTTTGTCAAATTTAATGAAGTTTGGAGGTCAAACGTCCATGAAGTTCGAAAGGTTTGCCTTGAAACAATCTTGTGTGTCTTGGCATGTTTCATCGAGTTTTACGTGTTCATTTTGGATGAAATTGATGTGGAAGGTCCTAAACTCATATACAAAAATATTTGGGTTTAAACGTCACAAACATACCCAAGGACCATCGAAGGGACATTGAGGAAGGACCCTTCATTTGAGCCAAAGGCTGTGTTGGACCAGCCCAATCGATTGAGGCAAACAACGACTCGTTGTCCAGTCGAAGCCCCATCGATGGGAGGCGTGGTTCAATACTTAGCCTAGGGATATCAAGCTCCCAATGGATAATCTTTGAACTCATTGACGTAGGACAGGACGGTCCATTTGTGGACTGACGCCCCGTCGTTTGGCAAGTCATCTGTGAGCTGTGTTCATGCGCAGTTCACTGTAAATGCAAGGGTGAATTGGTAAATTCACCCCACATCCATATAAGAGAAAGGGAAGTTTCCTAAGGGTACTTTTAGGCATTTTAAGTTGGTTTATAAGTCCTGAATACCTAGATGAACTCATTCTTCCAAATCAAAACCCAAAATATCTTAGAAATTCTCTAGAACTCCATTGAAGCCAAAACCCAAGGAAGAACTTGGATTTGAGATTTTAGTGGTGATTATTCATCAAATTGGTGTATTAGATTCATTAAGGTACGGTTTTCATCCTTGGAACTCTTTTCTTCAAGGAGCCAATCTTCAAAGTGATTTTCAAAAAGACGAGTCTTCTAAATTGAAATCTATCCATGGGTTCTTGCATTAAAGGTTTTAAATCATAGAATATTTATTGAATTTTTTTAATTGGATTTTTTTAACATAATTAACCTCTGAACCCATGTAATTAATGAACCCTAGTTTTTGACTACCTTATGCGTTAATTGATATTGTCTTAATGCTTATGAATTCTAGTGTAGTTTTCTATGGGCTATTGCATGATGTAAGAATTATATTCAATTAATGTATAGGTTGTATTAGATTTATAAATATATACTGAAACTACGTAGATTCATTGAGTATTATTGTTTTTGTATTGAATTGATGTTCATGGCCATGGGTAAGGGCCTTATGGTATTGAATTGGATGATTTAGCTATGGATTAAAGTGATGAGAATGGATTGATATTAAGCTTCGATAATTCTCTTTATTTTATGTAATGTAGGTTTGAATTATGTTGTGATTTGTATGGTCCACATATGATGGCGGTGTTATGTGCTTTACTTGCAATTGATGTGGCCTCGTCGACGTTACTTTATGTATTGTCGGCATTACTTGATATATTGTGATGATGTGTGTAGTTGATTATGTGGAGTATGATCATATATACCTACATCTTAGTAATGTGAAAGTATGTGTTCTTCTATGGATGTTGTTAGGTGATCATGTTAGACTATGACTATGTCTTTATGTGTGTAGTCTTAGAGTCACTGCATGATTGTTCCTACTTGACTATATGAGTCTATAATGGTTATATTGATGAGGTTATAGTAGTGTATATGATTACCTAAAGATTATGTTGGTTATGTCTATGTGCTTCTAAAGTGATATGTTATATGTGAAGTATGGTGTGTCTTGTGTTGTAGACTTGTGTCCCTTACTTGATACATGTATGAATGTGAATATGAGATGTCTTGACTTAGGATGACAAAGCCTCTTAGTCTTGAATGTATGAATGGCATGTGACCTTGAATGATGTTAAGAGGGTCTTTATGTGGAATCTTGCACCTAGTGGTAAGGTTATGAACATTGAAGTCGAAGCCGTAATGGTATCCTTCTTGTAATGAATGATGGCCTTAAGGTTGGTTGGCTGGAACAACATCATATCATCCTTAGGAAAGTCATTAGAGCTATCCTCTTCACCATTGTAAGGCATCCCTAGGGGACTTCTTTGGTAGGGTGAATGTGATTGAGTGATGAACTAGATATAGAACCCCTTCGTATGACCCTTTAATGTCAATTACTCTATGAGAACAAAGGCTAGCACCAAATGAGTTTGGTAAGGGAAGTAGTTCTAGTGAAGAACGAGACTAGAGTACAAAGTAATCCCTTCATATTCCTTAACCATATGCCTACATGAGATGTGTCCAAGTTCTACCATTGGCAAGTAGAACACCCTCTATCGGAGTAGGTTACAACTCTGGATTCCATGCTTTGTTACCATGGCCTATATCGGTTATTGCCTATTCTCATCATATGAGATACCTACTAGTATTGGATAAGTTCTATGAAGTTTAGGTGGTGGTATGAGACTCTATCTAGACATTGCACAATAGGCTTTGAAGATGTTAGTGAGAGTCCCTAGGTCTTCTCCAAGACCATTATTTGAATGTCCATCTGTGATGAATGTATCTTAAATGAACTAATGAATGTAATGACTTAAGTTAAGGAAGCATGTTCAATGAATAAGTACTTATCTAGAGTAGTTAAGGGTTGTCTAGTTAAGGTGTGAAGGGGGCATAGGAATGCTCACTTGGTATATTTCCTAGATAAGTCTTAAGAATGACTCTAGTTAGGAAAGATGGTTGATTAAGTAGACATGTTACAAACTTAGGTAGTCTTAAGGATTATTTAGGTTATCTTGGAGAGGTCAACTATGGACGTTATTTTCTTGATTTACTTAAGTAAGTCTTTTGATAACCTTTGGAAGGGAGAATATCATATTACTTGTATGTTGTTATATTAAGTGGGAAGGATTCTATCTTAGGTAGTCTATAGGATCTCTTAAGTCTATCTGTAAGGGCTTGTATGCGCAGTCGCTTCATAACTCACTCAAGTGAACCTCATAATCACCTTTGGTATAGGAGGATCTCATATTTATGTGGTTGGTGTATAGTAAGTGTGTATCTCATTATAGATTATCTTAAAGATAATTTAGGTGTGCCTAGAGAGGGTGTATGGGCGGTCTGTCTTTCTTTTACTTAAGCGAGTCTTAGGATAAATTTTAATGAGGGAATTACATGCTAGAAAGTGTTCCTTGTGAAGTTGGGAACAATGAATTAAGTCACTGTAAAGTGACACGAGTTTACCGTAATGTTTCTAAAAATGTGATAAATTTATTAAGTGTTATCTTATGTGTTTCTAAGGTTTTAAATGTTGTTCTTATGCTTATGATATTATGTTTAAATAAAAAAGATGCATATTTGTAATAAATGTCCGTTTTCATGATTCCATGCATTAAGCCATACTTAGTACAAGTGTTTGTACTAATTCCATACATTTTGTTATATCTAAAGGTGTAGGTGAAAGGTGAGAAGGATCGTGAAGGAAAGCTTGGATTGTAGAGTCGTTCAAGCAAAGTTGAAGTATGTCCTCACCTTACTCGAGACATATATGTCTTTTATTTCAAAGTATTGTATTAGACTAAGTATTTCAATATTTGTATTGTAGGGGCAGTGTCCCAAGTATTCTTTACTCTAAGAATGACATATGTTGAGAATTATCGTTTCTATAATTCTAATATGAAAAGATGTTTTAGGATATTGGTGTGAAAAGTTTTAATTCCACATGACTTTTCATACTTGTATATGCGATGAATGATACAGAAGGGCTTGTACAAGACCTCCAAGAGGTCAAGTACGCCGGTCCACGACCTAAGTAATGCCCTAACTTCTAGGGTGTAGGAGCGGGTCTTTACATGCTTATATTATGATATTGAAATAAAAAATAGCATATTTCCATTAAATGTCCGTTATCATGATTTATATGCATTATGCCATACTTAGTACATGTGTTTGTACTAACTCAATGCTTTTATCTATCTCTAAAGTGATTCAAAGGTGAAGGTGATTTAGGGAGCTAAGCTTGGATTATAGGATCTTTCAAGCAAGTTCAAGTATTTCATCATTTGACTCGAGGGAGTAAATGTCTTTTATTTCTCTTATTGAAGTATTGTAATAGACTTAGTAATACTATATTTCTATTGTATAGGTCGTGCCCCAAGTATTCTTGTGTCTAAGATATGATAAAATAAGACTTAGTATTTCCTATGGATTTTACATGAAAAAGATTCTAAAGACTATTCGAATGTTTGTTAAAATTTTTAATTCCACACTACTTTTCATATGTATATATGTGATGAACGGTACGAAAGGGCTTGTACAAGACCTCCGATAGTTCAATTATGCCATGCCACGATTTGAGATTGGCCCAAGCTTCTAGGGTGTGGTATCGGTTTGTGACAATAGCCAAGATTTTAATAGACATCCACATAGAATTTCGGGATTTTTTACCTCGGAAATCCCGATCACCAACAAAGATGGTGAGCTATAGCACACGATAATTGTCAAAACAGGGAATATGCGCGTTCCGGGGCTCGTTTGACCTTGAAAATGGGTCGTCATTCTCGTGATGGCCAACCTTAGGCATAGCCAAGGTCTTAACGGACTTCGACGCCGAATTTTGGAATTTTTGACCTCGGAAATCTCGATCACCAACAAAGATGATGAGCTATAACACACAATAATTGTCAAAACAGGGGGTATGTGCGCCTTCGGTGCTCATTTGACCTTGAAAATGGGCCAGCATGTCAATGAGGGCGACCAGCTGCATAGGTAAGGTCTTAACGAACGTCCATGCTAAATTTTAGCATTTTTCGATCTCGGAAATCTCGATCACCAACAAAGATGGTGATCTATAGCACACGATAATCGTCAAAACGGGGGGTATGCATGCTTATTGGCTAGTTTGACCTTGAAAATGGGCCGGCATGGCCGTGAGGGCCAACCGACTGCATAGGCAAGGTCTTAACGAACGTCCACGCCAAATTTTAACATTTTCTACCTCGGAAATACCGATCATAAGAAAAGATGATGATCTATAACACACGACAATATGGGGTGTACGCGTGCTTTGGGTTCGTTTGAAATTGAAAATGGGACGGCATGTCCGTGAGGGCCAACCGACTGCATAGCCAAAGTCTTAACAAACGTCCACACAAAATTTTGGACTTTTCGACTTTTTAAATTCTGATTACCAACAAAGATGGTGAGCTATAGCACACGATAATCATCAAAACGGGGGGTATGCACGCTTCGGGCTTGATTGACCTTGAATGTAGGCTGGCATGTCCGTGAGGGCCAACTAGCTGCATAGCAAAGGTCTTAACGATGTCCTTGCTGAATTTTGACATTTTTTACCTCACAAATCCCCGGTCACCAGATGGTGAGCTATAGCACACGATAATCGTCAAAACAGGGGTATGCACGCTTCAGGGATCGTTAGACCTTAAAAATGGGACGTCATGGCCGCGAGGGTTAATCGGTTGCGTAGCCATTGTGTTAAGGGACGTCCACACAGAATTTTGGCATTTTTGACCATGGAAATCGTGATAACCAACAAGGATGGTGAGCTATAGCAGACGATAATTGTCTAAACGGGGTATGCGCGCTTCCGGACTCATTTGACATTGCAAATAGGCCGGCATGTCCATGTGGGCCAACCTGCTTCATAGCAAGGTCTTAACTGACGACCAAGCCAAATTTCTACATTTTCAACCTCGGAAATCCTGATCACCAATAAAGATGCTGAGCTATCGCAAACGATAATCGTCAAAACAGGGGGTATGCGCGCTTCAGGGCTCGTTTGACTTTGAAAATGGGCCGTCATGGCAATGAAAGCAAACAAGATGCATAGCCAAGGTCTTAACAGACGTCCAATCCGAATTCTGGCATTTTTTACCTCAAAAATATCGATCACCAAGAAAGATGGTGAGCTATAGCAAACGATAATCGTCAAAACGGGGGGTTTGCGCACTTCGGGGCTTGTTTGACCTGTAAAATGGGCCTGCATGGCTGTGAGGTCCAAGCAGCTGCATAAACAAGGTATTAACAAATTTCCACGCCGAATGACATCATTTTTTGGCTCGGAAATCCCTATAACCAACAAAGATGGTGAGCTATAGCACACGATAATCATAAAAAAGGGGAGGGGGTTGTACGCACGTATTGGGGCTCGTTTGACCTTGAAAGTTTGTCGGCAGAGCTGTGAGTGCCAACCGTATGCATTACCAAAGTATTAATGGACATCCACACTTAAATTTAGCATTTTTTACCTCAGAATTCCCAATCACCAACAAAGATGGTCAGCTACAGCACACGATAATCGTCAAAACGAGGGGTATGCGTGCTTCAAGGCTCGTTTGACCTTCAAAATGGGCTGGCATAGCCGTGAGGGCCAACTGGTTGCATAGCCAAGGTCATAAAGGATGTCAACGCTGAATTTCCATATTTCCAACTTTGGAGCTCCCGATCACCAACAAAGATGGTGAGCTATAACACATGATAATCGTCAAAAAGGATGGTAAGCACACTTCGGGGCTCGTTTGACCTTGAAAATGGGCAGGCATGGCCGTGCGGGCTAACCAGATGAATAGACAAGGTCTCAACGGACATCCATTCCAAATTTTGGCATTTTTGACCTCAAAAATCTCGATCACCAACAAAGATGGTGAGCGATAGATCACGATAATCGTCAAAACGGGGGTATGCGCGCTTCGAGGCTTGTTTGACCTTGAAAATGGGGAGGCATGGCCGTGAGGGCCGACCGGCTGCATAGAAAAGGTCTTAGCGGAATTCCATGCCGAATTTCAGAATTTTAAACTTGTAAATCTCGATCAACAATAAAGATGGTGAGCTATAGCGAACCATAATCGTTAAAACGGGGGGTATGCGCGCTACGGGTCTTGTTTGACCTTGAAAATGGGCCGACAAGGTCGTGAGGGAAAACCGGCTGCATATCCAAGGTCTTAACGGACATCCACACCAAATTTCCACATTTTTAACCTCAAAATTCCTGATCACCAATAAAGATGGTGAGCTAAAGCATACGATAACCGTCAAAACAGAGGGTATGCGCGCTTCGGGGCTCGTTTGACCTTGAAAATAGTCCAGCATGACCGTAAGGACAAATCAGAGGCATAACCAAGGTCTTAATGGATTTACACGCCTAATTTTGGAATTTTCAACCTCTTAAATCCCTATTACAAACAAATATGGAGAGCTATAGCACACGATAATCGTCAAAACGGGGGGTAAGCGTGCTACGGGGCTCCTTTGACCTTGAAACTAGGCTAGCATGGCTCTAAGGGCCAACCAGATGTATAGTTGAAGTCTTAGCAGAAGTCCATACCGATTTTTGGCATTTTCAAACACGGAAATCCCTATCACCAACAAAGATGGTGAGCTATAGCACACGATAGTCGTCAAAAAAGGGGGTGTGCGCGCTTCACAGCTCATTTGACCTTCAAAATGGGCTGGCATAGCCGTTAGGGAAAACTGGCTGCATAGCCACGGTCATAAAGGATGTCCACGCTTAATTTCTACATTTCAACTTTGGAGATCCGGATCACCAACAAAGATGGTGATCTATAGCACACGATAATCGTCAAAATGGGGGGTAAGCACACTTCGTGGCTCGTTTGACCTTTAAAATGGGTCGGCATGGCCATGAGGTCTAAACAAATTCATATCCAAGGTCTTAACAGATGTCCACAATGAATTTCAGCATTTTTGACCTCAGAAGCCCGATCACCAACAAAGATGATGAGCTATAGCACACGATAGTCGTCGAAATGGGGGGTATGCACGCGTCGAGGCTTGTTTGACGTTGAAACTTGGACGACATGCAAGTGATAGACAACCGACTGCATAGCCAAGGTATTAATGGACACACTGAATTTCGCAATTTTGGACATTAGAAATCACGATCACCAAATAAGATGTTGAGCAATAGGAATAGATAATCGTCAAAAAAAGGTGTGTGCACATTGTATGACTCATTTTACCTTTAAAATGGGACGTCTTGGCTGTGAGGATCAACCGGCTGTATAGCAAAGGTCTTAACAGACTTTGATGCCAAATTTCCACATTTTCAACCTCGTAAATCCCGATCAGCAACAAATATGGTGAGCTTTAGCACACGATAATCGTCAAAACGGGAGGTATCCGCGCTTGGGGATCATTTAAACTTTAAAATGGGCTGGCATGACCATTAGGGCCAACCGATTACATATCCAAGGTTTTAACGGATGTCCACGACCATTTTTGGCATTTTCAACTTCTAAAATCCAGATCACCAACAACGATGGTGTGATATGGCACATGATAATCATCAAAACATGGGGTATGCGCACTTTGGGGCTTGTTTGACCTTGAAAATCGACCGTCATGGTTGTGAAAGCCACCGGCTGTATTAATTGACGTCCATGCTGAATTTCAGCATTTTTGACCTCGGAAATTCCGATCACCAACAAAGATGGTGATCTATAGCACGTGATAATTGCCAAAACGGGGGGTATGCATGCTTTGGGGATAGTTTGACCTTGAAAATGGGTAGACATGGCCGTGAGGGCCAACTGACTGTATATGGAAGGTCTTAACGGATGTCCACGTCGAATTTCGGCATTTTCGACCTCAGAAATCCGGATCACCAACAAAGATGGTGAACTATGGCACACGATAATAGTCTAAACGGGGGGTACACACGCTTTGGGGTTCGTTTGACATTGAAAAGGGGCTAGCATGGCAGTGAGGGCAAACCGAATGCATAGCCAATGACTTAACGAACATCCACACTCAATTTCAGACTTTTCAACCTCGTAAATCCTGATCACCAAAAATGATGGTGTATTAAAACACGCGATAATCGTCAAAATGGGGGGGGGTATGCACGCTTCATGACTCGTTTGACCTTTAAATTAGGCCGGCATGGCCGTAAGGTCCCACCGGCTTCATAGCAAAGGTCTTAACGACGTCATTGCTGAATTTTGACATTTTTGGCCTCGGGCAGATGGTGAGCTATAGCACACGACAATCACCAAAATGGGGGGTCTACGAGCTTCAGGACTCGCTTGACCTTGAAAATAGGTCGGCATAGCCGTGAGGGCTAACCAACTGATAGAAAAGTTTTTAACGGTAATCCACGCCAAATTTAGCCATATTTGACCTCCGAAATCTTGATCACCAACAAAGATGGTGGGTGAGGTACAGGACACGATAATCATCAAAATGGGGGGGGGGAGTATGCACGTTTCGGGGCTCGTTTGACTTTGAAAATCAGCCGGCATGGCCATGAGGGACAACCGGCTGTATAGGCAAGGTCTTAACGGACATCCACACAAAATTTCTCAATTTTTTACCTTGGAAATCCCGATCTCCAACAAAGATGGTGAGATATAGAACACGATAATCATTTAAACGGGGAGGGGGGTATGCGCGTTTCGTGGTTTGTTTGACCTTGAAAATTGGTCGGCATAGCCGTGAGAGACAGTTGGCTGCATAGACAAGGTATTAATAGATGTCGACGCCGAAATTTTGCATTTTCGGCCTCAAAAATCCCAATTTCCAATAAATATGGTGAGCTATAGCACACCATAAGCATCAAAACGGGGGTTTTGCGCTTTGGGGCACATTTGATCTTTAAAATAGGACGGCAAGGACATGAGAGCAAACCAGCAACATATCCAAGGTCTTAAATTACGTTCACACCGAATTTCAGCATTTTCTACCTCGAAAATCACGATCACCAACTAAGATGGTGAGTTATAGCATATGATAATCATCAAAACTAGGGGTATGCACGCTTCGGGGCTTGTTTGACCTTGAAAATGGGTCGGCATGGCATGAGGGCCAAGCGGCTGCATAGCCAAGGTCTTAACGGACATCCATGATGAATTTTGGCATTTTTGACCTCGGAAATCCCGATCGCCTACACAGATGGTGATTTATAGGACAGGATAATCATCATAACGGGGGATAAGCATGCTCCGGGTCAGGTTTGACCTTGAAAATAAGTTGGCATGGTTGTGGGGGACAATCGGCTACATAATCTAGGTCTGAGCAGACGTCACACAGAATTTCGACATTTTCCACCTTTGGAATCCCGATTACCAACAAAGATGGTGAGCTATAGCACATGATAATCGTCAAAACGGGGGGTATGCTCGCTTCGGGGATCGTTTGACCATGAAAATGGGGCGGCATGGCCGTGAGGGACAACCGAATGCATAGAAAATGTCTTAGCGGATGTCTACGCCAAATTTCGGCATTTTCTACCTTGAAAATATCCATCACCAACAAAAATGGTGAGCTATAGCACACCATAATCGTCAAAAAAGTGGGTATGCGCGCTTTGAGGCTTGTTTGACCTTGAAAATAGGTTGGCATGGTCGTGAGGGAAAATCGGCTGCATATCCAAGGCCTTAACGAACATCTACACCAAGTTTTGACATTTTCAACGTCAGAATCTCGATCACCAATAAAGATGGTGAGCAATAACATACGATAACCATCAAAATGGAGGGTATGCACGCTTCGGGGCTCGTTTGACCTTGAAAATGGGTTGCAATGGCCATGAGGACAAACCGGCTACATAGACAAGGTCTTAACGGACGTCCACACCCAATTTTGGCATTTTCGACCTCGAAAATCCTTATCACCAACAAATATGGAGAGCTATAGCACAGGATAATTGTCAAAATTGGAGGTATGCACGCTACGGGGCTCGTTTGACCTTGAAAATAGGCCAACATGGCTGTGAGAGCCAACCAGCTTCATAGTTAAATTCTTAAAGGACGTCCACACCTGATTTTAGCATTTTCGATCTCGGAAATCCCTATCACCAACAAAGATGGTGAGTTATAGCACACGATAAACGAAAGATATGCGCGTTTCAGAGCTTATTTGACCTTGAAAATGGGCGGCATGGCGTGAGGTTAAACATGCTGCATAGCCAAGGTCTTAACGTACGTCCACGCCACATTCTCAAATTTTCTACCTCGGAAATCCCCATCACCAATAAATATGGTGAGCTATAGCACATGATAATCATCAAAACGGTGAGTCTGCATGCTTCGGGGCTCGTTTAATCTTTAAAATTGGCCGGCATGGACGTGAGGGCAAACCGAATTCAAATCCAAGGTCTTAACAGACGTCAACAATGAATTTTGACATTTTCAACCTTAGAAATCCTGATCACCAACAAATATGGTAAGCTATAGAACACGATAATCGTCAAAACGGGGAGTATGCGCGCTTTTGGGATCGTTTGACCTTGAAAATGGGACGACATGCAAGTGAGAGCCAACCGGCTACATAGCCAAGGTCTTACGATGTCCACACAGAATTTTGTAATTTTCAAACTCGGAAATCCCGATCACCAACAAAGATGGTGAGCTATAGGACAAGATAATTATTAAAACGGGGTGTGTGCATGCTTTACGACTTGTTTACCTTTAAAATGGGACGGCATGGCCGTGAGGATCAACCGACTGCATAAAAAAGGTCTTAAAAAACATCCAAGCCAAATTTCTGCATTTTTGACCTCGTAAATCCCGATCACAAACAAAGATAGTGAACTTTAGCACACGATAATCTTCAAAATGGGGAGTATGCACACTTCAGAGATTGTTTGACAATTAAAATGAGCCGCCATCTCCTTGAGGGCCAACTGCTTGTATATCTAAGGTTCTAACGGACGTCCACGCCAATTTTTGACATTTTCGACCTTTGAAACCTCGATTACCAACAATGATGTTGTGCTACTGCACATGATATTCTTCAAAACAGGGGGTATGCGCACTTCGGGGCTTGTTTGACCTTGAAAATAAATCGGCATAGCTGTGAAGGCCAACCGACTGCATAGCCAAGGCATTAATGGATGCCCACGCCGAATTTCAGCATTTTTGACCTTGGAAATCCCGATCTCCAACAAATATGGTGAACTATAACACACAAAAATCATCAAAAGGGGGGAATGCGCGTTTCTCGGTTTGTTTGACACTTAAAATTTTATGGCATAGTCGTGAGGGACAACTAGCTGCATAGTCAAGGTATTAAAAGTAGTCGACGCTGTAATTTGGTATTTTAAACCTCGAAAATCCTGATTACTAACAAAGATGGTGAGCTATAGCACACTATAATCATCGAAATGGGGGTATGCACATTTCGAGGCTCGTTTGACCTTAAAAATAGGTCCGCATGGCCGTGAGGGAAAACAAACATCATAGACAAAGTCTTAAATGACGTCCACGCCAATTTTTTGGCATTTTAGACCTCAGAAATCACACTCACCAAAGATGGTGAGCTATAGTACATGATAATCGTCAAAATGGGGGGTAAGCTCATTTAGGGGCTTGTTTGACCTTGAAAATGGGCCAGCATGACCGTGAGGGCCAACCGAATGCATAGCTAAAGTTTTAACGGACATCCACGAAGAATTTTGATATTTTTGACATCAGAAATCCCTATCACCAACAAAGATGGTGAGTTATAGGACATGGTAATCATCAAAACGGGGGGTATTCCCACATTGGGTCTCGTTTGACCTTGAAAAAAATCCGGCATGGCCTTCATGTCCAACCACCTAGATAGTAAAGGTCTAAACAGACGTCCACACAAAATTTAGGCACTTTCCACCTTTGAAATCCGATCAGCAACAAAGATGGTGAGATATAGCACACGATAATCGTGAAAAAAGGTGTATGCGCGCTACGGGGATCGTTTGACCTTTTAAATGGGTCGGCATGGCCGTGACGGCCAACTAGTAGCATAGACAAGGTCTTAACGGATGTACACACATAATTTCTGCATTTTCAACCTCATTAATCCCAATCATCAACAAATATGGTGAGGTATAGCACACGATAATCAACAAAAACAGGGGGTATGCAGGCTTCAATGCTCGTTTGATCTTGAAACTGGGCCGGCTTGGCCGTGAGGGCCAACGACTGCATATACAAGGTCTAAATTGACGTCCACGCCAAATTTATACATATTCTACCTCAGAAATCCCAATCACCAAGAAAGATGGTGAGTTGTATCACACGATTATGATCAAAATGGGGGTATTCGCGCTTTGGGGCTTTTGTGACCTTGAAATTGGGCTGGCATGGCCGTGAGCGATAACTATTGCATAGAAAAGGTTTTAACAGGCATCCATGCAAAATTTTGCCATTTTTGACCTCAGAAATCTCGATCACCAATAAAGATGGTGAGCTATAGCACACGATAAACGTCAAAATGGGGGGGGGTATGCATATTTCGTGGATTGTTTGCCTTTAAAAATGGGATGGCATAGCTGTGAGGGCCAACCACCTGCATAGACAAGGTCTTAACGGACTTCCACGCTGAGTTTGACATTTTTAACCTCATAAATCCAGATCATCAACAAAGATTGTGAGTTATAGCCCACGCTAATTGTCAAAATGGGGGGTATGCGCACTTCGGGGATTATTTTACTTTGAAAATGGGCCGACATGTCCGTGAAGGCCAACCGGCTGCATAGAAAAGGTTTTAGCTTATGTACGCACCAAAGTTTTCCATTTTTGACCTCAAAAATACTGATCACCAACAATGATGCTAAGCTATAGCACACGAGAATCGTCAAAACGGGGGGCATGCACGTTTCAGGGTTCATTTCACCTTGAAAATTGGCTGGCATGGCCGTAATAGAAAATTGGTTGCATAGAATAGGTCTGAAAAGAGGTCGACGCTGAATTTTGGAAATTTTGACCTCGTAAATCTCGATCACCAACAAAGATGGTGAGCTATATCACACGATAATCGTCAAAAAGGGGGGGGTATGCGTGCTTCTGGGCTCGTTTGACCTTGAAAATGGGCCGGCATGGCCATGAGGAAAATTAGTTGCATAGGCAAGGTATTAAAGGATGTCCACATTGAATTTCAGTATTTTTTACCTCAGAAATAACGATCACGAATAAACATGGTGAGCTTTAGCACACGATAACCATCAAAACAGGGGGTATGCACTTTGGCGATCATTTGACCTTGAATTGGACGGCATGGTTGTGAGGGACAACCAGCTGCATAGCCAAAGTTATAACGGGCGCCGACACCGAGTTTCGGCCTTTTTAACCTCGGAAATCCCAATCTGTAAAAAAAATGGTGAGCTATAGCACACGATAATCTTTAAAACGTGGGATATGCATGCTTTGGTGCTCATTTAATCTTTAAAATGGGCTGACATGATCGTGAGGGCAAGATGGCTGCATATCCAAGGTCTTAACGGATGACCACTCTGAATTTCGGTATTTTTTACCTTGGAAATCCTGATTACCAACAAAGATGGTAAGCTATAGCACACGATAATCGTCAAAATGGGGGGTATGCACGCTTCGGGTCTCTTTTGACCTTGATATTTGGTCGGCATGGCCGTTAGGGACAACCGTTTGCATAGCAAAGGTCTTAATGGATGTCCGCACTGAATTTCGGCATTTTCAACCTCTGAAATCCCGATCACCAACAACAATAGTGAGCTATAGCACACGATAATCATCAAAACGGGGGATATGCGCACTTTGGGATTTGTTTGACCTTAAAAATGGGCCAACATCGACGTGAGGGACAACCGACTGAATAGAAAAGGTCTTAACGGATGTCCATGCAAATTTTTTTCATTTTTTACCTCAAAAATCCTGATCACTAACAAAGATGGTGAGCTATAGCACTGGATAATAATCAAAATGGGGGGTATGCACACTTTGGGCCTCGTTTGACCTTGAAAATAAGCTGGTATGGCCGTGAGGGCTAACCGTCTGCATATCCAAGGTAGTAACAGATGCCCAAGTTGAATTCCGGCAATTTTGACCTCAAAAATCTCGATCACCAACTAAGATGGTGAGCTATTGCATACGATAACTGTCAAAACAGGGGTATGCGTGCTTCAGGACTTGTTTGACCTTGTAAATTGGTCGACATGGCGTGCGGGAAAACCGGCTGCATGTTCAATGTCTTAAAGGATGTCTATGCCAAATTTTGACATATTCGACCTCGGAAATCCCAATCACCTTCAAAGATGGTGAGTTGTAGCACACGATAATCGTTGAAACGGGGGGTATGCGCGCTTTGCGACTCGTTTGACCTTGAAAATGGGCCGGTATGGCCGTGAGGGATAACCAACTGCATAGCAAAGGTTTTAACGGACATATACACCATTTTTTACCTCGTAAATCCCGATCAACAAATGACGAGACCGACGTCGTTGACCTCTCAGAGGTCGCAGACAATCCTACATACGTCATTCTTACTTCATCTAGGTTAATTTTAGTGGAAAATTTGAAACTTTTTGTTTCCTAACATGCTTACTAAACATTCTATTACATAAATAATTGTTCACCATCAACCATCTAACATTAATATCATCAAATGACAAAAGCAGTTTATTATAACGATAAAGATGTACTTGCCAAAATGGCACCAATACAATGTCTGAACAAAAACGGGAAAGAAACGCTAGTGGAACATACTCCACTAGATCAATCCTACAACTAAGATAGAATATAAATGGGAAAGCATCCTCGAAAGCATGAGGTCCTACCAAGTTCAGATGAATGCTCGATGTCCGGATAGCTGCAGTGTTGATCCTGTAGCTCTAGTGTCCACCTGTGCCTGCACCTAAAAGTTTATAGTTGTATAGGGTTAGTACACACTTGTACTAAGTATGGGTATATGCAAGTACACACCAAGGACATGCATGATTAAGAATAGCTCTTTCCTAGCAACATGATTATAGCAGGTCAAGTCAGTGGACTTGCCAAATTGAGATTTGGAAAGTGAGTGAACTTTCCAAAATTTGGATTAGGAAAGTTTATGAGCTTTTCAAATTTGGATCAGGAAAGTTATGCCATGAGAGTAACATGCACCATCATACTTAACATTTTGAACACAGCACACAACGGCGTACATATAGCACATATCATAATTAATATAACACATAATTTGTTCATATCGTTCATTCGTATGCCATGAGACATTGGAATCATGGACTTGACATTAAGACTTCCCAAAAATGAGGTCTCAACATATGGGACCTCAACTAGGGAGTCTGCTCGTTTGACTTTGAAATTGGGAAGGCATGGGCATGAGGGCCATACGACTGTATAGCCAAGGTTTTAAAGGACTTCCACGCCAAATTTTGATATTTTCACCCTCGGAAATCATGATCACCAACAAAGATGGTGAGTTGTATCACACTTTAATCGTCAAAACGGGGGGTATGTGCGCTTCGGGTCTCATTCAACCTTGAAAATAAGCCGACATGGCCATGAGAGCAAAATGGCTGCATACAAAAGGTTTTAACGAACGTTCACACCGAATTTCTCCATTTTTGATCTTGGAAATCCCGATCACCAAAAAAGATGGTGAACTGTAGCACACGATAATCGTCAAAACATGGGGAATGCGTGTTTCTGGGTTTGTTTCACCTTGAAAATTGGCTGGCATAGTCGTGAGGGGCAAATGGCTGCATATCCAAGGTATTAAAAGATGTTGACGCTGAATTTTGTCATTTTCAACCTCGAAAATCCTGATTACTACAAAAGATGGTGAGCTATAGCACACGATAATCATCAAAATGGGGGTGTGCATACATCGGGGCTCGTTTGACCTTGAAAATAGGCTGGCATGTACATGAGGGCAAAAAAACATCATAGAAAAGGTCTTAAATGACGTCCATGCCTAATTTTGGCATTTTCAACCTCAGAAATCACGATAACCAACAAAGATGGTGAGCTATAGTACACGATAATCGTCAAAACTGGGGGTATGCACAATTCAAAGCTTGTTTGACCTTGAAAATGGGCCAGCATGTCCGTTAGGGCCAACCGACTACATAGCCAAGGTCTTAACGGACGTCCACGAAGAATTTTGGCATTTTTGACCTCGGAAATCCTGATCACCAATAAATATGGTGAGTTATAGGACAGGGTAATCATCAAAACGGGGGGTATTCCCTCTTTGGGTATGGTTTGGCCTTAAAAATTAATCCGGCATGGCCGAGAGGGCTAATCGGCTTCATAGCCAAAGTTATAATGGATGTCGACGCCAAGTTTCAGCATTTTTGACCTCAGAAATCCCAATCTATAACAAAAATGGTGAGCTAACACACACGATAATCTTTAAAATAGGGGATATGCATGCTTCGGGGCTCCTTTGATCCTTAAAATGGCTAGCATAACCGTGAGGGCCAGACGGCTGCATATCTAAGGTATTCACGGACGTCCAATCTGAATTTCAAAGTTTTTGACCTCAAAACTCCCGATCACCAACAAAGATGGTGAGCTATAGCACACGATAAACGTTAAAATGGGGGGTATGCGCGTTTCGTGGATTGTTTGACTTTGAAAATGGGACGGCATGGCCGTGAGGGCCAACCGACTGCACAGACAAGGTCTTAACAGACTTCCACGCTGAATTTTGACATTTTTAACCTCGGAAATCCTGATCATCAACAAAGATGGTGAGTTATAGCCCACACTAATCGTCAAAATGGGGGTTATGCGCGCTTTGGGGCTTGTTTGACCTTGAAAATGGGTCAGCATGACCATGAGGGCCAAGCGCCTGCATAGAAAAGGTTTTAACGGAAGTCCACATCAAAGTTTTCCATTTTGACCTCGAAAATATCAATCACCAACAAAGATGGTAAGCTATAGCACACGAGAATCATCAAAACAGGGGGTATGCGCTTTTCAGGGCTCGTTTCACCTTGAATATTGGCTGGCATGGCCGTGATGGAAAACTGGTTGCATAGACAAGGTCCTAAAAGACGTCGATACCAAATTTTGGCATTTTTGACATCGGAAATCCCAATCACCAAAAAGATGGTGAGATAATAGCACAAGATAATCTTCAAAAAGAGGGGTATGCGTTCTTCTAGGATCGTTTTACCTGGAATGTAACAACCTAAAAATGGATATACTAGGTGATACTTAATGTGTCAAGAATGCCTATGATTAGACCAGGGTTCACACTAATTGATGCGCGTAGAACCAGACTTCGGAACCCTTGCTACATCCAAGACAACTAACTTGGGGAGTTAGTTGAGCTAGGAAAGGTTGGGTCCAACCATGTAGGACTCTCGAATACGAAGATTTACTCGAAGGAGTCTTTACCGGACTTAAAAAGAGGAAATCTTGTGTTTGAAGGGTCTAGGGGTAAAATGGTCTTTTTCCAATCTAAGTGTAATATCGTAATTACCCTAAATATATATAATTAAGTATTTATTTAGTAAGGTGGAGGTGAAATTTGGGGAGAGTTAGCCGAAATTGAGCTCTTGAAATGAAGTCTTGCTTCACCCGGGTTCGAACCTAGGTGGAAGGAATGAATTAATGTGATTTTTATTTAAGCTATTGAATTAATATAATTAATTGATAATTATTATTCATTATCTGATTTAAAATAAAATAAAAATCAGATTTTTAATAATTAAGAAAACCTTATTTGACTAAGTCCTAAACTAGACTCCTAAGCCTAATATAACTCCCACTCTCTCACGTCTATCTCTCAACTCTCACGCTCAATCTCTCCCATTATTTTACACGATATTACTATGCCAAAATAAGATACTAAAGAATAAAAATAAACCAAATTCTTCACACTTGAAGAACTCAGACGAAATTAATTAAGAGAGGTTGTCATTCGAGTGGAGTTAATATTGAGGAGGCTTAGACGTGTTCTTGAGTGGAGTTTTTGGGCAGAAAATTCAAGGTTTGAACGTCAAGCTAAGGTATGGGTTTAACTCTCTATTTGTTCCTTACCCAAGAGACCCCTTAATGTTCGTGTTAGTCATTCGAAAACTAAGATTGTTTCACCTTTTGCATGCCCCTGTCACTAGCTCCTAATGAATCTTAGGTTGGGTATGATTGCTGGTAGATTTAGGTGTATGTGATACTTTTGTGATGACTATAATTACGTTTGTGTACTTGAAATCGTATGAAATGCAACTATGTACTCGTAAGTTGGTGCAAGTGTGTGTATGTGCAAAAAAATGTCAATGTGAAGGTTATTGTGAATGAGGTCAAGTTAAGGATTCAAGTTTAATATTATTTTGGTTGTCATTTGATGTACATAAACCTATGTAAATCGTGATGTTTATAAAAATGGAAGTGGGGCTGATTTGATTGCCAATAATTTAGCTAAACGAATCCATGAAATACACTCCAAAAACTGTCAAACGATCCATGAATCTTCCTAAGTTTTCGAGTGGAAATATTGATGAAAATAAGTTGAGAAAATGATTAAGTGTACAGCCAAAAATATAAGTTTAGTTTAGGCTAAAATATTGAAGGGAAATCTGGAAAATTAAATTAATTTAAAGGGGTGAGGCCACCAGGATTCGAACATGTGACCTCACCCGTGTGAAACCTTAATCTCGCAAGAAAGAAAGAAATGGGGCTGGGGGGGGGATTCAAAATGGGGTGTACATGCGAGTAAGGAGAATGAAAAACTTTAAATAAATAAAATGGGAGGCGTGGGAATCGAACCCACGACCTCAAGGTTGGAAAGGAGAAGGGCGAAATAAATTAGAAAATAAAGTGAGGCTGTGGGGGCTCGATCTAACAACCTCACTACCAAACGCCTAGCTAAGCCAATTTTAATTAAAAATAAAATAAGGAGGCTGTGGGGGTTCGAACCCACAGCCTCCCAATTTGCAGCGAAATAATGAATAAAATAAAAAGAGGCTGGTGGGGTTTGATCCCACAACCTCTTGGTCTAGGCAAATTGGACAATACAAATTTCAAATGAAAAATAAAAAAGGGTTGTGGGGGTTCGATCCCACAATCCTTCGGCCAAGTAAGAGGAAAACCCAAGGAGAAAAATAAAGATAGAATGTTGATGTTAGGGCTCAATCAAGGGTCTCAATGTCATGAAGACTAAAAATAAAGTCAAGGAAAAATGTAAGTATAGTCCAAGGGGTTCGAACTTGGGTTCCCTAGCCCAAATTTCCATATTTATACATAAATCATACGTGAATTAAATGTTCAAGAATAATTCCACCTACTTAGACCGAAATCGAGATCTTGGCATACATACAAGATACATAAGTCTTGTACTACATAATCTTAGGAAGATATGAGTCACTTAACATTCTATGAATGAAGCCTCATGGCTTGCATGTATAGACCCATAAGTCTAGCATACGATTAAAAATAAGTGAACCTAAGATGTATGTAATGAAATGATGAAACCCTAGAAGGGTTAAGTACGAGTGTAAGATACACTAAATGGCCAAGTGCATTGGCATATGACGAAATGGACAATGCAATGATGAAATGAACAATGAAGTGATGAAACCCTACAAGGGTTAAGTAAGAGTGTGAAACACACTAAATGTCCAAGTGCATTGGCATATGATGAAATGAACATTCACGCAAAAAAAAGGGGTGAGTAATTATAAGAGCAAATGTGCTAACGTTAATGAATGTGGTGACAACATCATACGAGGCTATGTAAAAGATGAGAGCAATCTCAAATGAGCCTAAGTAAATGTTACTAAAACGTACTCACCTCTGACAGTGTAAAGTTAATGAAGACACAGTATCTATGAACACTCTAATGAAAGCATTGAGATTAACATAATTAATACTAATGATGAGATGAGAAATCATCTATTGATATATGACGTCCTCATATTAGAAGCCAGCTTCCATGACGTATGAGTTGAATGTAATGGAACTTTATACTGAGCACCGATAGACTAGCTATGAGCGGTGATGCCTTCTTTCGGGAAGGGCGGAGGTTCACGTCACTCTCATGAGATGAAACTGTCCGGCATGCCGGGTAAGGGTCTCCTTATATCTCCTAGTCATCCAACCTATACTGCCAATATAGGTATCTGGCCGGGTTAAATTCCCATGTACGCTAGCATGTTTTGGGTCACTTTGGCCGGTGATTCCACCTCTTTTTGGTGTGGGGGAGACACTGGATTTCATGATGCTCACATGATCTATGTCGGTTAAAGTTAAAGTTCCCAATGAATGAATAAGGTCAGCCTCAATTAATGTATATAATGAAACGAATGATACCAAAGGTGTTAGGATAGGATAATCAATAGGTGAGTTAGATTAAAGTAATGACATTAGGTCATTCTTAGTCATTGCACAACAAACCCGATGAAAGTCTTAAACTACATCCTAGGTATAGCTGGTGTTTACACTGACCCATGAATGAAATGAAATGAAGTATGTATGAATGAATGAAGCAGACTATGAGTTTGCTAAATCAGACTCACTAGTTTAGGTCCCATATGTTGAGCCCTCATTTTTGGGAAGTCTTGTCAAGTCCATGATCCAAGGTCTCATGGCATACGAATGAATGATATGAGCAATGTTATGTGTTATATGAATTATGATATGTGCTATGTGTACGCTGTTGTGTGCTGTGTGCAAAATGTTAAGTATGATGATGCATGTTACTCTCATGGCATAACTTTCCTAATCCAAATTTGGAAAGTTCACTCATTTTCCTAATCTTAATTTTGCAAGTCCACTGACTTGACTTTCCATAATCATGTTGTTAGGAAAGAGCTATCCTTTCTCATGCATGTCGTTGGTGTGTGCTTGCATATACCCATACTTAGTACAAGTGTGTAATAATTCCATACAACTCTATATTTTTAGGTGTAGGCACAGGTGGACGCTAGAGCCTACAGTTGATGTTGCAGCTATTCGGACGTGGAGCTTTCATCCGGACTTGGTAGGTCCTTATGCTTTCGAGGCTGTTTACTGTTATTATCTAGCTTAGATGTAGGCTTTAGCTAGTGGAGCATGTCCCCACTAGTGTTTCTTTCCACTTTCATTTTATACATTGTATTGGTGCCATTTTGGCAAGTACATATTTATCGTTATAATAAACTGTTTCTTTCATTTGATGATCTTAATGTTAGATGGTTGATGGTGAACAATTATCTATGTAATAGAATCTTTATTAAGCATGTTAAGAAACAAAAATTTTCAAATTTTCTGCTAAAATTAACCTAGAGGAAGTAAGAGTGACGTAAGTAGGATTGTTTGCGACCTCTGAGAGGTCAACGACGCAGGTCTCGTCTGGGGTCTAAACTCGGCTTCATAGACAATGTATTAAACGACGTCCATGCTGAATTTCGGCATTTTTGACCTCAGAAATCACGATCAAGAATAAAGATGGTGAGCTATAGCACACGATAACTGTCAAAACGGCAGGTATGCACGCTTCGGGGCTCGTTTGACCTAGAATGGGCCGGCATGGTTGTAAGGGCCAGCCGCGTTCATAGCAAAGTTATAACGGATGTCGACGCCGAGTTTTGGCTTTTTTGACCTCGGAAATCCCAATCTGTAACAAAAATTATGAGCTATCGCACACGATAATATTTAAAACGGGGGGTATGCATGCTTCAGGGCTCGTTTGATCTTCAAAATGAGCCGACATGACCGTGAGGGCCAAAAGGCTGCATATCCAAAGTCTTAACGGACGTCCAATCTGAATTTTGGCATTTTTAACCTCAGAAATCCCGATTACGAACAAAGATGGTGAGCTATAGCACACGATAAATGTCAAAACGGGGGGTATGCACGCTTCGGGGATATTTTGACCTTGAAAATGGTCCGGCATGGTCATGAGTGCCAATCGGCTGCATAGCTAAGCTCTTAACGGAGTCGATGCCAAATTTTGGATTTTTTCACTTTGGAAATCCCGATCACCAAAAAAGATGGTGAGTTATAGCACATGATAATCATCAAAACACGGGGTATGCACTCTTCAAGGCTTGTTTGACCTTGAAAATTGGCCGGCATGGCCATGAGGGCCAATCAGCTACTTATCCAAGGTCATAATAGACGCCCAAGTCAAATTTTGGACCTCAGAAATCCTGATCACCAACAAAGATGGTGTGCTATTGCATAGGATAACCGTCAAAACGGGGGGTATACGTGCTTCAGGGCTTGTTTGACCTTGTAAATTGGCCGTCATGGCCATGTGGGCCAACCGACTGAATATTCAAGGTCTTAACGGACGTTCACAATTAATTTCGGTGTTTTCAACCTCGGAAATCCCGATAACCAACAAAGATTGTGAACTATAGCACATGATAATCTTTAAAACGGAGGGTATGCGCGCTTCGGTGATCGTTTGACCTTTAAAAAGGGTCGGCATGGCCGTGAGGGCCAACCGGATGCATTGTCAAGGTCGTAAGGTACGTCCACATCAAATTTTTACATTTTTGACCTTAAAATTCTCAATCACCAACAATGATGGTCAGCTATAGCATACAATAATCGTCAAATTGGGGGGTATGCGCGCTTCGAGGCTCGTTTGACCTTGAAAATGGACTGGCATAGCCGTGAGGGCGAACTAGCTGCATAGAAGAGGTATTAATGGACGTTCATGCCGAATTTCGTCATTTTCAACCTTGGAAATCCTGATCACCAACAAAGATGGTGAGCTATTGCCTGGATAATCGTCAAAATGTGGGGTGTATGCGCGCTTCGAGGTTCTTTTGACCTTGAAAATCAACCTGCATGGCCTTGAAGGCCAACTGGCTGCATAACTAAGGTATAAATGGACGTCCACCCAAAATTTTGACATTTTTTGACCTCAGAAATCCCGATCACCAACAAAGATGGTGAGCTATAGAACACGATAATTGTTAAAATAGGGGGTATTTGTTCTTAGGGGCTCATTTGACCTTTAAAATGGACTGGCATGGGCGTGAGGGAGAACCGAAGGCATATCCAAGGTCATAACGAACCTATACACCAATTTTTGACATTTTCGACATTGTAAATCCTGATCACTAACAAAGATGGTGAGCTATAGCACATAATAATCATCAAAATGGAGGGTATGCGCGCTTCGGGGATCGTTTGACCTTGATATTTGGTCGGCATGGACGTTAGGGACAACCGTCTGCATAGCAAAGGTCTTAATGGATGTCCCCACTGAATTTCCACATTTTCAACCTCGGAAATCCCGATCACCAACAAAGATGTTGAGCTATAGCACACAATAATTATCCAAACATGGGATATGCGCGCTTTGGGATTTGTTTGACCTTGAAAATGGGCCAACATTGACGTGAGGAACAACCGGATGAATAGCAAAGGTCTTAACAGACGTCCACGCAGAATTTTATCATTTCTTACCTCGAAAATCCTGATCACTAACAAAGATGGTGAGCTATAGCATAGGATAATCATCAAAATGGGGGGTATACACGCTTTGGGCCTCGTTTGACCTTGAAAATAAGTTGGCATGGCCGTGAGGGCTAATCGGCTGCATAGTCAAGTTCTTAACAGATGTCCACACCGAATTTCGACATTTTCCACCTCTAAAATCCCAATCACCAACAAATATGGTGAGCTATAGCACACGATAATCGTCAAAACAGGGGGAAATTTTGCTTCTGGGCTCGTTTGACCCTGAAAATGGGCCGCCATAGACGTGATGGCCAATCGGCTGCATAGCCAAGCTCTTAAAGGAGGTTGATGCTGAATTTCAGCTTTTTCAACCTCGGAAATCCCGATCACTAACAAAGATGGTGAGCAATAACATGGGATAATCATCAAAATGGGGGTATACGCACTTCGTGGCTTGTTTAACCATTAAAATAGACCGGCATGGTCGTGAAGTCAAACCGATTTTATAGTCCAAGACGAATTTAAGCATTTTGACTTCGTAAATCCCGATCACCAACAAAGATGGTGCGCTATAACACACGATAATCGTCAAAATGGGGGGTATGCTTGTTCGGGGCTGGTTTGACCTTGAAAATGGGACGACATGGTCGTGTGGGCCAACCGGCTGCATAGACAAGGTCTCAACGGATGTCCACGATGAAATTTAGCATTTTTAATCTCAGAAATCCCCATAAACAACAAGGATGGTGAGCTATAGAACACGATAATCGTCAAAATGGGGGGTATGCGCGATTCGTGGCTCGTTTAGCCTTGAAAAAAGGCCGGTATGACCTTAGGGACAACCGATTACATAGCTAAGGTCTTAAAAAACGTCCACGCAAAATTTTGGCATTTTCGACCCCAAAAATCCTGATCACAACCAACGATCGTGAGCGATAGCATAAGATAATCATCAAAACGGGGGGTATGCACGCTTTGGGGCTCGTCTGACCTTGAAAATGGGATGTCATTGCCGTGAGGGCCAACCTGATCATAGCCAAAATCTTTATTGATGTCAACGCCAAATTTCAGCATTTTCAACCTTGGAAAACCCGATCGCCAACAAAGATGGTGAGCTATTGCACGCGATAATCGTCAAAACAGAGGGTATACGCGCTTCGAGGCTCATTTAACCTTGAAAATGGACATGAATGGTCGTGAAGGCCAACATGCTGCATCGCCAAGGTATTAATGGATGTACACTCCGAATTTTGGCATTTTGATCTCGAAAATCTTGATCACTAACAAAGATGGTAAGCTATAGCACACGATAATCATTAAAATGGGGGGTATGCACGCATTGGGATTTGTTCGTCCTTAAAAACGGGACGGCATGGCCGTGAAGGCTAACCGGAGGTAGAGAAAATGTCTTCATGGACATCCATGCCGAATTTTTGCATTTTTGACCTCAGAAATCCTGATCACTAACAAAGATGGTGGGCTATAGCAAAGGATAATCATCAAAACGGGGGGGGGGGNGGGGGGTATGCGCGCTTCGAGGCTTGTTTGACCTTAAAAATAAGTCGGCATGGCCGTGAGGTCCAATCGGCTGCATAGTCAAGGTCTTAACATACATTCACACCAAATTTTGGCATTTTCCTTCACTGAAATTCCAATCACTAACAACGATGGTGAGCTATAGCATAAGATAATAATCAAAACGATGGGTATGCAGGCTTCTGGGCTTGTTTGACCTTGAATTTGATCGGCGTGGCCGTGACGGCCAACTGGCTGCACAGCCAAGGTCTTAACGGATGTTCGACCAAATTTCCGCATTTTCTACCTCAGAAATCCGGATTACCAACAATGATGATGATCTATAGCACAAGATTATCGTCAAAACGGGGGGGGGGGGTATGCGCTCTTTGGGGCTATTTCGTCCTTGAAAATGGGTCGGCATGGCCATAAGGGACAATCGACTGCATATCAAAGGTCTTAACGGATGTCCACGCTGAATTTCCGCATATTCGACCTCAAAAATATTGATTACCAACAAAGATGGTGAGTTGTAGCACACGATAATCGTCAAAACGGGGGGTTTGCGCTCTTCGGGGCTCGTTTGACCTTGAAAATGGGTCGTCATGGCCGTGAGGGTTAATCGGCTACATAACAAAGGTTTTAAGAGACGTCCATTCCAATTTTTGTCGTTTTCGACCTTGGAAATCCCGATCAACAAAAAAAGATTACTATAGAAAAAATGCTTATTTAAGACCAACATTTAGGGACGAGCTACGAATTCCGTAACTAAAGATATATGTACTGGGACGAGAATATATTCCGGTCCTTATATGTATATTCTATTGTGATGATACCTTATCCGATCTCTAAATAATATATTAATTTGTCCCAAATTGTAATAAAAAATTTAAGCACCCGAATTCCCGACATTCCAGCCAAAATTAAATATTAAAGAATTAAAAAAAACTTTTTTTCACCAAAATCTAGGCGCCATTTCTGTTTTAGCCAAAAAGGAAAAACCCTTCGATAAAACGTAACAAGGAAAAAAAAATCTTCGGCTCAATGTCGCAGCTTCCTATAGCTCCTCAATCGATCGTTGTTTCTCAACTACAACGTCCGACCTAATCTGAACATCAAAGTACTTCCAACTGCAGCTCTGTGTTCTTACTCGTTTAGATGTTGCTCTCCAACTCGGTGAGACCGATACATGTTTGCTTCTTCTTCTAATCAAGTTTCTATTGTTTTGAATTCCATAAACTACATTGATGGATATTTTTATTGTTTTATTAAAGTTACTCTTCTTCTTGTTCTTTTGATTTTCTATCATTAGATAGTTTAAAAGTTTCTTAATATGATATGTTTTCTTTTTTACCATCAGTGAAAGGTTCTTAGGTTGAGTTTCTAATAGTGACCTGATTTTGTTAACTGTTGTATGTGACTGAAGATTCATCTTTTGTATAGAGTGCATATTTTATTTTAAAAGTCTAATTATTTTGCTAACCACATACACTAGTTTACTGTCTTTGATGTTGATATTTTGTGAGCGAAAAAGAACTAGACCTGTTACATGTAACTTTTAATGTAGGGGAGGTGAGACTTGCAAATAGATATATTGTATCTATAAGGTCCATACCTTTTCCATAGAGCTTATTAAGCAAGAAAAATGTGTGTGTGTGTGATATTTATATAGTTATTCCAAAAGATTGAGTAAAATTTTGTTGTTTTCACCCATGTGTTGTCCTAGATTCTTTCACAATCTCTCCTGGATCTTTAGTCACCATGAGCACAAACTGCATCATCATTACAAACAGATAGTAGTTTCTACACGAGATAGTTCCCAAATGGAACTTTCATTAACTCAAAGATATGATGAATGATGCCATTGAATATCATCTAAACATCTTCAAAGGTCCCTTTATCAAATATCCTCTGTAAAAACCTACACCCAAGCTGATCTTTTGCGGCCAAATACACCTTGTTCTATATATTTTAATCCTCTAACGACAAATCATTTCTACTAGCTCCTCTCACATGGAATTCAATTTCCCCTAAACCAACTTTATAAGATTCTAATGCAGTAACCCATTTCTCGCCGGTTTCTTCTCTTGCAACCTTTCAATTTTAATCTCACTCCTTGGTCTTTTCTTCTGACCCCTTAAACATCTGCGTTCAAAAGCATATTTTAAATATTCCCCTTGCATTATGAAGCTTTCTTCACAACTTTAACTGTCTTGGTTTCTTGAATTTGGAAATGGGGATAAAGGGAGATTCATTATGCTAGTAGGCCTTTGCTAGAACAGGCATTTGTTATGAAGGATAATAAATAGTAGGAAAAGATAAAACTGCAACATGGTACAGACACCATGCTTATTTAAGTACAAGGGACATAGGGAACAAAAGGGGGGGGGGGATACATAGGTGGAAAGGTCATAAACTAAAGAGTAAGCTAAGGACTTGCCATGCTTCGCCAGTGCATCTGCCATAGTATTTGTAGTCCTATAGACATGGTGAAGTTCAGTGCCCGGCAACTCAGCCAAAAGGTCTCTCCAGATAGATAAAATAGCGAGATACTTCGGGTTATTAGAGGGGTGGAATGATGTCGCAAGTAACAGTCCATGGTACAGGCCAAAAAGTATTGCGTGGACAACCTTAGTGCGATGAATGGGTTAGGTGTAACAAAATACCCAAACAGCTAAAGAACATCTAACGGTAGTGTCTAGGTCGATGGCTCCATAGATATTCAATTTAAAAGAGTGAATGGGAGGAGTAGTACAACAAGGACACACACAGGAGCATTGGGTGGCTGTATAGGCTGGGAAGAGGCCAAGGTTGTATATTCAGAGACTCGAAAGATGAGATCGCTTGGGGAAACAAAGTCATGATGGGCGTTAAAAACATTATGGTTACAACTAAGCCATATATTCGAAAGAGGATAGGGAATGAGGGTAGAAAAAGATATGTCAAGAGAGGGGGTGAGCAAGATTTAGAATTTCGCAGATTTAGTATGCAAAGTTTTTGATTATTTGAAACTATAACTAGCCTTGGTGCTTGCTGAATCAACATTCTCATTTTACTATATTTGCTGTGAGAAGTTATTTTCTGCTACAACCAAGTGATCACTACAAATGACTTTCTAACATCACTTTCTTCGAACATGTATGTTCTCACTTGTATTGCCAATTGTGTCCCACTTTTCATGTTGAATTTAAATCTAATGGAGGACTCATAAATTGGAGTTTCTACATCAATATGTTAGAATAGCTTTAGCTCCTTCCAGATGCAAAAGGCCAAAGCTTGCATGTTGTAATGGCGTTGAGGTTTGTCGTCCGTCTGGTTCAATTACTATTACCCATTCATTAAGCAATCCAATTTTCACTTGATCAAGTTTAACGCAGAAGCATCATGATGAACCGGAAAATAACAAAATTGATTTATTTGGAATGAGAATTTAATTCTATATGTATTTCCAGCGGCTAACTACATGTGAGATATATTGTGTTCCATAAAGTATTGCATAGTTGTGATTTGTAATTTTTTGTTCCAGAAAGTTTTTCTCCTGGGAAATTTTGATTTGTAATTTTCTTAGTTCTTTGTTAATGTATTGTGTGAAGATTCAAGTAATTCAACTATTTAGTAACATTCTCTTTTCTGATATCTTTTGGAGGCTTAACTCGAAGAAATGGTTCAAGCAGATCCATCTCTACCTATTATAGAGATTGTTGAAGAACTCTTCTTTGCTCAACCATCTCATGTCCCACCTACTATATCATCCGTTTCAATGGAATGATCATTGCCTATTTAACTTACCAAGTTAGTAACAATATACCTGATTTTTTAAAATTTCTTTATAGTTAGTGAATGTAGAGATGGGATCTATTTTTGAATACCTGCACTACTCAACTTTCTCTAATTGTGATGGGTTATGTTTTCCATTTTCTGCATAACGGAAAAAACTTTTTTTTGTGCACTGCTGCCAGCTTCTCTATTTTACCATATTTTCCCTCATTGTTGTACTTCCTGATCGTCTCTTAAGGTATCCTTTCTGTTGCTGCAACTTAACCTTATTTTAAATTTTTTGCACTGCCAAAAAAGTTATGCTACCAAAAAATAAGACAGAAACCTTTCTTTAAGATCAAATCAGATATCACCAGTTTTCCATCGAACTAAGGAGTATTTTTTTACGTCGAATTACTCAAAAACAATGTAACCTACTAGAGAAAGAGGAATGAAGTGTGCAGAAAAAGTGCTGGTGGAATGGAGGATTTGCCCAACTTCACATCAACATATCCTTAAACAAAAGGTGAGAGCTCCACTGTAAATGTTCAATGACTGAAGCAACCTTTTCTAAAAAACAATGAACTAGATTGTAATAGAATATCTTGACACTGTAGAAGTTCCACTTATTGCAGTAAAATTCTTCACGACAATTGCAAAACTCCCTTTTACACCAGTGGTGAGTAACTAGATCAATAACCATTAGCCATCAAGGACAAGAGATGGTAAAGAAAGTACAACCCTCTAGATGTTATGGAAATTATATTGTGAAAAATCTTTAAATTTTCCAGTTATTGAAGCACCTCTTGCAACATACTACAAAGAAATCATGTATGCAACTTGAATATCCCATTTTATCAAAATCCATTGCGAATTTTTCGAAGAAACACCACTCAAATGGAAGAAATTCAAGGATCATCGATACTTGTACTATTCTTTCTCGTGTTTTATTTTTTGGTATGTATCCATGTGTGCAGTCTTTGAATGTTGAAGGAGGGATTAACTTCATATTTAGTTTGGGATTGACATACAAACTTCGTTTCGGATCGATGAATAGTTGATTGGTATTAATGTTGCATTTTACGGTTACCTTTCTTTTTAAGTATCATTGTTAGTTAGATACCGTCTTTGTTAGAGTTGTCAATTATTGGGTATTGATGGTATGATCTTCTAGCAGCTTTTAATTCATTGTATCTGGTATTCTCAGGTTCCTTGAATTTTCTTTGATCTTTGTTGTTAGGAATTTCCAAGGGGAGGGGAAATTTTGACTCGTTAAGTTTGTTTACCTCAAATATTGTTTTTCCATTGTGATAACTCTCCCTTGGACATGCAATTCATGTATATTGTGCTCCTAGAGAGGCTTATTGGTAAGTGTTGGTAGTAATATATATCTATTTCACGTAAAACTTCCTGCACAGCTGCAACATAACAATATTGCTGCCAGCTTCTATTTTTTTTTTTTACACTTTTCTGCCAAGTTGTTGTTCATCCAGCTCGTCTCTTAAGCTATCTTTCTATCCATTTATGTCTATGTTACTAAACGTTATTTAGGTGTGGTTTCCAAAATAGATGTTGGATTCTTGATTGAAGTATCTGAATGTTTTTCTAATAGATTATTTTCTTATTTATTGCAGATTTTGTAGATGTTCCTGGATATCACATGACAGACTAAACTTTAATTTTTTTGCTCAATTTTTGTTCACTCTTCAATGAAGATACAACTTTAGAAGATGGACTTATAACTCATTCTCACATTGCTATGCATGTTATGCAAAAACTTGGATGCGATCTAAGTTTGCTTTGTTGATTACGCAAATATTGAAACTTACATCATGTGATGATCACACGTTTATTGTAATCAATCACACTCTTTATTTCTATCGCCTTACAACCATTTTTATATAATCTTTTGTATCCAGATATTTAGTTATAATTAATGTGATATTTGTTAGATTTTTGTGCTAATAGTGATTAGTTAGAGACCATAATGATTGACTGTCCCTAAAGGTCAATCTAGGACCACAATTGTTGCTCGTCTCTAACTCATAAGCTAGGACTAGAAGTGATGCTCACCTTTAAACGAAATTGAGGACCAGGTTGTTGATCATCTCTAAAACTACTCTAGGACCAGTTTGTTATGGTCACTAGAGCTATTCTAGGACCAGATTGTTAACGACCTCTAACGTTATTCTAGGTCCAGGTTGCACTCGTCTCTAAAGAGTTTCTAGGACTAAGTTGCAGAAGGTCGCAAAATGAGGTATAACGACCTAAAAGTATTTCACGGCCAGTCCATTTGAGACTAGATTTCCAGTCCCTAAAAGTATTTCATGACCGGTGTTTTTTTTCGTCTAAAAACCATTCAGGGACTAGTTTTTGGAAATCCTTCTCAATGACCTATAGCGACAACACTTTCTAGGACGAGTGAGGACCAGACTTTTCTGATCTCGATTTCTCAGTTGGGACCAGATTTTAACTTTTAGGGACTAGATTTTTCTTCCTTAGAGGCTGATTTTCTTGTAGTAGACGGTGAACCATAGCACACGATAATCATTAAAACAGAGGGTATGCAAGCTTTGGGGCTCGTTTGATATTGAAAATGGGTCGGGATAACCGTGAGAGCCAACTGGTGGCGTAGCAAAGGTCTTAACAAACCTGTACGCTGAATTTCCACATTTTCAACCTTGGAAATCCCAATTACCAACAAAGATGGTGAGCTATAGGACACGATAATTGTCAAAATGGGGGGTATGCGCGCTTCTGGGCTCGTTTGACCTTGAAAATGGGCTAGCATGACAGTGAGGGATAACCGGATGCATATCCAAGGTCTTAACAGACGTCCACGCTGAGTTTTGGCATTTTCAACCTCGGAAATCCCGATCACCAACAAAGATGGTGAGTTGTAGCACACGATAATCATCAAACTGGGGGTATGCACACTTTGGGGATCGTTTGACCTTTAAAATAGGCTGGCATGGCCGTGTGGGCCAACTGGCTGCATCAATAAGGTGTTAACAAACGTTCACGATGAATTTTAGCATTTTCAATCTCGGAAATCACGAGCAACAATAATGATGGTGAGCAATAGCACACGATAATCATCAAAATAGGGGTATGCGCGCTTCAGGCTTGTTTGACCTTTAAAAAGGCCGGCATGGTCGTGAGGGCCAACCGGCTGCATACACAAGGTCTTAATGGACGCCCACGCCAAATTTTGGCATATTCAAACTCGGAAATTCCGATCACCAACAACGACGGTGAGCTATATCATAAGATAATCGTCAAAACGTGGGTATGCACGCTTCGGCGCTTGTTTGACCTTGAAAATGGGCCATCATTGCCGTGAGGGACAACAGACAGCATAGCCAAGGTCTTAACGGATGTCCACATTGAATTTAGGCATTTTTAACCTCGAAAATCCCGATCACCAACAAAGATTGTCAGTTGCAGCACACGATCATCGTAAAACAGGGGTTATGCGCACTTCGGGGCTTGTTTGACCTTGGAAATGGGCTTGCATGGCCGTGAGGGACAACCCTCTGCATAGATAAGGTTGTAACGGATGTCCACGCTGACTCTCACCATTTTCGACCTCAGAATTCCCGATCACCAACAAAGATGATGAGCTATTGCACACGATCATTGTCAAAATGTAGGGTATACGCGCTTCATGTCTCGTTTGACCTTGAAAATGGGATGGCATGGTCATGAGAGACAACATAGCTAAGGTCTCTATGAAAGTCCACGCCCAATTTCAGCATTTTCGACCTCAAAAATTCCTATCACCTTCAAAGATGGTGAGCTATAGCACACGATAATAATCAAATTGAGGGTATGCACACTTCGAAACTCGTTTGACCTTAGAAATTTGCCGGCATGGCTGTGAGGGCTAACCGGCTATATAGGCAAGAGCTTAACAGACGTCGACGTCAAATTTTGGCCTTTTTGACCTCGTAAATCCTGATCACCAACAAAGATAGTGAGCTATAGCACACGATAATCATTAAAATGGGTGGTATGAACGCTTTGGATCTCGTTTGATCTTTAGAATTGGCCGGCATGGCCTTGAGGGCCAACCGGCTGCATAGTTGAGGTCTTAAAGGATCTCCACGCTAATTCGGCATTTTTCACCTCATAAATCCTAATCACCAACAAAGATGGTAAGCTATAGCACACAATAATCGTCAAAACAGGGGGTATACGTGCTTCAGGATTGTTTGACCTTGAAAATAGACCGGTATTGTAACACCCTAAAACGAACTAAGGTGAACTAGAGTATAGAAGTGTTTCTCGAGTAAATCTTAAATTAAAATGAGTAACATTAGTTATATTAGGCAGTGTGTGAAGTTTGGTTAAGTTTTGAGGTCAAACATACGAGAAAGTCCATGACGTTCGCAAAGTGTGCCTTAGAGAGTGCTTGTGTGTCTTGGGGTGTTTGAGTGAGTTTTACGTGTTCATTTTGCTTGAATTTGGTGTGAGATATTCCTAAGACCTAGACGACTATGTTTAGGCGTTTAACATTAGGGTACGACCCCACCTAGGACCCACTAGGGGCCCTAGAAGAGGACCCCACCTCTTGGCAACAAGCTGCCAAAACAGTGACCAAATGACGACCCTAGGGACGGTCCGTTGGTCAACTAACGGTCTGTCGAACATGGGCGTTGATTGTACCTGAAAGGTCCTGTTGTCCAGGCTCCAAATGGAGATAAGTCTCAAGATACGAGACCCACCAATGGACCGTTGATGGACAGACAGTTCGTTGGTTGGCAATCGTCGATGGAAGCTGTCCAAAAAGCTGTCTTTTCCTTTGAAGTCTTGGGGTGTTTGGTAAATCACCCCAAGTCTCTTATGAACCTAGGAAGTTTTTTTTAGGGTTATTTAGATATATTAAGGTGTTTCGAATCCTAAGACCTAATTTTAGACTCCTCATCCTAAAACCCAAAACCCCTCTTCCTTAGAAGACTCTCTCAAGTCACCATGGAGGATAGAAGTCAAGAAGGAAGTAGGAGGGCTGTTGGCGGTCGTTTTTTCATCAAAAATAATTTGTGTTTATTTAATTGGAGTTATGGTATCCATCCTTGAAATCTCTTTCATTCAAGGAGCCCCTTTCTAAAAGATTTCAAAAAGAGTTTTCCACCCTAGTTTCTTATATCTTCAACTCTAAGTATGGGTCTTGCATGAAAACGTTTTGAATGACTTAATTATGATGTTTCAGATGTTAGTTGATGATTTTAAGGTTAAAAATTCAATGAAATCATGTTCAAGCTTATTATCAAATTTTGTCTTAAGAAATGGGTTAAATGAGCATGAATTGGTAGTCTTTGAGCTTTGGTTTCTTATAGTTGTTATTGTTATTTAGATACTGCCCAAAAGGGCTATTATGATGAAATATTGAGTAAAATGTTGTAGGTGATGAAATTTTGGACAAAAGGGTAAGTTGGTTATGTTGTTAAGCTTTAATTTCGAAATGCTCTTGAGTGGTATGGTCCACCTTCTTGGTGGCGGTGTTTACTTGAATTGTATGAATGTAAAGTTACTAGTTTATTGTGAATGAGTCTATTAAGGCTTATTATGTGAAGTAAGATGATAATAATTTTATTCTTGTTAAATGTGCCTTATGAAGCTATTATGTGAAGTAGACTATAATGTATGCTTGAATGAAGTTATTCGTGTTAACTATTTTATGAAGCTTGTTATGAGAAGTATGCTAAGGATTATGTATATATGCTTTTGTGAAGCATATAAAGTGTGTGATGTGATGAATGAAGGTTTGAGAATGTATAGAAGTTAAATGTAAATGAAATGATGCTTATGTTCATGGTTTCCTCACATTTACACACACGCTCACACTTGAATAATGAAGCTAAGTTAAGTCCAAAGGGGATGTTTTGGGGTGAACACTCTTCGTGATTTGAAATGATGTTTTTAGTAGAAACCTCACTACATCCTAAGAGCTTTCTAAGATAGGTCGGAGGATGAATGACCTTCGTGAGTTGAGATGTGGTGTTCACTAGTTATCCTTAAACTATAGATTATAATTTTTAGAATCCATGGGAAGTTATGACTAGCCCCGAGAGGATATGAAAAATAGGTGGTTACACTTCGTGAGTTGTGATGTTGTATTCCAATGTACCTCTTGAGATGGGGTACTCTTCGTTAGTATAGAATGAGTTACTTAGTCGCAATCTCCTTATCCTTCAACTATGTGCACGCGTTGGTGTAGCTATTAGGCAAGCCATATAAATCTAAGAATATGACCTCATTCTAGGCAAGTGAGGATCCCTCATCCTATAGGGGTTAATATAGGGATTCCATGTCTATCTCCCATATCTATTTCGCCTAAGCTAACTCCCACAAAATAAATGAATGTGCTAAGTCTTCTAAAAGAGTGTTGTACTTAGGGTAGGTCAGTGAACGGGATGCTATTTATCCATTGCACTAGGTAGGCATTCCGAAAAGAGAATCTTGGTGAGTGTTATTTAAATTGAATGAACTAAGTAACCTAAAGGAACGTACTACTTAGGGTAGGTGGTTGTATGGGACGCAATCTATCCATTGCACTAGGTAGGACCTTCCGAAAGGGGAGTCTTGGTGCCAAGTCATCTAAAAAAATGTACTACTTAGGGTAGTTGGTGGTATGGGACTCCATCTACTCATTTCACTAAGAAGGAATCTGGAAGGGAATCTTGGTGTGTTGTTGGGTGTTCTTTTTTTGTATTTCAATTGAGTGGGTGCTTATTCTGCCGAGGTGAGTACGCCAAAAAGGAGGTAGTCTTTACAGTCACTTTGGTGTGTATTGAAGAATGCATATGTGTACTTCCTTAATGTCTTACCTTAGTGAGTCTTAGGATGACATTAGATAGGGAAACTCCGATAGAAATGATGATTACTTCTTCATTGACAATAGTTTGGAAGTCCACTACTTTGGAGTCATTTTAGTCACTTTAATGTTAAATGAAATTCATTGTAAATGCTAGCTAGTTCACTGTAATATTTTGCAAGTTCACTGTAAAGTGCTTCCTTTTGTTAAAATTATGGAAATTCTTCTCTAAGTGATAAATGATGTTTCTTATGTTATTTTACTTCTAAATTTATGAATGTTTAAACAATTGGCATGAAATGTTATTTTACTAAAATGTCCCTTTATGCATGTTTTTGCATATGCCATAGTTAGTACATTGTTTTGTACTAACCCCACACTTTTCTATACTAAGTATAGGTTTTGGAAGTATGGTTGAAGTCTAGAAGGCAAAGCTTGGGAAAGTTCCTCTCAAGACAAAGTGTGTCTTCATATATTCGAGGCCATGATTCCTATCTTCTTAGTTTCTTTATGTTAAGACTTCTAATGTATATCTTTTAAATGTAAAGGGTTGTATCTCTAAGTTTATCATGTCGTGTCTTAAGTTGGCTTGTGACGATGAGATTTTCTAATTATTTATAAAGAATTCATTTTTATATTAATTATCGTGAAAAGTTTTAATTCCGCACTAATTTTCATGTCTTATGTAATGAATGATAGTTAAAGGGCTTGTACAAGACCCCAAAGGGTAAATTATACCTTGCCACGATCCAAGGGTACTTCCTAGTTCTAGGGGGTGCTTCGAGTCGTGACAGGCATGGCCATGAGGGACAACCAATTGCATAGACAAGGTCTTAATGGACGACCACAATATTTTGGCATTTTTGGCCTCGGAAATCCCGATCACCAACAAAGATGGTGAGCTAGAGCACACGATAATCGTCAAAATGAGGGGTATGTTCGCTTCCAGGCTTGTTTGACCTTGAAAATGGGTCCATGGACGTGACGGCCAACTCGCTACAGATCCATGGTCTTAACAGATGTCCATGCCGATTTTCAGAATTTTCGACCTTGGAAATCTCGATCACCAACAAAGATGGTGAGATGTAGAACATGATAATCGTCAAAACTGGGGGTATGCACGCTTCGAGGTCTGTTTGACATTGAAAATGGGTAGGCATGCCAGTGAGGGACAATTGGTTTCATAGACAAGATCTTAACAGACATCAACGCCGAATTTTGGCTTTTTCAACCTCGATAATCCGGATCACCAATAATGATTGTGAGGTATAGCATAAGATAATCATCAAAAAGGGGGTATGCATGCTTTGGGGATCGTTTGACCTTTAAAATGGGTCGTCATAGCCGTCAAGGACGACTGGAACCATAAACAAGGTATTAACGGACGTCTATACCGAATTTCGGCATTTTCGACCTAGGAAATCTAGATCACCAACAAAGATGGTGAGTTATTGCACACGATAATCATTTTAACGGGGGGTATGCGCGCTTCGGGGCTCGTTTGAGCTTGAAAATAGACATGCATAGCCATGAATGCCAACTATCTGCATAGACAAGGTATTAATGGACCTCCACTGTGAATTTCGGCATTTTCGACATCGAAAATCCCAATCACCAACAAAAATGGTTAGCTATAGAACACGATAATCGTTAAAATGGGGGGTATGTTCGCATTAGGATTTCTTTGACCTTGAAAATGGGACGACATGGCTGTGAGGGTTAACCAAATGTATAGAAAATGTCTTAATAGACGTCCACACTGAATTTTGGTACTTTTGACCTCGGAAATCCCGATTTCCAACAAAGATGGTGAGCTATAGCACAGGATAATAATCAAAACAGGGGGTATGTGTGCTTCGGGGCTCGTTTGACCTTGAAAATGGATTGACATGGTTGTGAGGGCCAACTGGATGCATATCTAAGGTATTAACGGACGTCTATGCCGAATTTTTGCATTTTTGACCTTGTAAATCCTGATCACCAACAAAGATGGTTAGCTATAGCACACAATAATCGTCAAAATGGAAGGGTATGTACGCTTCACGGCTCATTTGACCTTGAAAATCGGTTGGTGTGGCCGTTAGGGCCAAACGACTGCATAACCAAGGTTGTAATGGACGTCTATACAAAATTTCAGCATTTTTGACCTCAGAAATCGCGATCACCAACAAATATGGTAAGCTATAGCACATGATAATTGTCAAAACATGGGGTATGCGAGCTACGAGAAAACCGTCTGTATATCCAAGGACTTAATGGACTTCCACACCTAATTTGTCCATTTTTGACCTTGGAAATCTCAATCACCAACAAAGATGGTGAGCTATAGAACACGGTAATGTATAAAACATGGGGTATGCGCGCTTCGGGGCTCGTTCGACCTTTAAAATGGGCCATCATGGCCGTGAGGGCCAACCGGCTATATATCCAGGTCTAACAAGACGTCCATGCTAAATTTTTACATTTTCGATCACGGAAATCCCGATAACCAACAAAGATGGTGATCTATAGCACGTGATAATCGTCAAAACATGGCGTATACGTGCTTAGGGGCTCATTTCACATTGAAAATGGGTCGGCATGGTCTTGAGGCCAACTAGATGTATAGCCAAGGTCTAAAGTAAATTCCACTTCGAATTTTTGCATTTTCGACCTCGGAAATACCAATAACCAACAAAGATGGTGAGCTATAGCACACGATAATCATAAAAACGGGAGGGTATGTGCATGTCGGGGTTCGTTTGATCTTTAATATAGGCCGGCATGGCTGTGAGATCCAATCGACTGCAGAAGCAAGGTTTTAACGGATGTCCATGTGGAATTTTGGCCTTTTCAACCTCTGAAATCCCGATCACAAACAAAGATAGTGATCTATAGCAGACGATAATCGTCAAAACAGGGGGTATGCGCGCTTTGGGGATCGTTTGACCTTGAAATGGGCTGGCATGGCTGTGAGGGCAAACCGCTGTATATCTAAGCTCTTAAGGGATTTCCATGCCGAATTTTGCCATTTTTCGACATCTAAGATCCCGATCACCAACAAAGATGGCGAGCTATAGCACATGATAATGCTTAAGCCAAGGGGAATGTGCGCTTCGGGGCTCGTTTGACCTTGAAAATGGGACGGCATGGTCATGAGGGACAACCGGAAGCATAGCCAAGGCCTTAATGAACATGTACGCAAAATTTTAGCATTTTCATTCACGGAAATCCCAATGACCATCAAATTTGGTAAGCAATAGCACACAATAATCGTCAAAACTGGGGGGGGGGGAA